>NW_022196894.1:58738004-58774559 GCF_008632895.1 Mastomys coucha | reverse complement strand
CAAGAAGTCAAGGCCCACACGGAAACATAGTAAAACATATAATCCTATTAAAAATAGGGTACAGAGCTAAACAAAGAATTCTAAACTGAAGAATACATAATGGCCGAGAAATGTTTAATAACCTTAGTCATCAGGGAAATGCAAATCAAAACAACCCTTAGATTCCACCTCACACCAGTCAGAGTTGCTAGGATAAAAGACTCAGTTGACAGCAGATGCTGGTGAGGTTGTGGAGAAAGAGGAACACTCCTTCATTCCTGATGGGATTACAAGCTGGTACAACCACTCTGGAAACCAGTTTGGTGGTTCTTCAGGAAAGTGGGCATATTACTACCAGAGGACCCAGCTATACTACTCCTGGACATATACCCAGAAGATTCTCCAACATGTAATAAGGATACATGCTCTACTATGTTCATAGCAGTCTTATTTAAAATAACCAGAAGCTAGAAAGAACCCAGATGTCCCTCAACAGAGGAATGGATACAGAAAATGTGGTCCATCTACAAAATGGAGTACTATCTAGCAATTAAAAACAATGAATTTATGAAATTCTTAGGGAAATGTATGGATCTGGAGAATATCATCCTGAGGTAATGCAATCACAATAAAACACACATGGTATGTACAATCTGATAAGTGGATATTAGCCCAGAAACTCAGAATACCCAAAATACAATCCACAAACCATAAAAAGGATGGGGAATGCCAGGGAACAATCCACAAACCATAAGAAGAAAGAAGGAAGACCAAAATGTGGGTACTTCATTCCTTCTGAGAAGGGGGAATCAAATACCCATGGAAGGAGTTGTAGAGGCAAATTATGGAGCAGAGACTGGAGGAAGGACAATCCAGAAAGTGTTCTACCTGGGAATCCTTCCCATATTCAATCATCAACCCCAGACACCACTGTGGATGCCAGCAAGTGCTGGATGACAGGAGCCTGTCTCCTAAGAGGCTCTGCCATTGCCTACCCTACTAACACAGAAGTAAAGGCTCACAGCAATCCATTGGACTGGGCAAAAGGTCCCCAAAGAAGCTTCAGAAAGGGCCCAAGGAGCTGAAGAGTTTGTAGCCCCTTAGGATGGACAACAATATGAACTAACTAGTACCCCAGAGCTCCCAGGGACTAAACCACCCACCAAAGAGTACACATGGTAGGACTCATGGCTCCAGGAGCATATTATAGCAAAGGATGGCCTAGTTGGTCATCATTGGGAGGGGAGGCCCTTGGTCCTATGAAGGTTCTATGCCTCAGTGTAGAGGAATGCCAGCGATAGGATGAGGGAGAAGGTGGGTTGGTGAGCAGGGGTTATGGGGAGGAAACAGTGTTTTTTGTTTGTTTGTTTGTTTTTGTTTTTTTAAATTATGTTTTTCCGAAGGGGAAACCAGGACAGGAGATATCATTTGACATGTAAATATAGAAAATATCTAGCAAAAAAAAAAAAAAAGAATGAAAGAAAAAAAGAAAATATCTAATAAAAATAATGAAAAAAGAAAACTATATTAGCAAGTTTGAAATTAGTTTTTATATGTGCTTTGCCTTGTTTCTAAAATATAAATACAACATGACTAATTAGTTTGAATTTAATGTCTATGCTCAATGGATAATATGAAGGAAACTTTGTAACTTACATGTGCTTTTCTTATAAAGAATCATATTCACTGCCTAAGTTATTAGAATGTAAAGAAATGAAAGAAATAAGACCAAAGAGTACTGTATTGTTTCTGCAAAAGCCAATTTCATTATGGCTTTGCAGCTCAGAAAAAAATACTTTGAAGGGAAATTCATTTAGCTATGTGAACTCAAGACCTCAATTTTCACAGGTAAATAGAAAGGCACATTGACTAATCTACTGAAGCCAATCCACTTATATTCGACATGGTGATGCTTGTTAGAAAATATTTCATGGGCCAAAAGACTAGACAGCAGCAATATTTGTGTTTTTCTCTTCCAGTGAAATATTGAAGTAATGATATTAAACAAGCTCCAAAATGATTTCAGGATGAAGGAATGAATATGCACATTTACTGGCACTATTAAAGAATTCTAGCAAGCAGGATACATCCTTCTGAGTTTCTGAAACATAACAAAAATTTTTAAAAATAGCTATTCTTTTTGAATATTGTTATTTGCACAGGTATCAAAAGTTTTAAATTGGAATGAAATTTTGGATATAGCCATATTTTAAACTACTTAGGAATTTCTAAGATGGGAAAAATTCAACTCAAAAGCATAACATAATTTGTACTTTATCTTTTCTACTTTGTGTCATTACTCATCTGGCACCAATTTCACTAACACTGTCTATACAGAGTGACATATGAAAGAAACGGTTGGAATTAGACAGAAAATTATTTCATGCTGTGTTGAAAATAACTCTCTTGGAAATCATGGGGATCAAAACAGTGCTTAATGAATAATCCAGCAGGATAGATTCTAGCACTAACTCACATAAAGATACACAAGTATTGCCATTATAAACTATAAACATAAAATATTCTGTATTTTAAAGTGTAAGAAAATAATTTTAGGCCCAAGTAGGTGAAAAATATGCATTAAAAATGACAAACACTTATAAGCAGTTAATATTATATAAAAGGAACTGAAAACACATGGTAAATCATTGAAAAACTTAATAAAATGAGGTGCAATTCAAAATGTTTAAAAGCAGAATAATAAAGTGACTATCAGTGCATCTCCAGATCTATAGCTTCAGATTTAGTAATGGCCATTCCTCATTTTCCTCTCATGAGCACTTCATGTTTCAATACTACTCCCAATTAGGAGATTCTTACACATTTTCAAATTCATCTGTCAACATGAAGTTAAAACATTGCCCTCTCTGGACCATAGCTTATGTATACTAACCCTGAGCAAGTACATTCCAGAATATTACACCACAATCACAAGTTCTTCCTCGGTCCTAGCTGACAATTACTGATTATCTCAGAAAAGCAGATTTCACTGTAGTGGTTCTGGTCTTTGTTAACTAAGGCCAGTACATTTGCCCCAGCTGCTTATGACCTCAGATAGACTCTTCCACTTTCCTTTTCTCCCACCATCCCTTTCTATACACCTCTCTTGCTGTTTCCTTAATGCACAACTTCTATGTCTATTTGTTTTTCCAAGTGTGTGTCTGTTTCTAAATGTACAATACAAACTTCTAAGTCCATATAATATTACTTGTGTGTTTATGATTTTAGGGAAATGCTATACCCATCAAGTGTCATCAACATGGTTGCCTAAAAGGGAATGTAACAATAGTAATTTCAACAGATATGTTAGCATATTAGAAGGAAATCTCATAAAATCTTAACCCTAGGGGTAGAACCATATTTTTTTTAATTAAAAAAAAATCTATGTGTCACATTGAGCCTTTAAGGCACTCTCAAACTTTCTTGTGAAGTTCAAAAATGAGGCCTCCATCCTTTTCACCCATCTTGGCCTTATCACTTACGTTCCCATCATAACACATTGCATTCTGATCACAAAAATTGTTTTCTAGTTCAGAGTTCCAGAATTGATCCACATACCCCTCCCAAACCAGAGACAGCTCTATTATACCAATACCTCATGTACCTGTTACTGTTTTTTGACTTAGTTAAGATTTCTATTAAGAAATCTCAGATAAAATATCATGGTGAAAATTAAGTGGGGGAAGAAATGAGTTGTAGCAGCTTATGTTACTGTATCTATCATTGAGGAAAGTGAGATCAGGAACTTAAGTTAGGAACTTAAGATTAGGCCAGACAAGAACCCTCCTTATTTACATTGCTCCTCATAGCTTGCTCATCCTGCTTTCTTATATAACTGAGGACTGTATAACTTATGGCACTACCCACAACAGGGTGTCCCTCCCATAACAGGCATTAAAAGAAAAGGTATGACAGACTGACCTAAACGCATACCTTATGTAAGTCTTTTCTAAGTCGAAAGTTTCTATTCCTATATAAACCTATCTTGTGTCAAGGTGACAAAATTACACAGCACATTAACATTAAAATGAGCTTCTGCTTAGTCCCTGAAAAACTAGGGGTGACTTCATCCTTAAGTGGCAAAGATAATGAGGGTTTGATGCAAAGCCTTTTGTAGGTGATTAAATCTAGGAAACAGTGTTATTATGTATTCCGTGATTGTGACAGTAGACTTTTAAGGGCAAGAAGTCATCAGTTGCTTTTCATGTGATTCTCTGCATCTTTGGACTAAAAGAAGCTACCAGCAGCAAAGATCCAGTCACAGGAAATTGAGTTTCCTGACTTTAAAACTGTAAATCAAATTATTTTTTATAATTATATCTTAGAAAATATGTGATATAAGGTTACAAACTGAAAAAAAAAGAGACATCAATGATGCATGTTAATGTAGATCTATCTTTCTTCTGACCTAATCATTGGCATAGCCATCGATAAGCAATGAAAACCTACAGTGGATAATGCTGCAGAATATAAAGAAAGAGGAAACTATTCTGCCCAATGATTGGCAACAAGACCAGAGGATTAAATTAAATTAAAAGTAGAAGCCAATAGAAGCTAGCCCTAGAGAAGACCCTAATTATGTAGCCCCTATGATTTGATGTTAGAAAGAACAATATATTTTTACTAGGAATTTTTAGATAGTACTTATTCCATGGAACTGTTCCATGTGCTACTGCACATTTAATCTCTTAATTATGAATTATCTGAATAATTGCACTTGGTAGAAACCAGGGTAGCTTTTTCTGGTAGGTCTTATACTTCATTCTAAGAAAAAAATAAACTTAAAACATAACAAAACAAACAAACAAAAACAACACCACATAAATACATGTTCAGTTGCCTTCCTTGCTATGTTTTTTTCATCCAAACCTGAAATCAATTTTCAACAATTTTTTTTTTGTTTTGTTTTTAATGCTTCATGAGAAAATGTCTCATTTTATGTATCTTTTTTCTATCTTTCTTTTTGTTTGTTTGTTTGTTTTTTGGGACAGGGATTCTCTGTGTAGCCTTGCCTCTCCTGGATCTCACTCTGTAGACCAAGCTGGCCTCAAATTCAGAAATCTGCCTGCCTCTGCTTCCCAAGTGCTGGGATTAAAGGCGTGTGCCACCACTGCCCAGCTTTTTTTTTTCCTTTTCTTTTAAACTAATAACATTTATTTTAAAATATACAACTAAGTATTTACATTTTTAGGTCATCTTTTTTTTTTAATGTGTCTTCAAGGAAAGGAGATTTATACAGGCTGTGTCAAGGATTGGGTGTCCAAAAATTGTTACGATATATCAGATAGGGACAGGCTGGTGTGAATGAAATAGAAAGCAAGAAGGATATGCTAAGAAAAACATATAGTAATAAATATAATATCACAATATTTCATGATTTGTAAACTGTAATGTATTAAAATGGTTAAATACTTTGGAAAAGAAATCTAGGTTATTTTGTTTGGCCTTTTGTTTTTTCTGGATTTTGCAAAATTCATTGGCCTGTTACTCTACCAAGAAACCTGATAAACACTGATTGATGATCTATGCATTTTTTCCATAAAATTTACAAAAGTATTAATATGCAGTGACAAAATTATGTGACAATGGGAAAAGTATCAAGGATTGACATTATTCACCATTTTTACCTGAGAAAAGGTAATATATTAAAATATTCCTTGAATTATATATAGCTTTCTTTGTAAGTTGCAATTTGTTTTCTATACATCTAATTGCTTTGCTATACAGAAATTTCTCAGAAAACTCTTAAGAGAATTTTAATATTTGATAATCAGGATGACCATTTTCAGTTAAATTCATGTCAAAGCTTTTAAATAAAATATTGCTTCTGATTCTGCCAGGCCTCCATTAAATAGGTTACTGACAGCTCTTGAATATTACCCTTTCTATTGAGTTTCCAAAATTACTCATTCCCTTCCCTTTTCCTTTTGTGTATTTTGGAATTTCTGTGTGCATACCTGAAGCTGTAAGCTGGGGGAATGAATGCTTTATTGCATGTTCAAGAGATCTTTCCTGTTAAATTTCCTTTCAACCAATCAGTTTGTCAGACTAGAGGCATATCTTTGGTGAGTGCTCCTCTGAACCGTGCTGACAGGATTAGGCCAGGGTCAGTAGGCTGATAAATCAAACAAAAAGACAACTTCAAGAGCTATAGTGGAGAGGACTGGGAGTTAGCACAGATGGCATTATCTGCAAGTTGACATTGAAAAAAGACAAAGAAAAAGCATGTTTGTAAGAGGTAGCTTGCAAGATTGCCTCAGCCCAATTCTTCTATTCCTGTCCTCCCAAGTGACATTCAGATTAATTAGAAAAGTTAAAAAAGAAACAGTCTCATAATCCATTTATCTACCAAGTGGTAAGATTCAAAAATTAAATCTTGATGGTCTTCAATAAAGAAGCTTAACAAAGATTAAGGGTTATCAATCTTTCCATAAGTAATGAAAACACAGTGACCTTAAATGAGATGGCAGGAAAGGATGCAGATTTACAGCACACTCACTTCTTTGCAGATGCATACATATATCAATGCTAGTTAAGCTTACATACTTATTTACAAACTACAAATCTTAAAAATTAAGATAAATTGATTTTTAACATATTTTGTTAAAGCTAAAGTATGTTAAACAGTTACACCTAAATTTATTTAATTAAAACAGAAAATGTTGCTATATTTGAAGTGACGAATAACATGAGTAAAGCAGGGAATTAAGAAGTTTTATGCTTATAAATTTAAAAAAATAATAAAATATTCTTAATACAGGCATATACACATAAGACATAATAAGTCTCCTTTATGATTACACTGTCTCAAAATACAAAAGAAGTGACTAAATTCAACAAACTTTGTTAATCAATAAAAACATGTTATTCTGTTTACCTCAAATAGATATATAAAGAACATAATATCACCAATTATAAATATCTGGAAAACTTACAAAAATAAGTTACATTAGTGACTGAGGGTGCTGAAAATTACTGAAATGTTTTATAAAACACACCAAGGAGATAGGATGAATAAGAAGGTTTTCAGAGGTGTTTGGGAAGGAAAAAAAACATAACCAAATTATATCATATAAAATATTTAAAAGTACATCAAAAGAGATAATCTCTACCTCATATGTCTCCATCAATATTCAAAATGACAGTTGAACACTAAGAAAAGAAGTCAATTTAGGAAAATGATGATAAAAATTGCTTAATGATATATTATAAATAATATATAAAAAGAAATTCAATAACTTATTATATAACATTTCTGTTTTGCTTTTTAATTTGTTGAACTATGATTTTGAAGCAAAATTTCAAGTAAACATTAAGTACAATGTAAAATTATAAAATTGTATAGGAATGAATTACAATATATTTAATGAAAAAGGCAATAAAAAAATAGAGATTACTGAAAATAACACTATATTGTGTTTTTCAATGCTCTGTGTATCATTCTTATTAAATGTTTTATAGACTGAAAATTAGTAATTGCATTTTCTAGATGCTATATATTTTCTAAAATGAGACTCAAAGTGTATTTTTATTTATTTATTTTTAATTTAAATTATTTTATTTACTTATATTCCAATCATTGACCCCCCTATTGGCCTCCCTCCTACAGTTCCTTTACCCCATTCTTCTTCCCTCTTGCCTGTAAGAGGGTGCTCTTCCCCAACCATGCTTCCACCTTCCTTGGGGCCTCAAGGCTCTCCAGGATTAAGTTTGTAGTCTCCCACTGAGGCCAGACCAGGTAAACCTCTGCTACATATGTGCCAGGGGCCTCAGACCAGCCCTAGTATGGTCCTGGTTGGTGGCTCAGTCTCTTGGTGCTCCCTGGGGTCTGGGTTAGTTGCGACTGCTGTTATTCCTATGGAATCACTCTCATTTTCAGCTTCTTCAATCCTTCCCCTAATTCAAACATAGGTGTCTGTGACTTTAGTTCAATAGTTGGGTATAAGTATCTGTTTTTGTCTCAGTCAGCTGCTGGTAGGGCCTATTTGAAGACAGCCATATCAGGCTCCTGCCTGTAAGCACATCATAGCATAACAGTGTCAGGCCTTAGTGCCCTCCCTTGAGATAGATCTCAAATTGGGCCAGTCATTGAACCACTTTTCCTTCAGTCTCTTCTCCATTTTTGTGCCTGCAGTTCCTTTAGACAGGAACAATTCTGGGTCAGGAGTTTTGGTTGTGGGTTAGTAACCCTGTCCCTCCCATTTAGGTCCTTTTAATCTACTGGAGGTGGACTCCTCAAGTTCCCTTTTCCCATTGTTGGGCATTTTGGCTAAGACACCCCCAATGACTCCAGAGAATGTCTCACCTCTCAGGTCTCTGATATTCTCTAGAGGGTCCCTCTATCTCCCACTTCCTGAGGCTGCTTATTTCCATTTAGTCTCTTGGCCCTATTGGCTTCTCTCCTGTCCCCTCCTCCCCATATATGATCCTGTTCCCTTTTTCCACTCCCCCTCCTCTCTCCCACCCAGGTCTCTTCCTCCCTCTGCCTCCCATGATTATTGCTCCCATCTAATTGGGTTTGAAATCTCCTCACTTGGGTTTTCCTGCTTGTTACACTTCAGGGATTGTAAGGGTACTTCAACATATGAAAATCCATAAATGTAATACACTATATAAACAAACTCAAGGAAAAATATATGATCATCTCATTAGATGTTGGAAAAACCTTCGACAAAATATAATACCCAATGAGGTTCAATGACTGGCCCAATTTGGGATCTATCTCAAGGGAGGGCACCAAGGCCTGACACTGTTATGCTATGATGTGCTTACAGACAGGAGTCTGATATATTAAAAGTCCTGGAGTGATCAGGAATTCAAGGCACATACATAAACATAAAAAACTAATACATAGCAAATCAACAGTCAACATCAAATTAAATGGCAAGAAACTAGAGGTAATCCCACTAAAATCCGGGCCAAGACAAGGTTACCTACTTGTGGGGCCTGGGTCTCTCACTCTTTCTGCTTCTGAAGCCTGGTGCTGCAGATGTCTCTCTGCCGGGGCCTATAGCCAGGCATGTTAGTCAAAAAGGAGGCAAAGTATAAATGAGATATTTTATTATAGGAAAGAGAAAATAGGTTGATCAAGTACAGAGAAGGAAAAGAGATGAAGGAGAGGAGAAGAGAAGGAGAGAGAGAGAAAGGAGTAGAAGAAAGCAAGAGAGCAAGAAGGCAAGAGAGGAGAACAAAGAGCAGGAGAGAGAGAGAAAGAGGTAAGAGAAGAAAGAGGGCAGGAGAAGGGACAAAGAGCAAGAGCAGAAAGGAAGAGGGCATGAGAAGAACAAAAGGCAAGAGAACAAGAGAGCAAGAGAGGAAGAAAAAAACCAGAGGAGAAACAAAGGACAAGAAAGAGAAAGAGAGAGGGGAGGGGTGAACCGTCCCTTACTTTGTATGGGGCGTGGTTATCTGTCTTTGGGGTGAAGCATGCCTAGCTGTCGTCTGATGACTGTGGGTAGGGTCCAGCTAGAATGCTGAGAGCTTGAGGCATTGTCTGCCTGATAGAGCACCCATCTCCTGTGGGGGCAGCTGTGAGAGGTTGTGATTGAAACAGGACCCAAAAACTCAGGAGTTATAGCTGAACTCCTTCCAACCCTTGCAGGCAGAAACTGCCCACTGAGGCTCCAGGATTCAAGGCCTATTATTCAACTGAGCCTAAGTTGCCTGAACAGACCCCTGCCCCACACCTACTCTCTCCCTATCTATTCAATATGGTATTCAAAGTTCTAGCTAGAACAATTAGAAAGCAAAAGAAGATCAAGGGGATACAAATCGGAAAGGAAGAAGTCAAAGTATCACTATTTCCAGATGAAATGACAGTATACATAAGCGACCCCAAAAATCTACGAGAGTATTCCTACAACTTATAAACAGCATCAGCAAAGTGGCAGGATAAAATTGACTCAAAGTATTTTAAGTGTTTGATTGTGCATAGACTGTAGTGAATATTCACTCAAATAAAATGAACAAAAATGAATTAAAGACTGAAGGAATGGCCAACCAATAACTGACCCAACTTGAGGCCCATCCCATGGGCAAGCTCCAGTTCCTGATCCTATTAGTGATACTCCATTATGCTTACACAGAGGAGCTTAGCATAATTGCCCTATGAGTGTCTAAACCCAACAACTTACTGAGACAGATGCAGACTCCCACAGTCAAATGTAGGACAGAGGTTGGTATCTCTATGGAAGAGTTGGAACAAGGATTGAAGGCCCTGAAGGTGATAGGAACCACACAGGAAAACCAACAGTGTCAACTATCCAGGACCCCTGGAAGCTCTCAGAGATTGAATTACTAATCAAAGATCACATTCAGGTTGGACCAAGGGCTTGCATACATGTATATTAGAGGGATGCCTTGTCTTTACTCAATGGCAGAGGGTGTGCCTAATACTGCAGAGACTTGATGCACCAGGGTGGTCAGATACCAGGGGTGGGGAGGCACTCTCAAAGGAAAAGGGTAGAGGGAGGGGAACTTTGTGAGGAGAGCAAGAAGGGCAGCATTTGAGATGTTAATTAATTAACTAATTGGTTAATTAATTAAAAAACATAAAATATATAATCAAACCTGCTCCTTCAGGGTTCAGTGAACTCTGTAGAAGAGGAATATGAAGGATTATAAGAACCACAGGGAATGGGCAATCCTAAGGAAACTGTGTCTTCCTGACATCACTGACAGATACACATATGCAAATCATAGAGAAAACATGCATATGATACACACAAGTTCAAGATAAAAATGTCTCAGTACAGAGAAAGAATGGTAGACAGGAGCTATCAATCTTAATAAAAAAAACTACCTTCAATTGACATCAGTTTGCAAAGGACAATTAGATTACTACAATGGAAACACACTGGTTTTATTTACTATATTTACAGGTAGGGCTTACGCCCAGCAATAGAATACAGTAGAACTCAATGGTATTTTTTATTATTTTGTCTCATATTGCTGCCTTCAGGGATATTTTTTATGACTAGCCTTTTGCTTAGTGCTTTGGTTTAATTTTTGTTTTTGTTTTTGTTATACATTCAGTCCAGTTCCAATTTCTTCTATGCTTCCATTACAGTACACATCCTAATTCATGCCATGTGTCAAATTTTTGTTACTTTTGTTCCTAAATTCTGTTTAGAATATTTAGCTAAATTTTCAAACTTTATTTTTATTATATATTTTGTTTTATTTCATGTATATTTGATTCTTTTCTTCATTTCCTTGACACTTCCCTGCAAGTTCTTCCATAGCTGTTTGTTTTTTGCTCCCTTTCAGAATTCATGGCTTTTTTAATCTTTATTATACATATATATGTATATGAATATATACTATACATTCACAAATACAATGTGCTTAGTCTGTTTAATGTTACTTCTGTGAATACAAGGCTGATCATTTAGTAGTGGATAGCAGACAGGAGGATTCTTTTCTTGTGAAGACTATTTCCACTCTCAGTATTACTTAACTATTTGTAGTACTGTATATTATATTGAAACCTCATCAGTTTTTCTCTATCTATATTAGCATCTCTATTTGTATTGCTGTTATTCAGGCCATGTTTACACAACTAATATAGTGAGTCTTTTGGGTCTAGATTTGTTCTCTCTCTCTCTCTCTCTCTCTCTCTCTCTCTCTCTCACTCTCACTCTGTGTGTGTGTGTGTGTGTGTGTGTGTGTGTGTGTGTATGTGCTTGCCTGTGTATTTCCTTCATGTAGTGCTTTCTGAGCCCAGAAGCGGTAACCAAATCTCCTGAAATTCAAGTTAGAGCTGTATAAGGTTGTGAATTGTGGGATTAACATTCTGGGTAGCTAAAAGGAATTCTTTGGCTAAACAGCAAATAGTCTGTATGTTATTAATTTTTACTGAAAATAGATTTCTTTTCTCACATAATATACCCTGGCTATGACTTTTCCCTATCTTTATCCCTCCCAGTTTCTCCCCACCTCCTCTGCTACCCAGATCTACATCTGTTCTGTCTCTCAATAGAACATCTAAGGGATAATAATAAAATACAATATGATATAATAAGATATAATAAGAAAAAAGGACACATCTAAATAAGATTTAAAAAGAAAGAAAGAAAAGAAACCAAGAAAAGGCACCAGAAACAAAACCAGAAAATTCTGAATAGAGGAATCTCAAATAGGTAAGAGACACCTAAATCAATGTACAACATTCTTAGTCATCAGAGAAATGAAAATCAAATCTAGTTTGAGATTTCATCTTATTCCTTTCACAATGACTAAGATCAATAAAAGAAGTAGAAGCTCATGCTGGGCAAAATGTGATAAAATGTACCCAATGTGGCAGGATATAAATGGCAACTGCATCCATTGCTGTTAGGAATGCAAATTTGTACAACACGTTATAGCTTTTCCTTGGGGAGATGTGAAACGATCTACATCAACATCCTGCAATATTACTCTTGGATATATAATCAAGAATGCTTTGTCCTAACACAGAGACATTTGCTCAAGTATGTTCATTGATAGGAAACAACCTAGATATCCCTAAACAGATGAATAGAAAAAGAAAATTTGGTGCATTTGCACAATTGAATATTATTCAAATGTAAATACTATTAATGAATTAGCTTTGTCTTCAGTCCCTATATTATATATCCTTAATTGTGATTAGTATAGATTAATGTATTGTGAATATACAACATATCTCAAAATTAGGAGACACACTGCTTATATTACCATAATTATTTAGAATTAATGATTTTAATATCAGATAGTATATACTTAAAGAAATTAAGAATACCTGTTCTTTGGTGAAATGTTTTCAAGTTCAAAGTGATATTTAAGAGTAAAAATCTAAAGATAACTGAGTTACTTAATGTAGAAGATACAAGTATCACAACTTCATCTTACTGGCCCCATTCTTAGGAAGTATGGGAAATAGTTTTGTGGAGTTTGATCATCAAGGATGTCTTTTGCTGGTTTATATTTAAATTCCTTTGGAATTTAAACATCATATATCTCTGCTTTAAGTAGAGGCTTCTTATGACTGTTAGTGCATTTCCTTAAAATATGAGTAACATTGAACCTCACTGGCTTTTACAATAGTAGTATGGACATTGATATATATTTTAAAAGTCTACAAAAATATGAATTATACAAGAATTGTCCAAGAAAAGGCTCCTATCAGTTTTATAATAGGAGTACATTTCAAAGGTATTAAGCTAGTTACTTGAGAGGGGATAGAGGGGTAAATGGAAGGGGAAATGTAATTCTATCTTAAGTAGAAATATATTACAATTTAGCATTAAAAAGAACAACAAAAATAATAATATTGGCTTTTGCTCATTGGTTTAGCGTTATCTAACCTATTGATATACTTCCTTCCAAAGAAATTCTGAATGATCTCCTTCCGAGAGTAAAGACTGTTATTTATCATACACCTGGACCACTTATTTTCTTGATGTGTTTTTAGATAAATCATTGGAGTTTAATTGATTTTTAATGAATGGTGATGTGCTAATTCAGAAAGAATAAATGCAAAAAGGCATTTGGTTATCATTCATCAAGACATTAATGTGGCACAGATCCACATAAATTTTATTTCCAAATCCCTTGTGGTATTATAAATAAAATGGAAGAAGATTTAAAAATGTTTCTTCATCAGCTCTTCACATACCTTTGTAATTAGTAGGATGGTATTGTAAAAGAATAAAGATGTTGTAGCAAAGTGGCTGCAGTAGATAATATTCTGTTGCTCATAACCTCACTAGTCCTGGGAACATAGCTAAGCTTTCATACCAGCTATGCTTGTTTCTCGTATCAAGTGGTCCTGAAATCCAAAGAGACATTTTCTGGTTCCTAGAGACATGCGGAAACCAATTATTGTTTCTTTTCAGATATCTTGTCATTGCTTTTCATTGTCCTGGTCCATAGGTTTTGCAACTGGGTATGAACGTTTAATTGCTTCTCTCTCTTGGCAGCTTACAGTTGATATATAGATGCTGAAAAATTGAAACGGGGTCTCTGGTGGAGAAGCCAGTGCTATTAACCAGAGCTAATCCCCTACTTCAACTTTTGTAATAGTGAAAAATTCAAAAGAAAATTATAGTGTTCCAAATAAAATATAGTTAATGAAAATTTTCATGTGTATAAAAAGTTTTAGGAATAAAGATTTATTAACACAGAATCAGAAGCAATTATTTTCATGTGATATATGATTGTACTAGCTGTGAAACAAACTGTGATGTTAAAAACCAAAAGTATAAGCTCATTATCTCTTTAAATAGTAAGTTTGCTGAACCCTGCATAACTCAATCTGCCAGCTTCCTCTAAAGTTTCAGGTACACTTTGTCTCATGAGCAAATAAATGTCTAATCAAATAGAAGAATTCCATTAATTTGTCTTAGTGCTATTTAAAACCAAATTGGTTTTTTTCTGTATCATACAATAAAAAGCAATCACAATTTTGCTCATAGATAATTGTGGAACTTGGAAGATTTCATTCAGTTTCAGAAACCAACCACATAGTAAACAGTACTTTTCTGATCAGATTGTTAATTTCTTTCTTCATGAGAAAAGCCTGAAGAACTTTTTGTAAGCAATACAATATTGAACTTAATATTGAACCTTAAGTTCAGGAACAACACTCTAATATAGTTGATATTCATAGTCAGTTCTGGTATTTTTCTCATTGCTGTTTCAATGGAAGTGCCCCCACCAGACTCATGTGTTTGCATAATTGCTCCTTGTCTTCTGGAACTGTTTAAAAGGATGAGGAAGTGTGGTCTTGTTAGAGGAAGTGTATTCATGTTTAGGCCTTGAGAATTCAAAAGCCTCTAAATATACTCAGTGTGTGAGCTTCCTTTTTGTTGTTGTTTTTGTTTGTGATTCTGGAGTTGAGCTGTGTGCTATTCCTTCTGTACCATGCCTGCCTTCCTCTGCTGTACTCCTCACCATGATGGATATGGATGCCTATTCTTGTGGACATATAACCCCAAATTAACATTTCCTTCTCTACTCTGGCTTGGTTATTTTTCTTATGATAGCAATATCTAATACTATCAACTTTGATCATATGCTCTATTGTACATTTAGCTCATAGCCACAGGATGTAAAAAAATGCTGAGAAGCTACAAAGAAAAATAAGAAAGTTACATAATGGTAGTACAGAGAGTTGTGGTAATTACTAACCACAATGTTCCTTCATTATGGCTTGAATAAAGAATTCAACAACTAGATCTTTTGTGTTTACATATTATTTTTCTATTTGTTTCTTAATTTATGTATTCTTGATGCATTTCATATATGTATACTCACTATTTTTATCATCTTCTCTCCCTCTCAGGTCTTCTAAAATAGTAATTCTTCCAAACAAATCCTAGTCTTATTTTCATGTTTTTTAATAACTATCTAAAGCACAATTTTAGATAGGATTTGTTTTCATGTTCATGGATAGAGGGTTATTTACTGGGTTGTGGGATATCTATCAGTGTTTATATTGGTTAAGAAAAGTAGATCCCTTCCCAGAGCAACCTTTAAAAATCAATACTTAAATAACATGTGGTGCGGGCTCATAGGTCCCTCTTTTTCCATGCTGGGATATTGAGAGGCTTTAGCTATTATAGATGATATGCTAGTATCCAAAGCTCTGTGATTTCATGAGTTAAATGGCTGTGTTGCATCGTTCCTCCCTACTAATGGCTTTAAGATGTTTTAGGTCCTGGACCTTCTTCATGATATCCTACCTGAATTATTGTCTAATGTCTAGCAAATGTAGTTAGTGCACTAAACACAGCATGGAGGGATTACATCCTGCATGAGACAGCTGTACCTATTAAAGGTTCTTCTATTGGCAGAGTAGATGAGAATATTGTATTCTTAGTATCTTATCTTCTATGCAATATCCTTTTAAATTGATGTTATTTATTTTTTGAGTTTTGAAAATCATATTCTTAAAATCCAAAACAAAGTCAGCAGGATTTAGAAAGTAGAGTTATGTTAAATATTCGTGGCACATAATATCACTGTGCTTTATATTATAAGACTGGTGAGCCAGAAATGTGAAAGAATAAAAATCTACATCTTTATCTGTATGAAAGTGTATTTTACCATATTATGATATAAGATTGAAGTAAAAGTAACATTTTTATGATTGATTTTGCAATAAATAAGTATCCGTGAATGGCAAATGTGCAACTAGCTCTAAGTCACATTTACTGTGTTTACATTTTACTCAAACACTTTCTAGCTGTTTAAATTTGGATGGGTTCCTTCACAGAGCCAAGTTTAATTTTTTTTTCATTTATACCTTTACTAATCATATTATATAGTCTTGCTATTGATATTTTACTTCATTTGCAGCTGATGAATAAAGTATAAGATGCCAGAGATAATAATTACAATTTACACCATGATCGAATAGCATTTCATACATAAACATATTCCATCCTTCTGAAGTTTTATATTCTACACTATTTAAGCATGCTAAATTTTCTAATTATGTATAATTCTCCACATACTATTTTATTAACATTTTAAGTCACTGAAAATGATGTTTAGAGATATTCTATATATCTATATTTATCTTATAGCTTATATTTCCCCAAACTGATACAACATTCTCCTAAGCCTCTCATAGAAATTTTGCCTTGTCTCTTTTGAACCATTGCAGTTTTCTTTGATGGTACTTCTTATAATCAATACTCTAAACAAATTAATATTGATCCTGCTCCTTAGAAAAAACTTTCAGATATGTTTTACTTGATTTAAAAGAATACTAAACTAAAAATGATATATGCAACTACTTTCTTCCAAGAGACACAAAACCAAAGTAAATATCATTTTTACTCTTGACAGCCACTAGAAATATTTTTTCAGTTATATATTTATGTTTCAAAATACTCCATTAGGTATGTTAGCAGGATTCATACATAGAGTATTAATTTATAATATTTATATACCCTTGAGAATGACCTGAATATGCTTCTTGGGTAGAATGATCTCTACATATCAAATTGACAAATATCTATTCATTTCTGTTTGCATTAAAACACACCCTATATTTCTCATCATGTGCAGTGTTTTCATTTGTTTTAGTTTTTCCTATGTTTCTGTTGATATTTATAAATGCTTCTGCAAGCTCTCATACATAGTGTGCATTTTAAGATACTTGTTTTCTCATCACAGTACATTTTTTCCACCCTTCTAAAGAATGTTACAATACCTCCAGCTAGGATACTTCCAGTCCTTCCATTCTGATGCTAGAATCAGTCTATAAAGTAATATGCTTACATAAGTATGTATGCTATGCAACACTTTAAAGGGCTTAATTTGGAAATAAGAAGATGAACTTTAGAAAAAGAAATGTATTAATATATTGTTTATTGAAGATGAAGTTTAGTGACAGGGTGCTTTCTAATAAGAATCTAAGTTTGGTTCCAACAAAAGAAAATTCTCAGTGATTTGATATTGACAAAGATTTTTTTTATATATACTTCTTAAAATGATCCTTAAATGAGGATATTTATCTTCATGCTTCCTGTGAAGGTTTAGCTGGGTGACATTCATTAAGTGCCTAATAACTTCACATAGAAAGACAGAAAGCTCTGTTATTTATTACTTTCTTCAGTTTATAAATTTTAAATTCTGAATTATGCATACAGGCCCTAAGCAGTTTGCCACTCTGTGCTTGGATATATTTGTTTCTACTGGTAACATTTTCTATATCCCAGCAATTGTTGGTTAACCCTAGCTTCTGGTATGTTTCCTTGTTTTTATACAGATATTATCACCTGCAGCAGAAAAAATCCATTTCTTGAGCGTAAATTAAACATTAGTTCCTCAACAATGCCTTTCTTCCTTGGGTATTTCTGGATCTCTGCCACTATACTTAATCTGTTTTTCTGTTATATCATGACATTCCCTACCCTTTTTCACAAAGACATTGAAACCCATTCTAGATGAGTGAAACATTAAAGAGAAACAACTCAGTGAATCCCTGATCTGAAATTCATCATGGCAACTTTTGACAAAGACAAACACCACATCCTCATTGTCAATATCTCATAGTTCGATTATATTATACATATTTTCATTTATTTCTTCTACTTTTCTCATAACTCATAGAGATAATAAATACAATGGTGTATTTCTGTAACTCTCTGATAACTTTTTTCTCTGCTAAGTATTTATGCATGCACTCCTCCTCCAGTGAGTACTGATCCACACTTATTCCTCTAACTTTAGTTCATGAACTATTGATTGTTTCTTCCTCTTAGCCTACTTTTCTTTGCCAAATATTTCTAACAATATTAACCAAATGTAAACTATTTCTTTCTTTGATTCTCAAATCTACCAACTAGCTAGTAACTATGGGTGACACTCTTAGATGCATAGAGTTTAGATAATCAAAAATAAGGAAAGGAAAATCCATGAAAATATGTTTTTCCTAAAGTAAATGTCTATTTTATTATTTAAAAAAATGTTGGTTTTGATTTTATGTTCACTGGTATTTTCCTTGTATTTTTGTAATGCTTGTAAGTGCACCATGTGCATGTAGTGCCTACAAGGGCAGAAGAGGGTGATGCATCCTTTGGAACTGAAGTTATAGGTGGGTATTAGCTGTCAGGACTGTAAAATAAATCACAGATATCTAGAAGAGCAACCACATACTCTCTACTGTCACACTATCTCTATAGCCTTCAAATATCCAATATTGATAATAATTAGGTGGATGAAAGTAGAAACATTATGAATGCAAGTTAAGCAAAGGGGATTTTTTTCCTACTTCATTTTAAATCATTTATACAAGTCTCTTAAGTAACAAGTATGAGTTGTTAAAAAAAAAGCTACCAAATTATAAGATCTCAGTAGCATAAAAATGTGTCTGTGATGATTATTTGACAGCATAAAAGATAATTTCTCAAAAATGAAAATGCACAGAACATCATTACTGTTCTGAATGCCATCTCATCTGAGAACATGAAATTATTTGTGTAGTTTCCATGTACAGGGAAGACAACCTATCAGAATCATTTTCTTAAAAGCTAATTGAAATAAAGATATAAAGTTGTGATATAACATATTTATAGAAACTGCTGCAAGTGTGTGGTTCTGGAGGTTATAGTTTCCAGACAATTCCAGGCAAATAGCTATCAACTGAATAATGAAGCTAAAATTGGATATTGTGTGATTTTTCATGGGAGTATAAGAAAAACTCCGGGTTGTTACTGAATCAAAATTCTGAAAGGTTTATAGAAATGATAAATAGTAGCAGTGAGTTTTAGTGGTTGGACAAAGTGGTAAGAGTCTATTAACAACATGTAGGGAATGAAATCAATATACATGTTCATCATTTATGAATAGATCGTGAAAATGAGGTACATTTACACAGTGAAACATTTGTAAAGATAATTGAAATCATTTCAAAATCATAAAATTTGCTGGAAAGTGGGTAGAACTGAAAAAATATGTATAGTGAATGGTATTAACCTGAGCAAAAAAGGATAACAGTCAATTCCTCTTACAAATATGGGTCTTATCTTCAAATCTATTATGTGATTAGCCTGGAGTATAGGAAACTGAAAGGACTGAAGAAGCTGAAGAAGTTTTCAACCCCATAGGAAGAGCAACAATATCAGCCAACCAGAACCCCCAGAGTTCCCAGGGACTAAACCACCAACCAAAGAGTACACATGTGGGGACTCATGGCTCCAGCTACATATGTAGCAGAGGATGGCCTTGTCTAGCATCAATGGGAAGAGAGGTCCTTGGTCCTGTGAAAGTTTGATGCCCCAGAGTAGGGGAATGCAAGGGCAGGGAGGTTGGAGTGAGTGGATTGAGCACCCTCATAGAACCAGGAGCAGGAGGTATGGGATAGGGGTTTCTGGAAGAGAACCTGGGAAAGGGGATAGCATTTAAAATGAAAATAAAGAATATATCTGTTAAAAGAAAAGGAAAAAAATAAAACTTAGAATTTCTATTGTTGAGATAAAATATCAGGACAAGAGCTCCAAGGGCTTGGTGTTCTTGTTTTTCCCAAATAATCTCTTATGAATATCACAATCACAATATAAAACATTCTGATAGAATCAGGGGGAAGGGGGATGGGATAGGGAGTTTCTGGAGGGGGAAACAGGGAAAGAGGATAACATTTGAAATGTAAATAAAGACAATATGCAATAAAAATATTAAAAAAATCTAAAGTAGAAGTTAAGCATAGTGAAAGAGCATAAAATATTAAAAGTGAATCATTAAGAAATATATTCATATAGCTATCTCCTGAGAGGCTCTGACAGCACCTGACTAACACAGACGTAGAGGCTCACAGCCATCCATCGAACTGAGTACAGGGTCCCCATTGAAGGAGTTGGTGAAAGGACCAATGGAGCTGAGGGGTTTGCAGCCCCTTAGGACGAACAACAACATGAACTAACTAGTACCCTCAGAGCTCCCAGGGTCTCAACCACCAACCAAAGACTGCACATGGAGGGGTCTGATTGTTCAGGCAGCATGTGTATAGTAGAGGATTGCAAATTCAATCATCAATAGGAGGAGAGGAGCTCGGCCCTGTGAAAGTTCTGTGCCCCAGTGTAGGGGAATGCTAGGGCCAGAAAGTGGGAGAGGGTGGGGTGGCAGGCATGGGGAAGTAGGAGGCAACAGGGGTTTGTTTTGGTTGTTTTTGTTTGTTTCTTTGTTTTTTGGAGGGGAAACTGGGAATGGAGAAATTTACATGTAAATGAAGAAAATAAAAAAAAAAGAAATATATTCAAAGCACTTATATGACACCACCTGATATAGTGAGAGTATTTAAAATGCATTACATATATGTGTACATTGTTTAATAATCTGTTTACTTAAAAAATAACAGTATTTCTAGGAGATAAATTACTTTATCAGTAGTTATATTTTAAAAATTTCAAAATAGCAAAACTTTTTGAAGTTAAACATTAAGAAATTGCTAATTTAGAGTACAATGATAAAAATTATCAATAATATTTCTATGATGTTTGTAGAACATGATCATAATAATTTCAAGTGTTAATATTCAACAAACAGAATAATTATTTAAGATATAAATTTTTTTAGATATTTTCTTTATTTACATGTAAATTTCTCCTTTCCCAGTTTCCCCTCCAAAAAAACAAACAAACAAACAAACAAAAACAACAAGAACAAACCCCTGTTGCCTCCCCCCTCCCCATGCCTGCCACCCCACCCTCTCCCACATATTGGTCCTGGCATTCCCTTACACTGGGGCACAGAACCTTCACAATTTAGTATTCAACATTAGATATAGGATCATCAGTTATGAATAGTATTAAATGTTCATTAATGATATTTTAGGGTATGAAAGGATATGAATATAAAAGTTGAACAAATTTTTTATGTATTATTTGACTCTCAAAATACTCAATATTATGTTTGATTTATAAAGTGCATTTAAATAAAAAATAAGAAAAAAAAACTAAAGTAGAGTTGTAGTAAAATGTAGGTAACATGAAAACAGAGAAGGATGTATTGGGATCTTTTGTGTTTTATGAAAAAAAAAAGGGAAGCCAGGGATATATTTGATGGAGATATAGTATGGAGCTGGGTATGGGGTGGAAAAGGGTGCCTCTGTGGGCCCACCTGGAGGCATCCCTTCCCCCTGAGGTACCATCCATAAGATGGATAATAGTATGGAATAGAGTTTATTTAGGGGATGGGAGGGAGTTGAGACAGTAGTAGAGACAAAGAAAGGCAGAGAGAGAGACAGAAAGAGAGACAGACAGACAGACAGACAGAGACACAGACACAGAGAGACAGAAAGCGGGGAAGAGAAAAGTCTGGAAGTGGAAAGAATATAAAAGACACAGGATTGGAGGAGTGCTTTGAAATGCTTTCCTTTAGGTCTTAGTTACCTGCTGCACACATGAATGCATAGTATCTAAAGTTAAATGTAAATTATCTACACCAGATTAAGTCAGTTAAAATTTCCACCATAGGCTGGGTGGTGGTGGCATACGTCTTTAATCCCAGCACTTGGGAGGCAGAGGTAGGCAGATATCTGAGTTCGAGGCCATCCTGGACTACAGAGTGAGTTCCAAGACAGCCAAGGCTACACAGAGAAACCCTGTCTCGAAAAAAACAAAAAACAAAAAACAACAAAAAAAATTCCACCTTGAGTCTCTGACCATACCACCCTTAATGGTATTAAGATTTCATTTGATCTCCTCAGCTAATCAGGATTGAGCTTAGTCAGTACTTGGATGAGAAACACCTGGAAATACCAGGCACTGTAGGCTTTAGCTGAGTAGTCGTGGCATATGCATTTAATTCCAACACTTGAGAAGTGAAGACAGGTAGAGTTCTTACTTCCAGACCAGTCTGGTCCAAGAAGGAGTTCCAGGACATACAGGAGTACACAGAAAACTCTACCTTGAGTTAGAAAAAACAAAACAAACAAACAAAAAACCAATGAAAATCATAGATTTTGGAAAGTGTCCAAGACACTACCACTGGTTGATCAATTATTGTCGGTTGATGGCTACAGAATAGAGTCAGTCATGTTCCTTAAACAGGATGGCCACAGCATGTTTTTCATATCCTCAGGAAGATCTTGACTCATTTGTATATGGATCACATTAAAAGCACTGAGTGTACCAAAAGGCAAATAAATAAAAAAATTTCAAACAGGAAAAAGGTTGGAATAAGATTGAATGAGGAGTTCTGAAGACTATGTGTGAGAGACAGGGTGGATACAATCAAGATACACTGAATACATACAGGAAATTGTCAAAATAATATTAAAATTAATAAAAATAAAAACCATTTATTAAACGAAACATATTAAATGAAAGATCTCAGTTTCAATTGCTTTGCATGAGTGCACAGAAAAGGAATACCTAAAAAGTGTTAATTTTACATTTCACATTTTAAGGGCCATCTATTCTAATAATCACATCAAATAAGTGAGTTTGTGCTCTATTTTACATTGCTAAAAATAGTGTACATACATTTCAACTTGGTGAATCCTGTCCAAAATTTGACTATCATTTTTGTTGTTGTTATTTTTATATAATAACAGCAATTCTTTTTAACAGACACAGTGTTTTACAACATTGTAGGTTTTTTTTCTTTATTTTACAGGTAAACATTTTTATTATGCAAGGGTTATAACAAACATATTCCAGTGAATAAAATGCTTGATTAAAAACAATTTTACTGATACTGATTTCAAGATATTTGTATGGATCTGTGATATACTATGTAAATTATATAATTATAACAAGTGAAATCAGGAAAGAAAAAAATGCAATAAGATCTAGGCATTGTGACTAGCCATACATTTGTTGATTAGATAGTTTTTATGGTTCTTTTTCTTTTTTCAGTTATTTAATTGGATTCATTTTTTTATTTATTTACCCTTTTTTTATTTCCCCACAGAAGTCCCCTATCCTATCCCCCCTTCTCCTGATTCATGAAAGTGTACCCCTACCCATCCATCCACTTCCACCTCCTTGCCTCCACATTACCCTTAAATACTGTCTTTGTTTCTCTCTTCCTTACCTTCCTCCATCCTTTCTTTTTCGCTACTCTGTTCTTGTGCATGTACATGGGCATATGCATGTGTGTATCCTTGTATGTGTATGTGTGTGTGTGTGTGTGTGTGTGTGTGTGTGTGTGTATTCTGTGTATGTGTGTGTATGTTTTGTGTGGTTGCATGTGCATGTACACAAGCACATTTTTGAATGTACATGTATAGGGTAGGTGATGGCTTCATGTATCCTTTGTCATAACTTTCCAGCTTATTTTTTTATGACTTAATCTCTTAATAAACCTAGAGCATTCTGCCTTGAATATATCAACTGGCCAACAATCCCCAACAATCTCTTGCTTTTTAAAAAGTTTATCTTTAATCCTTGTCTACAATCCAGTCATTATCTTCCTCCCAGTCTCCTGTTTTTAAGTTGATTCTAGGATCTAGTTCATGTCCTTAGGCTTTCCGAGCAAGTACATTCCTAACTAATCCAACTGTGTATACACTTTCTGTGTGATTTGTGAGGATACAAGTGATAATTTATGCAAAAGCAAAACTGAGTAAACCATCTCTATATCACTTATGTTGTAAAAGCCATTATTGTTCTGTTTTCCATTAGAGATGCCATATTGTTCATAATTTTCTATATGCCTTGGAATGAGGAATACAGTTCAAGGTCTTCTACTTCATACTTGATCAATTGACCTTCTACTAAGCATAGGTTTTACTGCAGAGGTTAACAAAATAATCTGTTTCTTAAATAATAGATGAATTATCATTATATGTTATATTTTCAGGGAAAGGGACTATGAAAAATAGCCGTGTAAGAAGCTACTTGTTGAGAGACTGTGAGCACAGTGAGCCCCCAGACTTGGCTTATAGTTGTGTCTGGTTGAATTTTTAACTCATAAAACAAACAGGGTCTCATGATACCTTTTTATGTTTATTTGTCTTTTAAAGTTCTGTGTATATTTCTGGAGTTGGTATGTAAGACAGAATGGTCTCTGCTGTTATTTCCTGTCATCCCAATGCTGTCTGTGAAGAAACATCATGAATAGTCAGCTCTCAATCTATCAACAAGAATGATTTTGTGGTTTAAATTTCAGAATCTTACACTAGTGATCTCTTGTTCCACAAACACTTCTTGGGAATGAAGTCATCCTGCAGGTGTTTAACACTAGGGAAAAAAACACATGTATGTAGATTATTTGGGACATGAGAGAGAAGACAATAGAAATGTGAATTTTTAGTGAGCCACCTTTCACTGTGAAATTCAAACAATTTCAACTGGGCTTATATTGTAATTAGTGTAAAATTCACATAGTTGTCTGAATGCTAGAAGTTTTAAGCATTAAATGCTTTTAGTCACATGTGGACTACTCATGGGTGCCAATTTTCCTCACAAACTTCCTGTTCCATAAGAAGTACAGAAGTCTCAGCTTTTGCTTCAAAGTACTTAAAGAGAAATGCAGATATTAACATTGAAAGGTGAATTGGCATGTTCGGCAAAGGTGATAAGGGTCAAAAGAAAAAGAGAATTTAAACAATCTTTAGGTAGGTATTTGGATGATATTTTCAATTTAAACCAGAGAAGAAATACATGCTCACATAATTCTTCTTCAATAGATCATAAAATTGTAAATAGATTGCTTAATACTTTCTCAAATCCATTAGTAAGTTGTGGAAATGAGATTAATATACTAGTAGGTGAAGAACAAATGTGTGCGTTTGAGCTAGTGTTATTTCAATTGGTTTTCACAATGCAAAATAAATGTCTCTAGTAATTATCAATTAAAAATTAATGGTGTTGTGTCACAGGGTAAATGTTAAAGTGAATTGTTATTAATGTTAAAGCCAGCTGAACAGGGATAGCTGGTGAATAACTTATTTCTTGAACACAAAAGACAATGGGAAGAATTGATTAGCTTTTCTGTTGCTTGACTATTCTTTAAAACAATCACCTTTCTGAAAAGAAAAAAAAATGTGCATGTGTTCATCAGAGCAGATAGTTCTCTTTGCTTTTACATAAATTGCTACAGCAATATTAACTCGTTTAAAATATTTCACTGAAATAAAATGCTTTTTTTTCCTCAGTTCTCTTTGTGATGTGATACTATTCTTTCAGCTGACAAATTGCATACCCATTTCTATACATCTTAGATAAAAATAATTATTTCATCCATAAATTGGGCATTTTTAATATATGACCTCTCTTAATGAGTCAAGAGTGTATTAGTAATAGTTTTGGAACACTCAAAAGGCAAAATAAATGACTTTTTTTTTATTTTTGACACTATTAAAATGTTTTAAGTTGTTTCTTTGTGTACTAGGTTTTAGTAATGATCACTATATGATATAAGGTGCCAATTTTTAAAAAATGAAATATATATGAGTCATTTTAGTAATATTTTTCATCATATAAAACTATGCAAACTTATAGTAGGATTTTTTAAATATATGTCTTAATAGTATTCTTCATCTTAGCTTAACTTTATTAAAAGAAGCATTTTAATTGTAACCAGTTCTGCTTACATTCATGACATATAGCTCTATTCCTGGCATACAAAAAGAGTTTTATTTATACTTTTATTCACTTTACAAGTGATCAGTTATCAAGAATAAAAAGATTAGTTTGGATGGCTTTATGTGGCTAAATTTTAAAATCTTGATTTAATGTCTTGAATGGAGTCCACATGCTCAGTGCAATGTTTGGCTGCATACATCCTTCATCACAAATTGCAGGAAACTATGAGGCTGGCTTGACCTAGCTGCCATGAAAGATAAGAGTCATAGGTTTTTCAGGGTAGATTCTATGGCTCCTGGGCACAATAGGTCTTCTAATTATCAAGATATGTATGTATTCCCTCAGGCAGTGAAAACTTAAGGCTAATCTGTTTCTCTATGCTCTCTTAGTTGTCAAGGAACCAAGAGAACTTAACAGAACAATTGGTCTTAGACATTAATCTGTGTTTTCTGTATAACTTGCAAATGCCATTGAATCCTGATAACTACAACTGTATTGATTCTGGCTATTGCTACTATTTTCCATTTCTGATAAAGGTATAAAAATCTGATTGCTCTCAATAAAATTGTCACCACCTCAGTCTTTCTGTGGCCTCTCCAACCCAATTCTTTTGGGCAGGCTCTCTGCTGGCAGAAACAGGGGAGAGAGAACCCAGTCCAGCCGAACCTCTTGGGACTAAGCAGGATGGTGAGTGTTCCAACTCGGATCTTCTGCCTTTGGAGAATAACCACCCTGAGCTGGGAATCTGTCAAAGCAGAACTCATTTTAATGTATCAATCTTCTCTTTATAAAGGGTTGAGAGAGGAGGTGGAGTTTTCTGCTGAGGTGAGATGACATGGAAGAGGGGAAAGTTGATGAAGGATATGGGGTGACTGACAGAGCCAACAAAGTTACTCTACATCAGCAGGAGCTAGACAAAGGCAGGCTTAAGCAGCTCATGCTGAGTCACTCCATTACAGAAGTGACTGAAACAGTTTACAAAACTTGAGCCAGGTTTAGGTTTGTCCTCAAGGCCCAAACCAGAGCCAAATAGGGCCCAACATCTCCACCTTTTGTTTTTGTAATGAGCAGGTTACATGGCTCTTGTCTTAGGTTGTTCCCCACATGGGGATCTTACCCATCTTTGGATACCATGTGTCACTCTGGTTCAAGAGGCATGCTCTACCACCTGTCTTAGGTTGTCCCAGCATGTCTGTGATTTTACCCGTCATTGGTCAAATGGAGAGCCAGGGAGGGTGGCTCATATTCTGAGGTCCAATTGCATGTTGACCTTGGCTCTTAGGAAACGAACCTTTGATAATGAGCCTGGACCTGATGAAGCCTGATTGCCTTTATAAGTAAACATGGCCCCACTGTGAGAGGGAGAAGGAGAAGGAGGAAAGGACCAAGGAAGGGAAGTAGGTAGGGCAGGAAGCAATGGATGTCAGTCCACAGTGAGTTGTCTTGAAACTCTCTCTTCCTCATCTCTAAGTCTTCTTGGATCATTGAATCTCCCCATCAATCTTTTGCAGGATCTTCATTGTCATTGACGGGTATCTTCATTCGTTTTGTTTGTTTGTTTGTTTGTTTGTTTGATAAATCTGTGCATGAAGCAAAAGGAGGGCTCTCAGGGCTAGAAATTTCCCTGGAGTGATTAATATTATCATCTTTCTGTTGGGGCAAGTATTTTATGTCTCTGGCTGGTGTCCAGATTGGTCTTTTCTCATTTTGGGAGAATACGCAGCCAAACCCTCTTCTAGCTGTCAAGAGTGGGTCTGGCCCTCTCCAAGCTTTGGTCAGTGGGTCTCTCCACCTGACCCAAATTGAGCTGTAGGAAACCAATGAAGACCAATGTTTTTGAAATGGGGACAGTTGTGGATCTTCTTTAGAAAAAGTTAACATTGACCAGAAACAGGTGGGTAGTATCTCCCAAGTCGAATCCATTGACCCCGCATAGGCCTGTGGCACTGAAAGCAGTTGCTGAGGGGGAACATGAAAGGAATCCATTGGGGGGGTCTAAGAAAGGTAGTCTCAAAGGCAGGGCCATACTGGAGGACCAGGGGGCCCTGCTACAGGGATAGTTCCTTAAGGTCTTGAAGGTCTTGGGCTTCCCAGAGATACCAAACTGCTGGCTAGTTGCCACCAGGGTTAAAGGAACTTGGGGGTGGGAGGTTTGAGCTGGAAAAGCACAGTCCCATAATTTATGG
Organism: Mastomys coucha; assembly: GCF_008632895.1. Classification (NCBI taxonomy): domain Eukaryota; kingdom Metazoa; phylum Chordata; class Mammalia; order Rodentia; family Muridae; genus Mastomys; species Mastomys coucha. The sequence continues at coordinate 58,746,391 of NW_022196894.1, read as the reverse complement.
GGGTATACTCACCCACAGACAATTTGGCCCATCAACAAATTTTCATGGGGGGGAGTGCCTCCTCATATAGGGCACCAATTCTGCCGGGCAGGCTCTCTGCCAGCAGAACCAGGTGAGAGGGAAAGAACCCGATCCAGCATAGCCTCTCAGGACTGAGCAGGATGGTGAGTGTCTCTCAGCTTGGATCTCCTGCCTCCAGAGAATAACCACCCCAACCTGGAAGTCTGTCAAAACAAATAAGCCTAGTAAATAAGTATAGGCCTTTTCAATAAATCAATCATAAGAAAAATTGTATCCTCAATGTGGAGCATATATTGGTATTGTTTTAGGCAAATGATGAAAATTAGCATGGTAATAAAAAAATCTAACATTTACTTTATAAAATGGGGATGTATACAATATCTTTACAATATTATGAACATTTGCAGTATAATATCAATACAGCTAAACATAGTAAATAAGATGTGGAATTTTTTGTCGTTTTTTTTCATTTTTCATATATTTTGATGGTTTTGAACTTCAGGTTCTGTTTAAACCTTCTTAGTGTTATGATTATAAATTTTGGTTGATATGTTTAGATATTATAACTTATCTAAGACTATTTTCAGTGATACTGAAAGCATTAAAAAAGGAATTTCTGTTGTTGTAGCTTTATTTCTGTTGCTATAAAAACCTCCTAGCAAAAAGCAGCTTAGGTGAAATGCGGTTTATTTTAACTCATAGTTCTGGTTGACAGTCTACAGTTGTAAGAAATATAGACAAGAAATGCAAGCAGTTAGTCACATAATATTTACAGAGCACAGCAGAAAGATATAAATACACATGTTTCCATGTTTGTTTGTTTAAGTCCTTCATCTCAAGACAGTTCAGGAACCCCAGCTTAGGGAAAAGACCTGTATAGAGATAGGTGGGTCTTCCCAAAGACAATCTTATTATATATTATGCCATATTATATTATATATTATATTATGACTTTCTAATACTGATTGTTATACATATGCAATGATTAATTTAAACTGTTAACTTAATACAAATTAACAACTGGAAAGAGAGTATCAGTCAGCTTGTCTTACATCTATATTTTATAAAACTGTATAGGTTCCAAAAAGATTAAAATCAAAGGTAATCAAACCAATAAATATGTAATTTTCTATTAATCTTGATATTCCTGTAATATTAAATCATGCTGCTATAAAGCATACAATATTTAGTATAAGATCACAATTTATGTATTTATTCTGAATATAGCTCTGTTTCAATTTCTATATTCTTTTTCCTTTTCATACACATAGATGGTACTTGAAATATGCAGCACTGTAGCCTCAGCAATATTGATTTATCTTGATTAAGGGAAAACAGCTGAATGAAAACTCACATTCATAAATGTACTTAACTACTAAGAAAATGTGTAATGTCAGAAAGCCAAGCAATACAACTGAGGCATCAATGCTGTCTAAACTAGTAGGTGTTGAGTATGACTAATGGAATAATAAACATCTTTTCTGAAAATAACACTCTTTATGACACATTTGGATTGAGGTCAATGAGTGGTAGGGCAGCATTTGAGTTACTTGATAATGTTCAATTCTGTCACTCAGCTACACCATTAAAAATGAAAAGTATGCAGAAGCTCCATCTCTTAGTATAGTCTTCTGAACATTATTCATCCATATTTCTGGTAAGTGGTGCTACATTTGAGTTATTTATTTCAATTCCCAAATGTCAACACAAACTTTGAACTAGAAGTCTGACTTAGAACTGAAATTAGAAGGCTTCATTAGTCTTCTATGAGATTTAATTCCTCTTATGATTGTCTTAATGTTAGTAACTTATAATGGATTTTAATGTATAACACTCATTTTTCTACTGCTGGCAAATTTTACCTTTTAAGACTCATATAATAACCCTATTGTAACAAATTGTCACATTTTGGATGAAAATAACACATCCCACAGTGACCTAACATTATAAAACAAATAATGTTAAAGTATTGTACTCAAATTGAATAGCACTCTTGTTGTGCAAAACTGTTCTTGAGCAGACTTGAGGAAGTATCTTCTCATGGAAAATAGGTAACTGATTACCTGCCAAAGTAAGGATATTACTAAAATTTAACTAGGTGACACAATAACTGTTTAAAATTATTTCAAACTTAATTTCCTTTATTAAATTTCATGATAATACTACATGGCTTGATGTGCAAAGAAAAATTTGTATCAATATATTTCCAGGTGATTCTTTATTTCCAATATGTTTTGTTTTGTTTTGTTTTGTTTTGCTTGTTTTTGAGACAGGGTTTCTCTGTATAGCCCTGGCTGTCCTGGAATTCACTCTGTAGGCCAGGATGGCCTTGAACTCAGAAATCTGCCTGCCTCTGCCTCCCAAGTGCTGGCATTAAAGGCATGCACCACCACTTCCCGGCTCCAATAATTTTTTTAAAAAAGATCATTAATGGGCATTTATACAATCTCAGGACCAAGGTCCTCTAGAGTAGAGATTCACATTTCTTTTTAAGTTGGCTCACTTTTCTGGATGCTATAATAGTAGATTTACTTATAAGAATCCAGCTTTGTTCTTTATAGCCCCCAGGATGTGACTGGCACTAGAAAAACCATTTAATCTTTGGCATGATTACAAAGCATCATCAATGATTTTGGGCTCAAAAGTAGATCATACCCGCAAAGTGCATAATTCAACCTTAAGTAAAATATAAGCATCTCTGCCTGTCTTATTCAAGTAAGTATGTGAGGAACATCAGATTCCTCATTTGCTTCATGTAACTGGTGCAAATATCAGTGCATGGGCTGGAAAACACAGGTGGGCCTAGGGTTTGAGGCTAGGTGTGGGAAAATTCTACAAGGCTAGGCTGAAGTGCAGCTACAGTGGAGATTTGGAAACATTGATGGCTGAGGTTGAAGCTACCAATGTGTTTTATTGGTGTAATTTACAGATGTATGAGTGAGGCACTTTTTACAAGTGCAGAAATTATTCAAAAACAGTTTCATCATCACACACCCCAGCATCAGTGATGGTTCAACAAATCTTAAAACCTGTAGTGCACAACACAAATTTAAGGTAACTGAAAGGTTTCTTTTTTAGGCAGAGAAATTTGCTTCTGCATTTTTCAGGCAGTCCCACTGGTCTGATATTCTTCCATGCTCTCTGAGTGATTCTCAGCTGTCCTTACTGATGATCTATGCTTGAAGATGAATTGTTTAACAACCCCCAAGAGCATCTGATTGTTGTCCCTTTTGACATTCTGTATCTTAGAGAACTTCTTTTTAAGTTGGAAGATTTTAATCTGGGAGAAAACTTGTACAAGAAAATGTAAGTAGTCCTGATTGCAAAAAAATTTCTCTTCAATTTGCAATAAACATTCTTACTGATTGATATGTATCTTCAAAAACAATAAAATACCAAAAGAATATCAAACTGTAACAGAAGTGCTGCATATAAGAAAAAATTACTTTCGCAGCCCTAAAATATCTTAAAGCTTATTTAAAAACTGTCCATAGCATTGGTACGAAGTATCCATTCAGATACTTCAGAGAGTAAAAAACAAAAAAATCTAGTGGTGACAAGCACATTTATTTACCAACACTCAATAATACTAATTGATACTTTGATTTGAAAGTTTTTTCTTATTATAAATGATTTCAAACCTCTGACATCTCTGCATTAAAAGTATCACTATCAATTCTCATCACAGTACTAAATAAAAGAGAAAAAATGCTTTCACAGATCTTAATGTTAACATATTCAAGTAGAAGACACCAAAGTTCAAGACAAAAAAATAGCTGTTGTTGCTTAACACATTTAAGAATATCTGACAAGAGATATACAAAGATGTACAAGAGACATTCCAAGTGATTTGGAGAAAATAAATGCCAATGAAGGATTTTTAAAGGTTTGATTCAAAGTTGTTTATTTTAGTGCATATGTCTGAGGAATGTGGATATACTGTGGCAGATTTGATAAAATGTGTCCAATATGCCTCTCAGATTCTTTAACTAATTCTGTCTGATGCTTCAAATAATTTAGTTACACATAAATACCTTGTTCTACAATTTAATGTATTTATATAATATAATTAAGTTGGTCACAATTACAGGATTCATCTATTATCATACAAGCATTTCCCAAGATACTGATTCAGACATGGCTTTTTTCAGCTACCTCTCTTTTATCTCAAATGTTAATTATCTTTGTTGGAGGACAAGTAAATTAGTCAATCCAACTTGAAATTTCACTAGAGAGTTCTCTGTACTTTTGACCTTCAGCTACCAAAGCTTATGTGATCAGTGATTGCAAAACAGTGATCCATAGTACTTTTTATTCTAGAGACAAACAAATAGATCTTTCTTCTCTCTAATCCCATGGAACTTGCTCATGCTAACAGGACACTTGGCTGTCAAAATAAAAGCCACTCCAGTGCTCTTATACTTAAAAATTGAGATACTTCAATATATTCCTTGTTGAAATACAAGGTTCCTCTTTGACCTTTCTGCATTTTGTATCTGCCTGACTCTTTTCTTTAAATTGTCCATCACACAATTTTTGTTTCATGAATCATGAAAACATATGAATATGCATCTCAGTGTATGCTGAAACTATTCTGCCAGTTTGTGACACATAAAATGGAAATTAGTCCTCTATGTATCTTTTTTTTTTATATTTTATATTTCTGTTTATGTGTTTCATGAAATATGAAATAAAACTATTTATTATGCAAATTTATTCCTTGAATATAAGGACAACCTTAATTAAATGTAAATAGGAATAAGTGTTTATGAATGGTGATATCTACATGGAATAATGGAATCTAAGGAAAATGACCATTCATATTCTCTTATAGATAAAATGATATCATATTCCTACTTAAATCAAATTCCTTAGTAATGTTTACTTGGCTACATATCTTGTAAATGTACATTTTATTTAACAGATATGATTATTGTCTACTAGGCTTACTGATGAACAAGCTCACACTTTCTAGGTCTTTCTGAACTCTGGCTGGCTAGTTCAACTCATCTCTTCTCATTCAAATATCTCTAGAAGATAACTAATTCAAACTGGCTTCTCTCAGGTTTTCACTAATTTTTCTGCCTGAAAAAACTGTCTCTAATTTTCACAAACTGAACTTTACTAACTCTTGAACAAACTCAGCTCCATTGCACTGAATTCATTCCACTGACTCGCAGCTGACTAAATGCCTCTCAACTGAACTGAACCCTGAACAGAACTGACTCTCTCTCACTGTTCTTAAATAGTTTTCCTTTCCTGCACTGTACACTTAGGAGTTAGGCATATCTTATCTGTGACTCATTCTGTCAAATCTTTCTCTGATTTGTCACTTTGCATGCCCCTCAATTAGGTGCCATTACTTGAGATTAAAGAAATTACTTAAGATTAAAGTCATGGGGCAGATTACACAGACCTAGAAGGCCTTTGTATATGATCCCTTGACAATGCAAGTATATTGATGGATTAAAATTCTAATACATATTCTCCCTTTCTGTTTAAGCTAAATATTGTACACAGTTTAAATTGTACCCAGTGGTTTGTTCAGCTGTTCCCATGCATGGTGGTATCAGTTTCTGCATCCTCTGAGTTACTGTCTTGTGGGGCTTCCTTCCTTGAGTATTGCCTTTCATGTGGAAGCTTTTCTTACTCAGATCAGATCTTTAACAATTTTGATGAAATCTAGTTTTTCATCATCTCTGAAATTCTAAACAAAATCAAAATATTATTGCCTCACTTCCATTCTGATATTAAAACATCCTTAATGTATAAAGATTGATATAATTTGGCAATTTTTCTACAATTTAATATTTTTACCTAATCTTATCCCCCTTTCTTTTTATCAGGTACAATTAGATATTTATGAATGCACACAGATAGTGGACACTGAAGCACTTACATTACATGCCTGACTCTATGTCATCAAGCTGGGCTTCTAACTTATTTAAACACAAAAACAATAAAGCTATATTATATAAGATGTCAATATACAATATACATTTTCAAATATACATCTATTATCTGGTTGTTGTAGAATGTCACTTCATAAGTAAATAGCTATGTCTGTAACATTAGACTTTAATCTTCCAATTTGACCTCCTGATTACACACATTTAATTTGTCTTATGCTTTGCTATACCTAGGATGATGTTCCAATCCATATAACCTGTTTAGATGCCTTCTGAATTGGGCAATGTGTATTCCAAGATTCTTATGAGATTACACTTATATCAGCTCATGAATCCATCAAAGCTTCACTTTTAATTACATTAAATTTTAATTTTAGTTTTTGTCTCTAGTCATTGATAACAGTATGCCAACAAACAAACAAAAACAACTAAACAACAAGAACAAAAACAAACAAATAAGCTAATAAAACCTCTGTCTTCCTAACTAGCTGCAAACCCCTCGGCTCCATTGGTCCTTTCTTTAACTCCTTCACTGGGGACCCTGTACTCAGTTCAATGGATGGCTGTGAGCCTCTACATCTGTATTAGTCAGATACTGTCAGGTACATGGTGGGACTGATTGTTCTGGCAACATGTGTATAGTAGAGGATTGCAAAGTCGATCATCAATGGAAGGAGAGGTCCTTGGCCCTGTGAAGATTCTGTGCCCCAGTGTAGGGGAATGCCAGGGCCAATACGTGGGAGAGGGTAGGGTGGAAAGCATGGGAAGGTGGGAGGCAACAGGGATTTTTTTCTTGTTGTTTTTGTCTGTTTGTTTATTTGTTGGAGGGGAAACTGGGAAAGGAGAAATCATATGACATGTAAATAAAGAAAATATCTAATAAATAAATAAATAAATAGTTAAATAAATGAAAACTTCTGTCTTCCAGTACTCCTGTTTTTTCAATTGAAACTGCTTTGCCTTTGACATATGAATTCAGTAGAAGTTGAGTAATCATGTCTCCCATTTTATACTGGATATTTTTCTTTATATAAATCATAATTTCAATCTCTTTAAGTTTTCATCTATAATTCTTGGATGCACAATGAGGCCTTGAAGTGGTAAGCTACTTCTTCCTTAAACCATTCTACTGTCTTTGGGAATAAAGGTACATGAACTCTAGTGGCTATTTTATAACATTGATTTTTTGGCAATAGTGCTGAGATTTTTATTTCTAAATAAGTCTAGGGCAGTGTTTCCTTCTGTAGCATGCACTGGATCTTCTATACCTAGTTTAATTTTCTCTATTTGCTCTGTGGATCATTGGCAGGAAATACTTGGCTACTATTGTTTGTTGTAGTAGTACAAGTGAACCCCCTTAGGGAGTTTCCTGAATTTAAAGAATTATTTTGTATGGAGATTTCCATCAGTAAAATTGTGGGGAGCTGTGAAGCTGGACAGGCATTCGCCATGGCAAGATGGCGCCTACTTCCGCTGTCGAGTAAACAACTGTTTGCGCATGTGCGTAGAGAATTGCACACATGCGTGGAGTGAAAAGGACGCCATGTCACGGCCCATCCTGGGGCGTTATGTAGGGTAATGAGCGGACAGCTAATCATGAGCAGACACGCCAAGCAGTGGACAGATACGCCACACTGTGGTGTATATAAGCAGTGCGGATATTGGGCTCGACCCTTTTTCCCTATGGATGGAGACAAATAAAACGTTGCTGCAGAAGGAACCTAGTGTGTCCATGTGTCTTCTTGCTGGCGAGACGACTGCGCGGGCTACAGCTGGTGCCGAGAAACCCGGGACGCCGGGAGAACCTTACAACAGCTGGTAGGTTTCAGAACTGCAGAACAGAGTGAGCTCTGAGAGACATGCTGCTTGATTTTAATTCCTCCGACCCTTTCTCAGGGTTAGAAAGCGCAGCCAAAGCCACGGTAATTGTGCTAATGGCGCTTGTTATACATTCTTGCCTGGAGGATGAGAAATGCCCCGCCTCTGTGGCCTCGGGAGCACTTGAGGAGATACAAGATAGCATGTCAGAAACAGAGGAGAGAATAAAAGCTAGCCAGAATAAAGGGGAGAGAGAAGATGAGGGAGTGGAGGCTAGCCAGGAGAAAGGGGAGAGAAGAGAGGATATACCCAAGAGTACAGGCCCTTCCGCTAGACCTGCGGAAGCGAGAGATAAGGGGAAGGACACCCTGGGAGAGAAAAGTAGAGAAAGAGAAGGAAAAGTAGAGAAGAGACAGAAGCTCTTCAAGCCTGATAGCTCTGAGGAATTGAGCCCGTCAAAAGAGGAAGACTTAGAGAGAGAAGCAGCTTGCTATAAGGAAGAGAGGTATCATCTAAATGAGCATTCGCCACCTCTCCAGAATCTAAAGCGAAAAGGAGATCAGAGCTGCGCAACACTTTATGCTGTCCCGCCTGCTTTTCCAGGTGCACCCCTGCTGTGCACTGATGGATGCTGTTCGG
>NW_022196894.1:58729954-58736537 GCF_008632895.1 Mastomys coucha | reverse complement strand
CAACTGTTTGCGCATGTGCATAGAGAACTGTTTGCGCATGTGCGTGGAGTGAAAAGGACGCCATGTCAAGGCCCATCCCGGGGCGTTACTTAGGGTAATGAGCGAACAGCCAATCATGAGCAGACACGCCATGCAGTGGGCAGATACGCCACACTGTGGTGTATATAAGCAGTGTGGATATTGGGCTCGACCCTTTTTCCCTATGGATGGAGACAAATAAAACGTTGCTGCAGAAAGAACCTAGTGTGTCCGCGTGTCTTCTTGCTGGCGAGACGACTGCGCAGGCTACATAAAATGTTACCTCAAATATCTCTTGATAATCTTCATTCATTAGTCCAATGACTACCTTTACTACACTTTCTAGAAATACTGGAATGCTGAGGTTGTCTAGAGAAGTCTTGAAGAATACTTTTTCAGTCATTTCTCAAATGACCTTGTTTCCTACAGCCAAAGCAAAGGATATTTTGATATCTAGGATTATTGGATATTCTTTGCCCAGTTACATAGCATTAGAATCAGTATAGCAGTAGTTCTAATCCATTCATCTGTGGGTGCTAGTTGCCCTGTTAAAGTCTAAGAACTTTTCCACACTCTGCATTTGCATTTTCAAATTCTGAAGTTTCAAATATCTCTTTTACATCTGGATCTGAAATTGCCTTGTTTATACCAGATGTTAATCTATGTAAGAAATCAACAAATGTCTTTGTATGGTTTTGCATGTTTGTGAATGACATAGACTTCTGTCCTTGTTCTGCCACCCTATGCCAGGATATTAAAGTTAACTAAAGTACAGTGTACAATAATAGTTATCAAATTTCATCTGCTGTCTTAAATTAGCAAACCAACCTTCACCTAAAACTTGATTTTTCATATTAACACTTTTAGACCTATCATAATTATCCACAATTACAGCTTCTTCTCCTCACCAGTTCAGTCATTGGAAATGAGAATCAGTTCCCAGTACATCTACTGCTACGTCTTTCCAGCCTTGTGGAGAAATCATGTTTTGGGTATAGCAGGGATTTATCATCTGTCTCACATAGGATGAGTGCATTCTGTAAGTTACTATTGATTCTTTAAAATGTGTAAGGTCTCATATTTTAACAGAATTCCAGACAAGTTGTTCATTTTTTAATTTTCACCATTTTCCTTTGGTTACTAGAAAAGCCTGTGGGGGTGGTTGCCTTTCCTCAATTTCATTAAGAGGTGGCACTGAGGGTTCAATTGTATATCTGCCTTTATCTTCAATGTCATTAGGTACCATAGGTTCACAATTGAGCACTTCCTGTTCCCTTACTTCCTCTGTCTTTTGTTTCTCAAGTTGTTGTAACACCATAGCTATTTTGGTTATTATATAGCTATTTTTTCAATCTTTTGTGAGAGAAAATATAAAAAAAAAATAGAAAGGAGGAAGGGATTTACTCTAGTGTTCTCAATTCCAAAAATGTAATATGATGGTGTTTCCTAATAACATTTATATCCTTTCAACTCATACCCTTTGTGTAAAGGGGTCTGAAACAGAGATTTCCTATTTTTTTTTTAACTTAGGTCCCATTCATTGTCTCAGAATCTCTTACATTGCCTCTTGCTCTTGGCTACTGGTTTCTTCAGCTCTAGAGTCTCCTGAGTCACTCTGGGAAATCAACCAAACCTGAAGAACTGGTGCTACCTCTGGAGACAGTCCCAGCTAAATTTCTCCCCTAAGGCTCTCTTTTAGATGTCTTCTGTCCTACACAATATTTCTGTGAGATATTCTCTGCTTTCTGCAATGCCAGTAGTCTGTCTTCTTCAATCACATTGGTGGTAGATGTGATTATAACCAAGGCCCTTGGATTTGATCTCTTGCTGAGCAGCCATGCGGCTGGTCTACAATTTCTATGAAACAGTTATAGGTAAATATGGCACCACACAGAAGAGAAAAACTGGTCTGCTTCTAGGAGATATCTTCTCAATACTGGTAAAGGAGGAACATGCACTATCATGCTTGACCATGACCCTACTCAGAAGATAAAGGAAAGCTAGTGATTAGTTCTTTGAAGACATTCATGCATTGGAATATTGAATTCCACAGTTACTAGGTGGTTATCTAAAATGTCTGAAATGGTAATAAAGGGATAGAGAACTTTCACTTCTTGTTCTGAGTCAAAGAAATGCCTGACAGTTTAAAACTGAAGAAATGAAAAGAACAAAGTTATTAATATTTTTCTTTTGTAAAAGGCACATCATCCACAGCAGAAAAGTCAACTTTCTTATCTTGCAATAACAACAAACAATGTTGTAATAACTATGAGGATTATTAGAGACTAACAAACATTTAAATATATAAAACTTTCTTCTGTCCCATTCATTTCCATATATAATTATATTCTTGGACAACTGTTAATGGACTACAACTGTTTATATTAATTTTTAATTAATATAATTATTGTTATTATAATGTTAATTATAATATATAAATATAATTATAATTAATTATAATGTTAGTTCAATGCTAATGTTTAAATTTAAACTAATTGATTTATTTCTCAAGTTTATTCTTGATAGCAGATTGAGATAATGAAGCTAACTACCTCCTTTAATTACACTAATTTTATTTTCAAAAGCACTATTTTATGTAATAACATCAAATAAGTTTCATTGGATATTTAAACATCATCTTATTTCCAAGGTAGTTTCTTTTATATATAACAGGGAAGCTTCATCCACAAAATCTCAAAAATACAGGTGTTCAAACAATTCCGACATAAGGATAACAACAGTTGACATGACAATGCGTACATGGAAACTATCATAAAACCCCACATCTATATAAAGAGCCACAGGAATATTACTAAATGCAGAGATGGAAAATTAGTCTTTCCCAGAGAAAGTCACATGATAGGTTATCCAATCCAAAGTGGTTATCCCATAAAAATAGTTATCAAATAAAAATTACATATACTGAACATATAATTGAAATACAGAAAACATTTACAAAGTTCAATAATCTAAAACGTGTGCAAAACTTCTCTATGACTAATGTTCCTCAGGCAATGTTTTGCAATAGTAACTTTGCACTTATGATTTCTTCTTTTTTTTTTTTTTTTCGAGACAGGGTTTCTCTGTGTAGCCCTGGCTGTCCTGGTACTCACTCTGTACAACAGGCTGGCCTTGAACTCAGAAATCCACCTGCCTCTGCCTCCCAAGTGCTGGGATTAAAGGCATGCGCCACCACTGCCCGGCTTGCACTTATGATTTCTGATATCACTTGTTGAAAGCAAATGACAACTGCAGATGTTAAACTCTGAGAGGTGTTTGCTACTATCATCACATTGGTAAACACCAAGAATACCCCTAAATATTCCAACATGTTTAGAACAGTCCCCAACCCACATACCCAAAAAGAATTTGATGAGACCCTAATGACGAAGCTAGGAGGTAGAGAATAGGAAACATTTTATTCTACTATTTACATTAATAGCTGTCTCTGATGTCCTATGTAGACTTATGCATGACAAAAGAAATTGAAAATTGTCAGTAATGACCCTCTATTCAAAAACCATAAATTGATGGACATAAAATACCAAGAATAGCATTACTTATAAGGCAAATTATTTTATTAACTCAATAACAGTACTAGTTTTCAGGAATAGGAAGAACAGATGAACAACAATTATATATGAATATAAGTTCTTCATTGAAACAATTTCAAAATCAGTTCTGCGGTTACTGCCATGATTCAACAGTATTAGCATTACTGTAGAAACATGCAGATTCATATGTGGGAGATTTTAATTGTCCACAGAACAAGTCTCATGGTAGAGTGACTTTAATAATGTATAACATCAATACATGGCTAGAGTTTGTCCTGTACCAGTTAACAACCATTTTCTTGTATGAAGCAAAGTATTGGTCAGGAAAATGTCTCTAATTCTTCTAATATGTTAATGGCCATCAGTTTTAAACAAAAGTGGGCTGATGTGAGCTCACATAGATTTTAAATTTAAATAATGAGGTCCAATTACTCATCTTTGAGTTATCACTATGGAATTTATGCTACAAATGTATATAATTGTAACACAACTTACAAAGTAACCAAGTAAGTTGGTTAAAACTAAAATAAAAAAACTACATTTTGATTATATTCAAATTATCTTCCAAAGTAGATAAAGTAATTGATTTAATTACAGACTTGAACCTTGGTATATTTATAATCCAAAGCAAATAGGTATGTGAGAAATTAAATATACATTAAATTTCCATATAAATGCTTTAAAATTAATCCTTTCAGTGTTCTGAAAGTAATGTTTTTATTTTTCCATTATAAGAAATACAAACCATACATTATGTAAAGTATATTTGAATACATAATCTAGCTAATGATCTTGATTTAAATCTAATAAAACCAAGAGCGGCAATAAGAAATGTTTTTAGAGTAGTGTGCATGTAGACTGTATCAGCAATACTCCTGAATCTTGTTCCTATATTTTTTATCTCAGTGAAAAATATCATCTCAGCATCTATGGCTTAGGTGACTACTCAGTAGAAACGTTGCTATGATGACTGGAAAGAAACAGCAGAAGATGAAAATAAGGTCATGGGCATTGTTACCAGTGTTACTCCCACAGGCAGTCCAGGGGCTGTAATATCAAAGTTTCCTGAGGCACATCCCTGATGCCTCCTTTGGTGCTATCATGACCTTTGTTGCTAGGGAACTGACTAGTCAAAACCATTTCCTGGAGGAATGGCCTGGCACCAGTGCTGAATCATGACCTTAGACAAGGAGAAATATTATTTAATACTTCCCACAGGCTTCTGCTTTTTGCAGTTTAGTGAAAATAAAGTCAGAAATAGGGAAAGGGGTAGAGAACAAAAGTTTTGCAAAGATAGATATTTATTTGTAATGGCTGTAATTAGGGATTTTTCTAAGCCATGATCTTAAACATTTTACATCTTCAGTGCTATAAATCTTGTAAATCATGTAAAAACATGAAGTCAATTCTTGACATAATAATTATATCAAAAATGTAAAAGAAACATCTATTCAGAATTATTTCTTATATACATCTTATTGTAAAAACTATAACATATCATAGAGAAATGTGCTAAGTTTTAATATATCATGTGACTATTTGAAAATATTTGCATTTCCAAATTAAAATCTATAGTTCCTATAATCATAGCAATTGGAGGAAGAGATATGATGATGAATAATGGCCAACTTTGATTGAAGGAGACTTTGTTTAGAAAAACAAAACAGTAATTACAAAATTAAAATTATATTGAATTTTAAGATTTCGATAAATATTTACATTTGTATGTTCCATAGAAAGTTTCTAAGAATACTACTTTTTGTCCCATAAAAATGAATGTGAACTCAAAGGAATAGTATAACTTATCATGTTAAAATAGTTCAGTATATAAAATACAAAGTTTGACAGCATAATATACATTAACTCTTATATGTGCTATAAATTGTGATTAATGATTTTTTCTTTCAAATGTCATTAAACATAATGGAAATTTCAATATAACTTACATTCTGGTCACAAAGTAGTTTTAAATTCTCAAATACTCTAATATAACATGATCTTTCTGAAGATTCTGAATTTACTTATTTACATAGCTCAGGTTTACATTATAATTCTGTGATACCACACAGCAGGTGATGTCTGCCTAGAAATATAGGCCAGAAGCTAAAATGATTGCCACACAAACAACAAAAATAAGGTCCAGAATTCACATGCCCAGACTGCATGTATGTCATAAAAAAGCATAGAACCTATGCTGTAAATACAGGTCTCAAAAGCAGCATCAAGGTATCTTTGGGGGAAAGTGATCAGCTAAGCAAGTAATGTCAGGAAGCTTTATGTACATCTGAGAGATATTCCCTCACAATAATGTAATGTACAATCAAAGATGACACTGATGTTGATTGGATCTACACATGTGCAAACCTGCACAGTGGACCCAAAGATAAGAGAAAATGCATATACATGCATTCATAATGCATATACATAATTATGAAAAAGGAAAAAGATTTCCATAACTATTTAATCTTACTAATATCAAATTATAAATGACTATGCAATATTTTATCATAATATTAATAATTTGAAAAATAAGCAAAAACCAAATTATTTCAAATTAAACATTAAAACTTGAAACTTTTAGCATATGGGTATAGTTTAAAATGATAAATAAGATAATTGTGAAATATTGTAGTTCTAGGTTAAATCTGATTGAAATTATCTTGAGACAAATTTGTTTATATTCTTAACATTGTTTTTTTTTTTTTTTGCTGTTTTCATTTTTAGGCTTTTCTTTTCAAATTTGGGAAATGTCCAATAAAAGTAAAGTTTTAATTTTAACAGTTTAAAGGGAATCTGAATCTGTATAGTATGATGGTCTCAAACACTAAAGAAATGGCAATTCAGTTGACAAAACATAAGCACAGGTTAAGTTTCTGCCATTAATTTTATTATTTGTACTTTTAAGTGTATTTATTTGTGCCTTTCATTGTTATAATTCTTTCTTATTTTTTCCTTTATTTTCTTTATTTACATGTAAATTTCTCCATTCCCAGTTTCCCCTCCAAAAAACA
>NW_022196894.1:58720404-58729330 GCF_008632895.1 Mastomys coucha | reverse complement strand
ACCCGAGAGAAAATGGCGAATCCCGCCCGGGTCTCTGGCCTAGGTCGCCTCCAGGCTGGCTGCTCCAGCCTCAGAACCTCACCAGAGAGACAAGGGCAGATCCTGCCTGCATCTCTGGCTTAATGTGCTCTCTGGAGGTAGGCGATCCACTTGCAGGGAAGGGGCAGAGGAGGACGCTGAACCCCCTCTGTCACTTGGAAACTGAGAGGATCGTGTCCCTGCTGCCCCGCGGCTCCCCTGGGAGTCGTGGATGATTGTTTTGATGTGTTCTTTGATTCGGTTTGCAAGAATTTTATCTTTATTCTTAAGTTTCAAAAGTAAATGGAGTTATGAGCCATAATTTCACTGCTTATAGTTCTTTAATATTTACAAATAATGTATACTGAAATATGATAATGGTAACTGTATCATATTCATTAATAGAAAATATCAAAGTTTAAAGTAATTGTAAATTTATTTAAGAAATTCGAGAGAAGTCAGAAGAGATGGCAGGATTAAAGAAATCTCAAGGGAAAGAAATTAGTAACACATACATTATATGAAAGAAAAGATAGTATTAGAGTCAAGAGACTATCGAGGGGGTAATAGAAAACAGTATCAAGGAAAGGTTTTTAAAAGTATGTTATTTTATAAGCTAACAAATTATGTTCTATGAAAATAAGGGGTTCTTGAATGGAGGCTTTTGAACATGTAGTCTGCACTGCTTCTAGAAAGAACAGGTTTTTAAATCAAATTGCAATACCAAGTAAATGATACCTCTCCATATATTAGGCAGTGAAACTGCAGAGGTTCTCCCACCAAATTATAGGTTATTGCCATTGCTAGTAAATATACATCAAAATATTCTCATTGCTGAAGATTTCACACACTCTGGATGTAGACACAGGAAAACAAGCTGAAACTAAAGTGTCACATTTCTCTCTGGTGGCCTAGAGTTCATAATGCTAGAGGGGCTTATGAAGATTGTCAATGGGGAATGACAGATCACACTCAACTGCATATACTGGAAGCTATAATACTGAGCATACCAAAAAGATATCCCCACTATTTTATATAAAAAGTTTCAGAGTAACCAACTATTGGAGCAACCACTTCCAAGTTAGATTTTATTTCTTTATGAAAGAGCACATACATGCCTGTTACTGTTGACTATGTTAAATGGCTGGGACTAATAAGGCTATAGATCCTATGGAGTGCCTACTACTGATTTTGTGCAAAAGAAAATTGTAGTTAAATTCTTTACTAAACAATTTGTTCATATCCATAAGTTGTATAGCTCCTAGGCTTAGAGGAACTTCTTGGAAGAAAGTATGGTGAAATATCAGACATACAACTGGCCAAACTTCAGAATAAATAACTATTGCATGCTCACCCCCAAATGAGACTTCTATGTTACTTCACTACAAGACCTTGGGAATACTGAAGCTAAGAACTATTTGCAATTTATATTGCAAATTGGAGTCTAGAAGAAGGAGAGTCAGTTTCCTTTAAGAATCTTTATTGGTACATTTACTAAGCTCTAGTAGAAGGCCACATATCCATGAAATTGCAGGCAGTACAAATTAGAGTTGATAGATGAAAAACTAAAAGAATACAAAGTTGGATTGGTGGGGAAAAGGAGTAGATCTTTGGGGATATAACACCAACATGATGAACAAAATAAACAATAACAACAACAAAAAGACCCTGTTGAAAACACACCACACAGTCAGACTCAGAAATTAGAGGAATGGAGCTAGAATTTATTATAAAATACTTTCTTTGTAAGGGCTAGATTGTAGAGGAATTTTAATCCAGCAACATAGATGCTCTGGATAACATCAAAAGATATGAAGACAAGTCCTGGATTACAGTATGATTTGGATGGAATACTGACAAATGAAAGGATACTTCTGTAATCCTTAACAGTGAAGATAGAGTTAGTTTCTAGAACTAAGCAACTATGTTTGAAAGTGACAACTGATTGAAGATCAGACAAGAATCATAGAGAGACTTGGAAAATGAGTCAGAGATCACATAAACCCAACTCTCATGAGAACAGCAAAGGAAGAAGAGACTACTTAAGAGCAGTAGAGGGAGAAAGGGTATGTGTGCATGTATGGAAGTTTGGCTGGAACAGTTTTACAGAGACATGTTGCAGAAAGAACAGTCTAGACACAGATAAAGACAATAAAAGCCAGAGGAAGAAGCCAGATTAGAACATATTGCCAAAATCAGTATGAGGCTAAGCAGAGCAATTCAGTGAGAAGCTCAAAGAATCCAGATTGAGGCAGTTAGCTTATAGAGGAGACGGGGCCATAACAACTGATTTGAGTTCGGAAAGAACTAGAAAGGGTGAGCTTATTCTGCAGTAAACCTCTGTGACAACACTTACTATCTGGTGAATAAAATCTATCTTTACACTAGATCTCATTATTTCCAAAGGTATTACGTAAGCTACTGATGGAGAAAGATAATCAAGTGTCCTATTCAGCTATATAACTACAAACAACAACGACCAAAGATACTTAAGAGTATAGTACTATCACTTATATCTGAAGTCAAAACATTAGCTGTCTAATTGAAATTTATACCTGTTTCAAAGGAAAGTATTCATTCCTAGTACTATAAAACCATCCAACTACTGGCAAGGTTATTTGTTCTTGAAAAGAGCATAGTACTACCACTTTAGTTTAGTTTCCAAAAGGATTCTTAAAGCATACCTTTATACGTAAAGCTAAGTGTCCAAAAACCAAAGGAAGTTTCTTCACACTTCTTTATCTAACAGATGGAGTCTAACATGAATTCTACTGGTTGTAGTCTAGAGAGCACCTGAACCTGAGGTGCCCAATGCTAGTTGATACAAACAACCCTTGCACCTAAGGCTCATGGAATGCCATGGAAAAAATGTGAAAAGATTGTAATAGCTAGATAGTGTATTACACATATAAGTTACCTTTGCTGCTGTGTGAACTCTGTTCCCATGGAACTTTGTTTCCTTCCTTGGGAAGAATGCCTTGCATACTCAAGGAATGCCTTCGTAGCAATGCAGTTTAACATGTTCAGAGTTCTATGCAAAAGCCCCCATTCAGTTGTGAGATCGTCTGTCTCCTGAGCACGTTTGGTGAAAGCTGTGAGACATACTATGTTTTTCATTATTTATCTTTTCTTGCTGTGTACTATAAACTCTCCAAATATAAGTCCCACAGAATACTAGAATGTTATTCTAGTTCAACATAGCTTTGATTTTTCTGATCCCATTGAATCTTTTACACCAGTAATTAACATATTCCTGTTAGAGGCCTAGAGATATGTGAGAAAGTACCTTCTAGACACAACAGAGAAGTCACATACTTAAAATTTGAACATTATGGTTGTCTAATTAATACCTGTATAATGACAACAGAAGTTGATATGCATCATGGAAGGCAGGAATATCACAAGGCCCACCCATAAATGAAGAGCTACAGGTAATAAATGACTGCTTAGAAAGGGATAATTGGCCTTCTCTAGGAATGAGCTTCCTGGTAGCTTATTTGACTCCAACTGGTCAGCCCAAAATAAATAAATAAAAAATAAATAAACTCTGCAGAATCGTTGGTGTGTGTGTGTGTGTGCATGCACACACACAATAATAATTTTTAAAAAGCAAGATAACAATTTAAAAGGTAGTATATGAATATTTGGTGATAATAAAAGGAGTTATGAAAATGAAATAAATACATATCATTCCACTCCAGGACAAGCACTGTGCTCAGAAATAGATGCCTACCATAAATTGGTTTCTTTGCTTTTTGCACTTTTTTTTGTTTTGTTTTGTTTTAAAAAGAAACAATGTGAGGTTGGGGTTATAGTTCCCAACCTGGGTCTGGGAGGAGTTGATAGAAGTGAAATAATCTGATCAGAATATAATATAACACATTCAAAATAAATAAATAAATAAATAAATAAATAAATAAATAAATAAATAAAGAACCATTTTAAATGCTAATATTAATACTTGAAGTGTAAATTTCTAATTGTTCTGAATATTTCTAGCCATTTTGTGATATGTGAAGCTCAACCCATTTCCTGGCTCTTTTTGTTCTCTGCCTCTTCATCTGCCCTTCTTATCTTCATTTTATTATAAAAATATCTCATTCTCTTCTTTAGATTTTACATATTTTGTGATTGGTAAGCATAGAAAACTCAGTCTATATAGACTCTGTATATACACAGTTAAATACACATATAATATATATTCGATAATTGTTCAGTGAAAGTACTCTAACATATGTTGGAGTTGCTTATAATTGCCATAAAATGATCTTAACTATGGTTTTAATATATTATTTTACATTGGGGTCACAATCTCCTTTTGTATTTTTTAGTTATGAGTTACTTATCATCTAAACCTTGGTTTGTTTCTAATTTCTTGTGATGAATAAGAAACCTTTTTCTGAACAATGACTTGTTAACATGATGGTTCATGTATGGTGAATATCACTAGTTCCTCTCTATATTACATTACATTCACCTTGCTGGGAAAACTTGAGTATCACATTAAGCTTTAACTTACCAAAATTAAAGTTTGTATAGTAATTTTGAAACATTTGTATATTTGTCCAGTATTTTTTAATAATTTTTTGCAGTTTTTATTTAAGATTTATTTATTTCATTTTTATGAGTACACTTTTTCTGTCTTCAGACACCAGAAGAGGGCATTGGATCCCACTACAGATGGTTGTGAGCCACCATGTGGTTGCTGGGAACTGAACTCAGGCCCTCTGGAAGTGCAAGCAGCCAGTGCTCTTAACCACTAAGCCATCTCTCCAGGCCTCTTGTCCAGTATTTAGTTCACTTTTTGGGGACCTGATATGTCTCAAATGACATTTATTATATCACATTATCACTGATTTGAAAAAAGTTTTCTCATATATAAAGTATGAGTCATTATGGTATATGTGTGTGAACATATTTCATCTTAAAAACATGAGAATTCCTAAGAGCAAGAAAACAATAATGGTTCAAAGATGTGGGGTTGGGAGAATTCATCTATTGTTGTGAGTATAAACTTTTATAAGCACTATTGGAATCAGTGTGATGGTTCCTCAAGAAAATGGGAAGTGATTTACTAAAAGATCCACTTACACTACTCTTGGGCCCATATCTACAGGACACTTCATTTTACCACAGAGATTTTCTCAACCAACAATGTTTATTGGTATTGTATTCATGATAGCCAGAAATTGGAAACAACCTAGATGTCCCTCAACAGATGAATAGATGAAGAAAATGTGGGAGGAGGAAGAGACAAGACTCTACTGACAAGTAGAGACAAGTAGAATCTGGGCCTATTTCTGGGATGAGCTAAATCTCTAATATAATGGAAGCACCCAGGAATCTATGAGAGTGACTCTAGCTAAAACTCCTACAATGGGGGATATGGAACCTGAGTTAGCTATCATTGGTATGCAGGTAAGACTTCCATTGAAAGGAATGAGACACCATATAGTCACAAAACTTTCAACCTATAGTTTGTCCTGTCTAGAGGATGTACTGTAGTAAAAGTGATACAGGAAGTGTGGGAGTAGACAGCAAATTAGTATTTCAGCTTGAGACCCATGTAATGAAAGGGATCCTACCCCTAACAATGCATAGAGGGCTAGGACCCAGAGACTGCATAGTCCAAACATCTAGGATAAATGGAAACACAACTGAAAAAAAAGGTCAATAAATAATTCCTAATTATATTCTGTTATACTCATAGCTTGGTGCCTAGCCCAATTTTCACCAGAGAAGTCTCATCCAGGAATTGACAGAAACAGATGTAGACACGGGCAGCCAAATATTAGGTGTGTAAGGATCTGTGATTTGCCAAAGAATGATACCCCAGACTCAATATAGTATGCAAAAGCCAGTGTTTTATTCTGCTCAGGTAAGCTCGCAGGCCCAATTTAAAGCAGATCAGGAAAATCCTGGGGGGTGGGGCACGTGGGACAGGGCAGGGGGGCTAGGTGACCTTTATCTTGATTGATTGGCTCAGTCCCTAGGGGTATGGGTGCCTCTGCAATTGGCTAGCGCTCTGGGGACTTTACTGAACTCTGTTCAGGGAATGAGGTCGGGGAGAGGGCAGAGAGGCTGGAAACTACTGCTGGAGGAGCCTGGGAGCAGTTCTGGACTCACTGTTCTCGCCTCAGGCCAGATGGTGGGGTAGCTTCTTATGGTGGGGCAGCTTTTGATTGGCTGCTTGCAGCAAGGTTTTACAATAACTGACTTGGATGGACTTTCACAGTCCTAGGAACATAAATTTAGTCCTAGTTTCCTGAACAGTGTGTTTGAAGTCTGTCATGGCGTCAGCCTCTCTCAGTCTGCTCAGGCAGAGTTTGTGGAATTTTGCTAAAAAGAATAGAAAGAATCTTAGGAGACAGAGGGGTCAAAGACACCTTGAAAACACACAGAATCAACAAACCTGGGCCCAAAGGGTCTCACGGAAACTGAACACTAGCTAATGGAGCCTTCATGGGACTGACCTAGGCACTCTGGTTATATGTTACAGTTGTGTTGGTTGATCTACTTGTGTGACTTCTAACAGTGGAAGCATGATCTCTCTCTGACTCAGTGCTCTGGTTTTGGGACACATTTCTTTTACTGGATTACTATGTCTAGCTTTAATAGGAGAGGAGGTGCCTAGTCTCACTGCGACTTTATATGCTATGGCTGAGAATTTATAGTCATGAAACTCCAGCCCTTTCCTAAAAAGAAACAGGAGAGAAGTAGATTAGAGGCAATAGGGATAAAGGGGGTTAGAGAAACTGCAGTCTGGAGATTTTATATATATACACGCACGTATACATGTGTGTGTACATACACATATATATATATATATATACATATATATATATACACACACACATATATATAGGTATAGATATAGATATAGATATAGATGTAGATATGTGTGTGTATTTATATACATGTGTGTACACACACATATATAAGTGTGTGCATATATATACACATATATGTGTATGTACATATATGTATATGTATATATGAGTATGTCACTTTTGTAAAAGTGAAATGAAAAAAGAAATGAAATTTGTGGGTAAATGAATGGATAGAGCTAGAAAACTATTATCCTGAGTGAAATAACATAGACCCAGAAAGACTACGTATGATGTGTATTCATGGGTGTAATGTTGATCATTATGTTTAGAGGAAAAAATTTGCTGTGCTAGGCTTGTAAGAAACTGATTTTTCTAATTTTATAGGCCCCAAAGACCCTGTTCCTACCATGAATGTTCCTTGTCATTTTACCTGAGATGGATCAATTCCTGGTGAAGTTGGGATATGCTTAAAATAATACTGATTTTTGCAGACTATTTTGGTACTTTACCTATTCCTACAAGGTAATTGGTCATAGGATTAAACAGGCTGACTGCTAAGTTTTGCTTTTGTATGAAGCAGTTGTTTGTTTGAATGGCAGACACCTGCTGGGTATCTGTTACAAAGTCAAACCTTGCTGGACCCAGAGAGGATGAGTTCTTTGGCTTCTCTAAATTGTAGATTTGCAGCTTTTCGTTAATAATCCTTGGCTACCAATAGCCAGGTCCTTACTTAGAAAACTCTCTCTGGTATCATCCTGACTAGTTTCTCCTTAAAGAAAAGCCTCTAATTTCCTAAAGCCAAAATTTGAGTAAGATAGGTGGTGAATCTTTGAAATGACACCAGACTCACAAAATGGGGACATTCGTTATTTTTCAGTTAAAGATAAGCAAGCTATTATCCACTGAACTATAGAGTGTAGATATAGAGTGAGAGACTAGCGTATCCAGGAAAGGCAAATTGTATAGACCAGTGGGTCTTAACCTGTGAGTCATGACTTCTTTGTAACCCAGTAAAAGGAGATTGAGCAAGGACAGCTGAGTTGAACCAGCCAGTCACAGCTGAGAAACAACTAGAAGCAGTGATCTTATACAGCAGTAAGCCTTCAAGGTGACAATTACTTCAGACAAATAAATTTAACTTTTATAAAATTTAGGTTTTTTTAATAGAATTTCTGAGTGGACATTTGAATGGGTTGCTGAGTCTATATCTTCTTCTTGGACTATATTTATTTTACTTTAAGTATGTTTTAGTTTTTGTTTTGTCTTCATATACTTTGTTATTATCATCTGTTACAAGCATGCTTGTTTTCTAATCAGAGACAGAAAAGGTGGATCTGAATGAGGAGGACTGGGAGAAACTGTGAGGAGGAGAGGGGAAACTGAAACTGTAGTCAATAAATTATGTGAGAAAAAATATATTTTCTATAAAGAGGAAAATATTACATGAATGAAATAACTTCATTTTTAGCAAACTATACTTATGAACAAAATGTATTTGTATATTTATTGAAATAATTTCATTTTTAGCAAGCTATATTTATGAACAAAATATATTTGTGTGTTTCTTGAATAATATTTACTATCATAATATTATAATCAGAGTCAACATTAAAGGTTATATCAAGGGAAAAAATAGATCACTGGTTGTCAGTGAGGTATGCTAAGTTTTTTGATGGTCTTTGCTGCATCAAAGAAGTAATTTAAGTTGGTTTTTTTTTTCTTTTTGAGGGCAGATAGATTATGTAGGAATACACACTACTGACCCAACCCTGATCCTCCTGAGTGTACACAATGATTCTTTCCCTTAGAAAGGAAAAGATGTAGAAACCCTGCTGTAACCGGCAAACAGAGAGGTACTTTATTATCCAGTGACCTGCAGACTGGTCCTGAATGCCAGCTGTTACTAGTCTATGGTAAATATAGAAATATAAAAATAGTCTATGAAAATAAGTACTGAGAAATCAATACAGTAACTCAACACTACTATACCACCATGACAATTCAGGGTGCGGCTCTGTTTTCAAATATTAACTTTTATTGACTTTTCCCAGACCTTTGATCTATGATAAGTTGGAAAT
>NW_022196894.1:58699949-58718820 GCF_008632895.1 Mastomys coucha | reverse complement strand
ACCAACCAAAGACTGCACATGGAGGGGTCTGATTGTTCAGGCAGCATGTGTATAGTAGAGGATTGTAATTTAAGTTTTAAATGTATCTTTAAAATAAAATAAATATTTTTGATGATGAGTACTAAATAAAATTCAGAAAGTATATGTGAATTTTTAAATAAATACTTGCAAAATAGTTAAGCTTTTATCAACTTGACACAAACTAGGGTTATTATTGAGGAGGGAGGGTCCATTGAGAAATTGTTTTCATTAGACTGCTCTGTAAGAGAGAATTTGAGGCATTGTCTTGATTAATCACTAATATGGGAGGCCTCATCTACTGTTTGCTGTTCCATCATTGAGCAGGTAGACCTGTGTTGCATAAATATGTAAGCTAATGGAGCAGTGGAGAATATACCTATAAACTATGTTTTTTTCCCCCGTTCTTGCTTTAAGGTTTCACCTTGAGTCTCAGTCTTGGATTCCTTAGGGCTACCGACTGAAACTTGTATACTAAAATCATTTATTCCTCCAAGGTGCTCTGGTTATTGTTTTACCACAACAACAGAGAACCCGACCAGTTCAACTGTATATAGGAAATTAGTTATTTTACTCTGTAAATTTCCAAATGCAGTGAAAAATTGTAATGGAGGTTAAGTTGTACCCGATTATTTAAAGAAATTCCTTTCTTGCATCTGTGACTTATTTTCCTACCAAAGTTGCCTTTCTGTGATTGAAGACTTTTATCTTCACCTTATTACTGTGAGATTATTCTTATTTCTGTTCCAAAGTGTGATGAGATCATAACTTGTTTTTCTGATTCTTCCAAGGAAACTTGACTTCTAGAAAATGATAGAGAAAATTGCGGATACAGGGAGAAACCTGACTTCAACAAATCTGAGAGGGCAGAAAAATACATATACAAACAAAACTTAAATTTACACAAGAAAAAGCCTTTTTAACTATATACCATAAAGAAACAAAAATATTAATATTAATTAATTACAGGAGGCTGTGTGGCTATATTTTTTTGTGAGAAATTCATAGCCTTCAGGAAAGCTCAGGCTCCATTTGCTTTCCCTTTGGCAAAAGAATCAGATTATATTAATGAATATCTAAGGTATATCTTCTATTGTGTATGTCAGGGAAAGGAGAAAAGAAAAAAGTGTAAAATACACATATTCTTGTAGGTAAGAATATGGCTTGTGCCTATGAGAATTAAAATTTCTAGAACATTACCATCTTCCTCCTTACTCCAATCTCTTCAATTCCTCACTTATGTGTACTGGTGGGGACGAAAAAGTAGGAGCCAGCCACTCTCAGCTAAAAGGATATAAATTTTAAAAAATGTTTCATCCAGGGAAGGCAGCAGGCAGTGGACAGGAAAATATTCTACTGAGATACAGTTATGAATGTCACAGCTCAAAGGTACACATGGTTATGAGATCTGTGATTTACTAGACTTAATTAGAAGATTATAATATGCTTCTCTCCTATAATTTACCACTCTATATGATCCCACTAGAATATTAAGTGTTGTTTGAAGTCGAAGAACTTACAAGACACAAATCATCTTTGAGCTACTTTATATTCTATATGATGCTATACATATTTTACTTTTTATCTTAATTAAAATACAATCACATTATTTGCTCCTTCTTTTCACCCCCATCCAAACTGTCCTGTTTCCTCTCATTCTTATCCTACCAAGGACCTCTACCTATAATTCCTTCTCAATCCAACATGCTGAGTTTATTTACTACAGTGTACATGATTTCAGGACTTATTACTTGGAATTGGATACCAAATTGGTATCTTAAGTATCTGGGGAAGATTAGTTCTCCAGTGTGTCAGCAGTCATTAGTTATCTGCAGGCAGATCTCTGAGTTCGAGGCCAGCCTGGTCTACAGAGTGAGTTCCAGGACAGCCAGAGCTATACAGAGAAACCCTGTCTAGAAAACAAATAAACAAAAAACAAAACAAAAAAAAAAAAAACAGTTTTTTACAACCAAGATATGAGTACCACTATTGTCCATTTAGAATATCAGCCATGGTTTGTCATTGTTGTGGTTTATATGTATCAGTCCTGAGTCGGACTATTGAATTGCTTCCCCCTTTGGCAAGTTACATATAAATTCTGGCACTATGAGGGCTAGAAGAATGCTTTCAAATCATATCCACCCTCAAAATTCCTTGTCCTGTGTCAAAAGTAAACACTATAATGTAAGAACCTGCACTTACCTCAAGTTCTGAAGAGCAAATAAGGACAACAGTACAGCCTATATATTTTGAGAGCCTCTTGGACTTTCCTTTCTACTAACTTGTAAAGAATTTTCTTGTGTCTGGTGTTAGGATATTTCATTAAAGTCAGGATGTTCTTATTACCACCACTACAACAATCACCAAAACTACCATCTTCATCACCATCATCTTCATTATCAAAATATAACATATTAAACACATCTTTGAATATATTAATTGTACATGAAATATAAGAAAAAGATAGATAGTCTTCACTTACAAAATAGTAATATATTAGAAAATAAGCTCTTTATTTGTGCTATTTATTTAAAAATACATTTTCCTCATTGTGACAGATTTTGAGGCACTAAACTCTCTGCTTTAAACTTGAACTGTTCTTTTTAAATTATAGGTTATTTTACATTTTGATTATACTATGATTACATCACTTTCTTTTTTCTCCACAATCCTTCTAACCAACCATTCCTGTCCTCTTTCATATTCTTGGCCATCTCTTTGTTTAATTGCTGTTGAATATCCAGTGTCTCTATTTTCTTGCTGTGAAATCTTGATGCTTTGGATACTGTGAAAGGAAAAAGAGTTTCTTTGCTGTGTTTGACCTGTTTATCCTAAGAGTTTCTTTGCTTTCTACTGTGTATCATATATAATTTCAGAGGCTTCCCAATTACTCCTGACTCTTCTGATGGTCATGCAAATACTCTAGAGAGTTCCTTTTCATACTTAGAATCAAATTCATTTTCAGGTTTTCCAGTTCTTTTAGTCAGTCACCTATGCCGGATGCTAGCCCTGGTCAACTCGTTTCTTTCATATGGTCAGTGTCTAATGCTGGTTGTATCTTCTGTCCATACTCTTCAGCAAAGGACACAGTCTCTTTCAGAGATCAAACTTTGATGTGTGTAAGCCACCTTCATAAGTTGTGGTTTTCATATATTACCTTTTTTTCATGTCTAGAAAGACAGATACCCCCTGTACATGTTATATATGCAAAATTGTCAACTGCTGGCATTACCTTTGAACAATTTATTTAACAAATTTGTTCTAATAAAAATTTTAAAAATTTCAACCCAACCACTGATTTAGCTGGTGTCGATTCTATTGTATTACTGGATACTCACTTGATACATTCAATTTTCCAGAGCTTATCAACACAGCTAGTTTTGATAGAGTCCAGCATCGCAGTTAGTTATGAGTCATCCTAAAACTGATATTCCTTCAAATACATGTTGCTAAAATGACTAATGTCCTGACGTGGAATCTAGACAGGTGCTGTGTAGAGGGAAATTGAATTTGACATTGTAGTGGCTTATTCATAGATGTCTTAATCCTTAAGCTATTTCAATGAAGAGAAAGGAACTGACAGAAAGAAATGAACATAATAGCTTCCACTATAATCTCATAGACAGCGATTGCATACAGCAGGGTTAGCAGCATGATTTTATTCCAGGCTTTGGTGCATGGGAAAAATATTTATTTTCTTTCAAGCCATCTACAAATTCAATTGGAAAATCTTATTCTGAATTGTTGGATTACAGGGGATTAAGTCCTTACCATTTAAATCAGTAGTGTTTTGAAAGCCTAGAAATGAGATGTTGAATGCAAATGGCAAATGATGCAAACTCTTGGCCTGGCAGCTTCTCAAAATGTGTTTTTCCAGGAAGGTAGGCTGCTGTTGAACATCTGAAGAGGAATCAAAACAAACATCTGTAAACTAAAACTTGAAATTAATTTATTTGTCTTTGTGTACTTCTTTTGTGGAAAAAAGCTCCACTGACTAAAATCTAAAATACATACATGTCACGTCTTATTGCATTTAGCTTATAAAACATCTTTTAAGCAATTTTATTTAATAATGTTCTATGTGTTAGCAAATAGCAAAACTGTAAATATGAGAATGAATTCTGTTGTCATCAAGATAGTTAGGCAAGTATGGCTGCATTGTGTTCTGAAGCTCTGTGACTTGATGAGGCATTTCTGTTTTCTGAGGTATGTCCTTTCGCTGAAACAGTGCTTAATTTCCTTAGGACAAATGTTATATAACTTAGTTGAATTATGAAGAGAGTGTCTAAAGGAAATTTAGTAATTTGACATAATTCTATCCATACTTAGAAAAACCTGTTTGGCTATATATATTTTATAAATATTTGCTCTTTTTAGGCATTCACATTGCAAGTAATCATTAAAATTCAAGTTTCCTCTGATATTCAAATAAACACATCTTAATGCTATAATGTAAAATCATGATATTTCAAAATGTTTCCTTTAAGTCTACTTTAAATATTAATGATTAGCATCATATTAGTCCTTTTAAGTTTTCCTATGATTTTACTTGATGTAATTTTATGAAAAGATATTTACAATGAATAATTTCAACCTAGGTTAAGGTAAATTTGTTGGGAACAAACAAGCACTTATTGAATACTATCAACCATATTGCTTAAGTTGCTTAAGAACACAGAGCACCTAGTATGTGTAGTCATTAGGGCTAGAATGTTGTCTCAGAAAGTAAAAGGTACTTGTCATCAAATTCACAGCCTGAATTCCTTTGGCCCATTATTATTAGGCATCACTGGTTATTTTATTAATATAAAAATTTAAATACATAATAAAATTCAATAAATACTAAATTCCCAGCCTCATTGATATATTTATACCCTTATATTGACTTGTTATAAAAATGGCCTCTCTCATTACTCTGTTTGAACTTTCAATTTTTCTCAGTGTACAGATGTGTTTACTACAACATCTAATATTTAAATTTTATGTCTTTATAATTCTTTCTGTCCAGTCCTTGGCTTCATTCTTATAAATCCTTATGTTTTATTCTACTTCCTTGTTTTTCCTAGTTTTCTCCTTACTCTCCCCCCACTAATTAGTTTCTCTTTTATTTCACATATTTTCTCTAATCATCTTTTTATATTTTTTGACATAAAATTTAAGTTGATCTTAGATTTCAGGATGAGCCTATAGGAATTTTGTAGTAAATCAGTTTGCTGTTGTTGTTGCTATTGGCTAAAAAACTGATGCTATCACTGAAAAATTTGATTAGACTATTCATATTTAGGAAATACCATGCTAATTTAAGTCTTAATCTTATTTCTTTCAATAAATAGTTTTAAATCATATGTTTTACTTTTTAGGCAATTTTTCATCCTATATTAATGCATTTTCCCCCAGAATGTTTAACTTGAAAATAAACATTTCACCATCAATCATTTATTTTAATATGGTGATTTTAGATATAAACATAATTTTCCATTAAATAAATAATTAGTTGTTTTACCAGAACAAGACAAAACAATTATTCCTCTTTTAGTATGCCTTATCAGTGCCATTATAGTTGCTAAAAATCTGTTTCTTAGAATCCTTAAAATCAGAAATTCTGAAGAAAGATATTCCTTGTATGTTTTGACCTAAAATCCTAATGGAATGTCAATATTTTTAAAAAACAAACAAACAAGCAAATGGAAAACAAACAAAAAAAGTTACTACATTGATATATAAATAATTCTAGGATGAGTTTGGTGATATATACCTTTAATCTCATCATGAAATTGACAGAAGCAAATAGAAATCTATAAATTCAAAGCCTGCCTGTTCTACATGGTGAACTTCAGGCAAGCAAGAGCAATACAGAAAAGACTCCATGTCAAGCAATGAAACTAAAACAATGATAACAATAATAATAAAATAATAATAATTAAAACTATTTTACTATTATTATTAATATATGCCAAGCCATTATTTACTCCAGATCTATAAGTAAACCAGTTTGCTATTCACAAATTACATCAACCATGCTATCAACAGGATAAACACAAAAATAATTTTGACACTAAAATCAATGAAATAATTCATAATTAAACAAACTCCTACAAAATCTCACTTTCATAAATTTTACTTTTGTAACACTCAAAATTTCAAAGGTAAATAGTGAAAGACAGTACATTTTCCCTTAATATTAGACAAAGTATGAGATCTAGTTTCTTAGCTGTTACATTATATTTAGTTGCATTACTTCTTAATAATAACTGTAAAGAGATTAAAAGGCATACATATCCAAAAAGAAATACAATGCCCCTATTTTTAGCTATATTAATGTCTACAATAAACACTAAAATTTTTCTTCCAAAAACTTCTGAGAACTTAAAACTGAATTCATCATAAATATAAATACAAAATAAAGACAAATATACCAAGTCTACCTCCAATGTTATGTAGAAACTGTCAAAGTGATTTCATACTATTAATAAATGAATTAAATATTTGGGTAGAAATCAAACAAAATAAAATGAAGAAGACTTGTATGCTACAATAGCATAAGGAGAACGTTGGCATATACTTCCTGAGATAAGACTCTAATTTCAATAAAAATTATTTTAAAAATGTAAAAAGTACTGTCTTAGTTAAAGTTGGCTTCTGTGAATAGACACAATGACCACTGCAACTCTTATAAAGGAAAACATATAATTGGGGGGAGATTATATTTCAGAGGTTTAGTCCATTATCCTCATAGTGAAAAGCATGGTGACAACCAGGAAGACAAGGTGCTAGAGAGGTAGCTGAGCGTTCTGCATCTGCATTTGCAAGCAGCAGGAAGAGAGAGTGACACTGGTCCTGGTTTGAGTATCTGAAACCTCAAAGCCCATCACCAGTGACATATATTCTCTCCAATAAGGCCACTGCTACCTCAAATAAGGCCACACCTCCTAATTGTGCCACCCCCTATGCGCCTGTGGGGGTCCTTTTTATTCAAATCATCACAAGTAGCTTCCACATTAACCACTTAATACTTATAAAAAAAAGTGATGACTGAAAGAAATGTAAAAACTGGATCTGAAAGTACAACTAAGAATATACCTTGCCTAAAATTGACCAGTAAGTTCAGTTTAAGCCTTATTATATTGCAACACATTTTAGATACACACAAAATTATTGTATAAAACATGTCAAAAGGCACATGTCTAAGTAAAGGGTATTGAATGGGCTGTATGAAGCCATTGCTTGCTGGGCAGCCATACCTGGAGATGTGTATGGAAAGGGGTGCATGAAGGAATACAGGACAAATGCTTCTAGCTAGATCATGAGTGTGTGTGAAGTGGCCAGTGTACATGTCTACCATGCCTACATGGAGAGGTGGTCCTCAGCTTTCAGGCTTGTGATTCTTGTGGTCTTCCTATACACCTAGTACCTCTCCAACCATGGGAAATGCCTCATTTCAGAAGTGGCTAAGTAATATCACTATGAAAGGTAATACATTTTACTAAGTAATTGACATAAATATTAAACATCTATAAGAGATCAGAGGTCCTATCTAAACTGGAATCTAAACAGTGGTACAGCCAAAGTGACATGTAAAATAACCTATTATACATGATAATATTGTGTTTGTTATTTCGATTATTTTCTTTTCTTACAATATACATTCGTTATTTTATACATTTACAGGTATCTCAAATTTTATAAAAGGACAGAAGTCACAGGTACCTCAGAGGCAGTTCTGAATATCTCCAATCAACTTTACAATCCAAGAGGCATACAATACAGGAAGATATGTCTCCAGAACTGTGTGTAAAATAAAATGAAGACTTTTAGATGATGAATGGCTTCCTTAGTTTGAAAAGACTCTCTACTTCCAACACTTTACACTTTACACAAAACTCAATTAACACAATCCCAGGAGCAAGGCTCATTTAAAGTGAGATGTACAGGATTGACAGTATTGCTAGAATGGTTCCAGAAAAAAGGAACATCAAAGAGTCCCAGGGAGAAACAGCATACTTTTTTCAGGGTGATGATTTATTTATTATCCAACAGTGAAGGATATTTGGATCACTTTTCTAAGAACTGGAGTATTTCAGAGAAATAGTCCGTACTTTATCACATGCCAAATAAAGTAATAAGTTTAATACCTTATTGAATATCAGGTAATAGGAAAACATTTTATATTCTTCCTTCTTTTTTTCAAGTATGTAAATATTTCTGAAAGGGAATATAGCCAAATATTCTCATTTTTATTTTAGAAGTAGGTACAAAAGCAAAAGGAAAAATTTTGTCTTAGCAGAGCATTTTGCCTGTTCACAACACATGCTGTTTCCACAAATTAGTTTATGTCCTCCATATAACCAAGTCAGAAAAAAACCTTCAATTTAAAGTTTTATATGTATTATTGCATATATTTCTTTATGTATGAAAACCTTGGCCATCAATCATTTCTTTTAGTGGTTGTAACTTAATATTATCTTGCACAGGCTTTGTCCAATTCAGCCATGAACATGTCGTATTTTCATGAATACCACAGAGTGACATATAAATTAAAAAGTAAAAGATAACCGTCCTCTAGATACTCCCCTGTTGATATAAGTAAATGTGAAATGTATTACTGTAATGATAACAGACTTCTAATTTTATTTTATTTTTTGAATGACTAGAAACCTACTCTTCAGTTTCTGCTGGATTAAATTCCAATGAACAATCATGTGTGTATATTCTTTAATTCAGCTGGGAAAAGAATTTTGTCTTATAAACATAGAGAAAATTACTTTAGATTTCATATTATGAATGAAAGTCTAATAATTAATAAATCGTGTATATGGAGGGGTTGAAATAGGAGTAAAACCTCAATGGAGAACTCACAGTCACTAAAAATGTTCTTTTAATTTTTTACATATAGTGCTTATATAGTGTTCACATGTAACAGGATTTGAATAATGATATAGAAGTTAAGCTTACTAGACTAGAAAACCTTTGTCCATCCTAATATTTTACATTGGTTTAATATTTAGAACTTTTATATTATTTAATACCTATGAATTCATTTAAAATTTCAGGTCATTTTGCATATAAGTATTTCAATATTTCTCATTCTGGAACTGGGGAAGTTGCTCAATGGTTAATGGCACATTCCGCTTTTCTAGAGAATGTAAGTTTGGTCCCAGAGTCCATATCAGGTGGCTCACAAATGTCTATAACTGTAGCTCAAAGAGCTCTTCTGGCCTAACAAGGCACCTGAATTCCATATGCACATATCTACTCACAGACTCACACATAGACACATAATTAAAAATAAAGTCTTTTAAAAATATTTGAGATTTCTGACTCCATTTTGCAAGGGACATTAAACTTTATGAAGTAAGATGTCAATCAACATTTAATACCTTGTGGTTAGAAGGACCAAAATAAAATCTAACTTTTCCAATCTTTGAAAATTGTACACAGTGCTACTTAAAAAGGAGTGTCCATGTCACTTATAATAGATATAACTTTATTATAGCATAAATATTTTTAAGGGTTTGATCTTTTTGTGTATTTCAGACTTCATAGCAATGAATTAATTTATTTTAATTATTGATGGCAAAAACACAGTAGCACTCATCTCAAAGTAAATTAGAGAGGTTAAGTTGAAACTAGCGTGATTGATTATGGTGGGTCCCCCAACAACTGTATCAGGGGCTGTGTCCCTAAGCCTGTTGGATTTGAGTTTCCCCAAATATCATGCTGCAATGTGTTAGTAGTTTGTGGAGATTTTGTAGTTCCAGCACAAAAGAATATCATAAAATAAGTTATATTTCGCAAAATGCTTTGGTGCAAGAATCAGCAAGGCAGGTTACAGCATAGAGGTGGAAATCTCTACAGGCTTCATTTGTAACCTGATGGTACTCTTAGCCATTGATGCAAGGTAGGAATCTGTCAGTACATTTCAATTAGTTATATACAGAGGTGGGCTATATATAACTCTGAAGAAGGCTAACATGGCACAGAATGATGTTTCTTGACATGTAAAATTCCAAATTCCTACAAGCATGGAAGTTCTAATCAGTCAATCTGTTTTGTAGAATAATTAACAGAAGTAAGGTTTTTATTTCTATTCCTTTAAAAATTCATTTATTCATTTTACAACCCAATATGAGCCCTTCCTCTCCTCTCAGTGTCACCTCATGTAAATCCTTTCCCTATTCCTCTTAGTAGGGGAAGCACCCCTTCCTCTATCCCCTAATGTCCCCATCCCTTACCCTCACCCAGCACATCAAGCTGCTGTTGGACTAGGCACATCCTCTCTGAGGTCAGACAATACTGTCCATTTAGAGGTAAGGAACCCACAGGAACACAGGTTGGCAACAGGCTCAGGGACAGCCCCCGATATAGATGTTTGGGGAACCCGCAATTTGCTCATCTGCAAATTATATTTAGGGAACCTACGACCAGCCTGTTTTCTCTTTAGTGTGTGATTCAGTCTTTGGGAGCCCCCAAAGGTCCAGGTTAGTTGACTCTGCTACTCATTTTCAGGGGTTCCTGTCCTCTTTGAGTCCCTCAATCTTTCTCCCAACTCCATAGGACTCTCAGAGCTCCATCTGCTGTTTGGGTGTGAATTTCTGCGTCTCTTTTCATTGGCTATTTGGGTGGAATTTCTCAGAGGACATTTACGCTAGACTCTGTCATGTAAGCATAACAAAGTATGCATGTTATGTACTCACTTATAAGTGATATTAGTTGTAATTACAGGATAACATTGCTATAATTAAACAGACCCAAGGAAACCAAAAAAAAAAAAACAAGGAGAGAACATGGGAGCATGGTTGAATCTTTCACAGAAGGAGAAACAAAATAGATTCAGAGGTCTATGGAAGGAAAGAACTGGTGGGAAGAGAAGATGAGGAGGGAAGATTGTCAGTGGATCGTACGTAGGGAGAACAAGGCAGAGAGAAGGGAGATCAACTGGGTATCAGGGGCAACCTCTAGGGTGTGACAGAGACCTGGGATGAAGAGAGGCTCCAGAGGAGCTAAGGGAGTGACTCTTGCTGAGATTCCCAGCAGCAGGAGTTATGGATCCTGAAGTGACCATCTCCTGTAGCCAGGCAGGACTCCCAGTGGAAGGATAAGGACAGTAACCCACCCACAAAGCCTTCAAGAAAAATGTCCTCTGTCTACAAGGTGGGCAGGAACAAAAAGCAAAGTCTGAGGTTAACCAGTGCCTGCCACAAATTCAGACCCATCGCACAAGCAAGAGCCAATCCCTAAAACTATCAACGATACTCCATTATGCTTAATTTTATTCTTATTTCATATATTACATCCTGATAACAGTTTCTCCTGCCTTCTCCCAGCCTTTATCTCACCACCCTCCTCCCCTGGCCCCACTCTTCTTCCACTTTCTTTCAGAAAAGGGCAGGTCTCCAGGGATGCCAACCAAATATAGCGTATTAACTTGTAATAAAATGAGGCACATCCCCTCATACTAAAGCTGGATGAGAAAACACGGTAGGAAGAAAAGTGTACCAAAACCAGGCAAAGGAATCCAACAGAGTCCCTGCTCCCTCTGTAAGGAGACAATAACAAATGCAGAGGACCTAGGTCAGACACATGCAGGCTCTCTGATTACGGGTTCGGTTTCTGTGGGCCCTATTGAGACCCACAGTCTTTTATTTTTTAGCAACTATAGTTTACAATGAAAACAAAGACTCTAGCATTCATGGTGGTTTCTTAGTCTTAGACTAAGCATTATGAACTGAGGCCAGAAGCTACATAACATAGAGAAAAAGAAAAGTAAGCATATTATTTTGCATTGAGCCTGCTTTGCCTAACAAAATGTCCATGACAATAAAATCCAGTGTCAGGAAAACCTTGAGAGCCACATATCTAGCATGATCATCCCTATTTCTTGCTTTTTAATATTAGTTTCTGGAATTTTTTATTATTTAATTTGATAATTAATCTTCCTCCTCAACTTTGCTCCATTTACCTCCTTTCCCTACCCTCCCAAATTTGTATCTTTAAAAAAAATTAAGATTAATTTGTGCTACCTATTGGCTAGATGTGTGGCCTTCTTTTTCCTTTTTTTGGTTAGGACTTATTTAAGACAGTATCTTAAAGCTAAATAACATGTAATTTTTTTTACCATAATTACACATCAAAAGCCTATAGCAAATCTATAACAATAACAACAACAACAAAAGCCAGGAATCAAAATATACCTATAGCAATAACCACTACCCAAAGAACAAAATAGAGTGAGCAGCAGTGCTATATAGGAGCACTTGTTTAAAAATGCATTCAATCCCTAACACAATTATAAGTGTAATTAAATTGAACAGAATTTTTAAAACAAAAACTTAACAATTTTCAAATAAATATTTGATTATGAATACTTATCTTGACTATAAATAAGCTGAATTATACAACCTAAGGACAGAGGTTTTTCCGGAATTAAAATAACATTTGAGACTAACTGCATTGCCTGGAAGATATATATTTCATCTGTAATGCATTAACACTAAGACTTAAGGAATGAAAAGGGATAGTTCACACTAACAGAAAATGAAAGAAAGCAGAGATAGCTGTATATTTTTCAGGTCAAACCAGCTTTAATTAAAATATGCTAGAAGGAGAAGAAAAAATCTTTATAGTATTAAAGACTTTACTTCTTGAAGAGTACATACCAGTTATAAAGTATGTAACCAATGTCAGAACCTACAAATAAATAAAGTAAATATCAATTATATCTTAAAAGAGGAATAGACTGTAGTCCATTTGCAACAAGTGACTCACTACCTCAGTATTTTATTAGTAGATAGATCATCCAGATAGAAAATCAATAGGGAAGAATCAAACTTAAACTACACTCTAGATCAAATGAACCAAACAGACATATATAGAACTTCCCTTTCAAATGCTGCACACCACACATTCTTCTCAAGAATTCAGTAAAGATAACTGACATTGATAAACTGCTATACTCAGATGCTGTGGGCAGGAGCTCATGTATTGAATGTAAGCAATACAGCTTCATGTTTGTATTAGATAGATGTTGATTCTCATGTGTGGTCTTCATATTTAACTACCAGCTTACCTTAAGATGTTAAATTTCAAATGTAATATACAGAAAATAGTACAAGAACAAAAGACATCGGTCTGATGTTTGTGTGTGTGTGTGTGTGTTTCTGTGTGTGTGTGTGTGTGTGCGTGCGCGCGTGTGTATAACAAAAATGGTAAGTATTTCTTTTTTAGGTAGTGATAGTAAAAGATAAAATAAAGTGATACACTGCTTTAGAATACTAATATCTTCCAAAAGATAATAAAGAGAAAAGAGTCTTGATTTAGTCTATAAAATTTTCTTTTTCTTAGTTAAATATAATTATGTGTATTAGATAAAATGGAAAAATCTGTAATGATAGTGCAGGAATACAATAATGGTAAATATTAAATCTGAAGTAATATAAAGTAAATTTAGGAAGCTCCTAGGGCTAAAGAAAATCCATATGGGGAAATCATGCTGTCTCTCTATCATACAATACAGATAAAAAGAAATAATTTTGTTGTGGCTATATGTGTATACTAAAAATAGTTGAATATGTATGAGGAACCTTTTTTCTTCAAATTAAAATGAAATTTATCATTCCCACAGTAAAGAAGTCACAACTTTTTAGATCATTTGTGTTTTAGTTTATTTTGCTTATAAGATAAAAATATTTTCAGTTCAAATTCAATTTATTGGAAAGCTGAAAACAACTTTATGTATTCACATATTTTACCCAACAAAAACAAGAATAATAAAAAAATTAGTTAATTTTTAGTGAAGGAAATGAACCTGCCAGTAATTCAATCACTTATGAGGTTGAGGCAGGAAGATATTAATTTTGAGGCCAACCTGGTGCACATAATAAAATGAAAATACAGTCTCAATAGAAAACAAGAATAACAAAAAACAATGCAGTTAGTTCTAGAACTGCATATCATACTAATTAAGAACAAAAAAGTGTTTGTATGTGTTGTTATTTCAAACTAAAATTATTTAACAATCAATAGCCACTTTTACTTTAATTGTGAATGATATAAATTATCTGATAAAAGTCTTCTCTTACTCTAGATGCATAATTAGTTCTAAATGCCTCTTATGATTTCACGTAATAAATAGTTGCTTGACATTTATTTTTCTGTTTTTATATAAAATATTTTCTACTAGTTTTTTTCCCAGGAACTACAATTGTAAGAGATTATGTTTGCATTTCTGTGCCTCGTTGAATGGGCAAAGGTACTACTAAAATTAATTGAAATAGTGATATTGTGATTAAATAAAGACAGAATAAGGAACCCTCTGAGACTCTTTCATTTTTCTAAATGCATGTATTTGTTGCTAGGTTGTAAATAAAGAAAACTGGTTTCATTATCTCAGGATTCCAGTGCCTTGAATGTTTAAAGAGCATAGTTTCTAGCCAGAGCCCCTTTGCGGTGTCACAGCTATGTAGCTGAGATCCTATGGAGAGAGGTACTGTGAGTGCTGGTCAGGCATCTGCAGAAAGCAGTGAGAGGAGCAACAGGACTTCCTTCCTAACAACATAGCAAGTCCACTTCTGTGAAAGGGAAATCTCATTCCTATGAGCAAAGCTATAGTCTCCCCCAAAGCCCCAACTATTTATAAATCACTATTTTTCAAGGTTTTTGGTAGGTGTTTTGTTGCAATCAAATTATATTCATACATTAGCACTTCAAAGTAATATATTTAATATCATAAACATAATACTTAGAGGATATATCTCAATTCAGAGGGGTGTATTTATATACACCTTTAGTTAAAACTAATGAATTTCAAAGAAAGCTTCTTGACTCTCCGTTAAGTCTGGTGTCATGGTTTGCTGCTCACTGGCCTTGTATTTACTCAGGACATATCAAAACCTTTTAGTATCAATGGTTTACTGAGATGTTCTGAAAAATAATTTTCCTGTCACATAAAAATAGTAGTATTTTAACATTCATTAATATTATTCTTAGGCAACTAGTACACAGATCAATAATATACTGACATCATTGGCATAAAATCCATTTCTCAGAGCTAAATAACTTAGTGTAATAATCCTAGCCATTTTAAGTTATTTTCAAAGTATAGTAATAAATGTCTAACTTATACAAAGATGTTCACAAAAAATGCCTATAGAATGTGAAATTCTGTTTATCATCTCATGGATATTTTATGATTATTGGGATATTTTTAATCTCACTCATCAAAGAGCTGGTTAGAAAATATATACATTAAAATATTTACAAGGCATTTTTAAAAAAATATTAAATATTCAGCAATATATACAAACATCTATGAAAGAATATAGAATAATGCTTGGTTTTCATAGTATATGTTCACTTGTTAAATGAAGATTTAGACTTTATGAATCAAATACCATTGCCATTTGAGAAACAGGAATAAAGAGAGTGAGAGAGCAAAGCAGTGGTGAAATTCAAGTCTTCTGACTTCAAAATATTCAACCAGTGCTACCAAAGCTACAGAGACTGGTAACAGTTCTGTGATCCTGATGCCATGAATAGAGTCAGCCTCACAGCAGTCAATACACCACCTGGTACCAACACCATCCACTCCTCCTTTTAAGCTCTGCAGAATTTCATTTCTTCTATCCCAAACAATGAAATGATCAGACTGTAGATCAGATCAAATATGTTGAAAATTTCCCATTCTATATCACTTATTAATTATAAAGATAATGGTTAAATGCTGGAACTGTAGATATGAGATCACAGAACGATACAGGGAGGTACAAGAAAAATTGAGGAGCTGCAATTAGAGAACAAGTCATGGTGATTATAGAAAAATTAACAGCCTTCCTATTGAGAAATGTTTGCTGCTTCCAGTGACAAAAGAGGCTTCAGGCAAAAGCCTCAGGGAAAGTGTAAAGAGAAGCTATATGTTTGCCCGGGTTTTCTAAAAGATGTAGTGCCAAGTTGGACTTTAAGACTTAGATCAATTGTTTTGCAACAGCATAAGGTGTTCTCAGTCTAGTTCATTTGCCCAGCACCTTTTACTGCCAATTTACCATATGAAGACAGGAATTCACACTGAGGATAGCCTCCTGTTTTGTGTCTTTTGGAAATTCTGATTAAGAGAATTTTTAGAGACAGAGACAGAGAGACAGAGAGACAAAGAGAGACAGAGAGAGAGAGAGAGAGAGAATTTACTGAACAGTTAGCTAATGACCAAGTAATGTTTTATATTAACATTAAATAGGAGTCCTAATGGATGTAAATAAATAATTCAGTGAGGCATTAAATTGATCTAACCTGGGAAGAACTAAAAAATTTAAGAACTGAAAGGCAAGTAGGCATATTATATTTAAAATTCCAATGTATAGGGAAAATACCAACATTTTTAATCAAACAAAATTAAGTATACAAATGATAATTTAAAACATAATACATATTTAATATTTGTAGAAGCAGATGTGGGATTATTCTTTAAGAAAAATAAATTATTTGTGCTAGTGTATTTATTTACAATCTCAGGTAAATTACTAAGTTTACTTTTACAGGTTTTAGGCTGTTACAGAGAAATCCTTATTTCTAAAATTATATAATTACTGGTTGTCATATTTTAAAAACATTAAATCATAGCCAATCATAAAACTATATAGGTTTCAGAAGCTATAAATAGAATCATATCTCACATCCTCAAGAAATTGCTTTTTTGACATATTATCACAATTTGAAACCTTGCAATGTTGCAGTGTTGCTGTGGATTATCCTTGCTCAATTTACAATTCTGGGAATAAAATATATCTTTGTGGGACTTGTCATGTTATATATAGTTCCATATGCATGCTGTGAAGATTTCTTTACACTCAAACTTAAAATTTTAATAACTTTCTTAATTTTCACATCTTTCTGGAATGCCTATCTCTCTAAAGTGGACTGCATTCTTCAAATAAAAGATTGAGAATCTATTAATCAACAGACAACATTTTTTGAGCTATGTCCAAATTGTGTCTCTATAGATTCACCAGTACTGTACCTGAGTCATAACGAGAAGATTATTTGATGTCACTGCAGATTTTTATTTAATAATATTTTATAGATTATTGTAAGTTTGCATATATTAGACATTCTTTAAAATTGAGCCAAGGTATTTTTAAATATTGATTGTATGTAACCCTTCCATAACTTCCAAAAATTCAATACATTTAACATTCAACAAACATATATATGAACATATATTCATATAATTATTTGTACATTGATATATATAAAAGATCATTATGTGAATAAGCAAATTGCTTTTTAAAACACTTATATTTGTACACATATACTAGGATGCTATTTCTCTTGATCACAGAAATTTCCTTCTATAGTTGATAATGGTTAATATAGTGATTCACAAATGTTCAAAATCATTAAAATAATTTTCTGTTGTGTGCTCAGTCTTGAGCAGTACATCTATATTATCCACTGCAAGGTCAAGAGTATATCCTGGAAAGGTGGCAGAAAGGTTGTAAGAGCTAGAGAACTTTAAAATTATCTTAAAGGTTTATTTTATTGTATTGTTTCATTTTATCTATAAGATCATGTTTATTGTCATTTTTCCTATCTTGAGGGTGTCTACAGGGAAATGTGGAGTTATTTTGTTGGTAATTTAACTGACACATATCAAACAACTTGGAAGAGAAATGTCATTCCCTTGGTACTATACCTTGAAGTTTCGTTATACTTCATATCTATGAGGAAAGTTGCCATAGCCAATCTTAGTTATCAGTGTGATGCATCTGAGTAGTAAAACATAAAATAAAGCATTATATATGTCATATTAGCCTGAGCCCATGTCAGTGAAACCTTTCATTAATTGATAAAGATAGAGGATATTGAGGTTCAGTGTGAGCAGTGCTGTCCTTAGGCCATGAAAGAAAGGTAGTTGAGGGAAGTACCAAGAGGAAGCAAATGAACAACATTTTGTCACAGGTTCTGCTTTAATTTCTGCCTCTAGATTCCTGCGGTCCTCTCTGTGAAGGAGTGTTACCTGGCAGCCAAGTGGATTTCTTTCTTTCCAAGTTTCTTTTGCTCATAATATTTAATATATATATAATATATATATGTATAATATATTATATATTAAATATATATCAACGTAGGACATAGATAATTATGAGGAATGTGTAGTATTGCTTTGATGGACTTACATGAATTTTGTAGGTTTTTTTATTTGTTTGTGGTTTGTTTGGCTTATTGGGATTTATTCTGTAATATTGTGGAAGAATTTGGAACCTTAGACAGAGATTAATAGACTGTTGTATATGAGCTTGAAAAAAACAATGCTGAAACTCAGACAATGAAGACTGGCTTACGAAGTGTCAGAGAGAGACAAAGAATCTTCAGGGTATATTTAAATTTTATTTTCTGTCATTGTTATGTTTCCAATTAATATCCATTGTAAGTGTAAACTTTTTTTTGTTCTATCAAGCCAATGGATAATGGTAAGGGTATGTTTAAAAACAACTATAACTAATAAGTAACCAACATAATTAAGGAAAAATATTTTTGGAAAATATTTCCATAGTGTTAATGCAGAATCTTGGTCCATTGGCAGAGGAGGCAAGGTTTTATATCAAACTGAGGAAAATGAGGTATATTGTTTCATGTATGGTCCTGGTTTTAAAGACATGAAAAGTTTCTAGGGAGCAACTAATGCTTAGCACTGAATGACAGTGATTGAATATTCCTGAAGAGCCTCCAGAGGAGGCAAATGATACAGGTGTAGCCACAGTTGCAATAGAAACCACAGGATTAAA
This sequence comes from Mastomys coucha, assembly GCF_008632895.1. NCBI lineage: Eukaryota > Metazoa > Chordata > Mammalia > Rodentia > Muridae > Mastomys > Mastomys coucha. Next base: position 58,700,026 of record NW_022196894.1, on the reverse strand, counting down.
AAGTAATCGCTACTTAGTTCATATTGTTGTTCGTCCTAAGGGGCTGCAAACCCCTCAGCTCCATGGGTCCTTTCTCT
>NW_022196894.1:58681377-58699123 GCF_008632895.1 Mastomys coucha | reverse complement strand
GTTACATCTTGAGCATATTTTGTCACATAGTCTTCCTTACAATTTAAAATAAATGTGTTGTAAAAAAAAAAGAAAAGTAATCGCTAGTAGCTGAGGCTTGGTATCATGTAACATAGTTGGAGTCCACAAGAAGACTAGCAATAGTAATCCATTGCTGAAGGTTTAGCATCAGTTGCAGTGGATTGAAGATGTCAGGAGAGTAGAATGATAGAACCAAGGATAGCATCAAGTATAAATGGAACAAAATTATAGTGTTCAGGTGTTATATATTGCAGAACTGTAGAAGGGGGTCTTTCCAAACCCATGGATTCCCAGAAAATTATGAGTGACTTAGATGTGCTCAGCATGGAACTTACACTGTTAGATTTTGGTTTGGCTTTGATCTGATTATGACTGTGCCCTGGTTCATCCTTCTTAGAATAAGAAACCATTTACTTTGTTTACTTTTTATTTTATGTGATCCCAGGGTTAGCATAATTTTGAATTTTAAAGATAATTTGGACTTATATTATGTTAGATATTTTTAAAGATTATAGAGCCTTTAAGTTGTACTATTATTTTTTTTAATGACGGGGTGTAAGAACTTAGAGAGAAAGGATAAAAACTAGGTTGTCTAAAAGTGATATATTTATTTGTCAAATTGACAGAAGTAGGCTTGTGATGGCTAATCTTGTCAACTTGACTCATAGAGGTGGAAAGAACATCAGTTGAAGAATTGGTTTCAACAGATTGTAGTGCATTTTCTTGATTGATGATTGCTGTAAGAGGGCCCTTCACACTGTTGACAGTGCTATCCCTGAGCAGGTGATCCAGGGCTTTATAAAATCAGTAGCCAAGTAAACCCAGGGAAGTAATAGAGTAAAGCAAAATGGGAAATTTTGCAAAGCTTCTGTAAGGCAAAAGGACACTGTCAATAGGACAAAATGGCAAGCAACAGATTGGGGAAAGATCTTCACCTCTCATACATCTGATGGAGGGCTAATATCCAAAATATACAAAGAACTCAAGAAGTTAGAGTCCAGAGAACAAAATAACCATATTAAAAATGGGATACAGAGCTAAACAAAGAATTCTCAACTGAGAAATCTTGAGTCACAGAGAAGCACCTAAAGAATTGTTATCCAGCCATCCTCAGTCATCAGGGAAATGCAACTCAAAATGACCCTGAAACTCCACCTCACACCATTCAGAATAGCTAAAATAAAAACTCAGGTGACAGCAGATGCAGGCAAGGATGTGGAGAAAGAGGAATACCCCTCCATTGCTTGTGGGATTGCAAGCTGATAAAACAGCACTAGAATATTTTAAATTCATGCTATATAAATATAATCCCTTTAAAAACGGATAACGTTCTTAAAAGGATTCAGTTTAAAGAGTTAGCCTATGCTATTGTTCAGTGAGTCATATTCTCAGAGAGCAGGAAAGGAAACCAAATTATATTAATTAAAAAGCTAAATATATCTATCACTCACTTTTAGATCTTATTGTTAAGAAATGAGAAATGATTGATCTGATTATAATTGAATAAAACTGTAAGGCAAATTTCAAAAGAAAAATCTTAAAAGGAAAAGCAATTATCAATAATCTGATTAAATTTTTTTATTTGTAATTTCTAAGTCTAACAGAAATTAAAATCTTATTGAGAGTATAATAAGATCAAACACACTTTTTCAGCATATGAATAAAACATCAAAAGACTCCCTTGCTTAGTGTTTCTGTTTTGTACTAAAAATAGCATCCAATCCATAGTTTTTTTCTTCTGGGGTTTTCTTCACTCTTATTCAGGTGGTAAACAGCAATATATTTGGCTTGGCTATAATTCCCTTGAATATTGCATGCTATTTGCAATTTGTGTTTGTTTTTAAAGAAAAAAACAAAACCAGCAGTGTTAAGATGATGTATGTGGAGGATTTATAAAAAGATGATTAATATTCAGCAGATGTATTAACCCTCTGGGCTTTGCCATTCTTTGTGTTTTTCCCTAGTCCAAAAACACTTGTAGTACTTTAAACAAAATAACATAACAAACATGAAAATATGCTATATTGACAAGTCATAATATTATTAAGAAAGTGATTTGTAAAAAAAGATGAATCTGGCAAAAGGCTCTCTGTATATCTGCAAATGTGTTTGTATTTTAGGCAGAAAACTTAACTTACTGTGTCCCATAGTTTTCTAAGATGGTTCCTGCAACACTCAAACTTTATTCAATGACTCTGGTAAACAGAACCTTTCCCCACACACTTCCATGTCAATTGTGGGCTATATATATTTTTTTCTGGTTCACATTTTGCTTCCATTACCCATACCAAGATGAAAAAGATGATATGGTTCTTGCTATTCTATTGTAATGAAAAAATAAAAAATAAAAAAGGATCCAAAAAATGTAAAAGAGGACACTAGAGAATCTAAGACACTTCAGATGTGCTGAATTCTGTGTCTACTCCTACTCCTTAGTCATATGGAAAACGTTTCATCAGATGACACAATAAAAACACGACCCAACTTGATAGAATCTGTTAAAATACTTTTGGTATGGGCAATGGAGGCACATGCCTTTAATACCAGCACTTGGGAGGCAGAAACAGGCAGATTTCTGAGTTCGAGGCCAGCCTGGTCTACAGAGTGAGTTCCAGGACAGCCAAGGCTACACAGAGAAACCCTGTCTCAAAACAAACAAACAAACAAAAAACACTTTTGGTACAAAAATCCACACACTACTTACAAATATGGACAATGTCTTTAACATACTAATTATGCATATTTACTCATAAGGATGGTATGCCTTAACTTCGCTTCCAATCCATACAATTTACAGTAGTGGAAAAGGCACCCAATGGCTTGAATATGGTCTTCATTTTCAAAAGAAGTGAGGGATCCTGCCAGTAAATGAGGCATAAAGACATGGACCCCACTTCGAGCTCTTTGTTATTATTTCATTCTTTCTCTACTCTGAGGATTCAAACTGTTCCTTGATGATAAGACACTGGAGATTTCTGGGAGATCAGCAATCCTATTGCTCCTATAGATTTTGGGCTTACCACTGGGTAAAGGCTTCTTTGTCATAAACTTTGCTGGCCTCATATGGAAAGAGAAGTATTCTTCATATTGCCTTATAGTCATAGACCATGTTCTAATATTTCTGAATTCTTGAATACTCACACAATTTGAATGAAGATTTTTGTTGCAGGTTTGTAATACAATTCAGAAATTAATTTGGAAGTTATTTTCAATGAGGTCAGCCATAAGTAGTAACAGTTGCAGCTACCATTGATTCTATTTGGACATACCTCCTTACTATATCTCTAAATATAGTCTAATGTATATTTTGCTTTTAGACTTGTTCAGCCTAATAGAGTCTGTCTTGTGTGAATTTTGTGCAATATAAGTATTTATTTATTTATTTATTTACTTACTTATTTAGTTATGTTGAGGTAGATATTTGCTACACATCCCTTGTAGAAGTCAAAGAACAATTTGTGAGTGTCATATTTAATTTCTGTTATGTATTGGACAAATTTTTTGTCATGAATACTGTAAGCCGCCTTACCCATCCAGTGGAAGTAAGGAGGCAAACACCGAGCTCTTCCCCATGCAGTTTGATTAGGATCCTTGTAATCTTGCTTGTTACATCTTACTTATTTCTACTTACATTTTATTAGTTACATCTCGCTTCTTACATCTTACTTATTACTATTTCTACTTACTCCTATTCCTATTCTTAGTTCTATTCCTACATCTTACTTCTATCTTTACGTACTTACTCCTGTCTATCATACTTACTCTTCTATATCCCATACTTACTCTTCTATCCCATCACCAGCCCTAATTCTACATACTTACTTACTATCTCTACATACCTACTCTCTCTCTAGTCTCTCTCCAGACTCAGCCCTTGTGGGTTAAATACTTTCCCTGGTTCCAATCAGCATCAGCTACGTGGCAAAGCACAATAGGCTGCGGGAATTCATGCCAGCTTGCATCACAAACTAGAGGTACTCAGCTTCTCCAACTAAGGCTTGTTTATCAATGCTCTCTGCTCTGGCCGGAGACCAGGTGTTCAATATATATGTATATAGGGTGGCAGCTGTGGCTCCCCACAGAGTACTTAGTAGCAACTGCCTTTATTCACTGAACTATCTTGTGAACCCCTGAAATATTTTTCATGTCATCCTGACATATGCACCTATACTTTCATACATTTCGGTTGGTAATGTAGAGTCATTTAAATTCTGTTTCATATACAAATTACTAAATTTGGTCTTTTATAATTAAGTGATAAACAATATTTACAATTTTAAATCTTACAAATCATCCATGAATAGCTCGTTCGTATTCCTTCACTTCTGTCTGACAATTTAGAATTTCTAAGTCTATTTTCTTCTCTTAATCCCTTACATTCTTGGTTATAACACTAAAATAATATTACTAACACTTTATACTTACTTTTTTTTCATGAGCATAGTCCTACACTTAAATAATTACAGGTACATTTTTTCAAATATTAAGTTATTGACAAAGTTTTGTGATTTTTTAAAACTCCAATATACTTCTTGTAACCCTGTGTTTTTTTAAAATATTTGTTTCTAAGGCATAACATTTGGTTCAAAAATAAAAAATATAAACTATATAATATCAGCATATGTTAGTATGCTTCTATTTATATTTCCACATTTTGCTAGTGTGCTTCCATTTATAATTGTTAATGTGCTTTGATGATTGTGGAAGTAGTTACACACACACACACACACACACACACACGTATGCACACATGCATGCGTGCATGAGCACATACACAACTTCATTAGGCTAACTTATTGTTATATCAAGAAAGATATATTTTCTTAATCATTCTTTACTGTGCCTTATAGGTGCAGGAAATGAAAATAATTTGCTGTTTACAAAGCCTTTGGCATTCATGCATCTTAGTAAACTCTTAATTAATTGCTATTAAACTTTCATTGCTATCATGAGTATTCAATGTTATGCCCCCTAAAACTTTTTCCCCCTATATTTCTCAAAACATGGACATATTTTACATGTTCTCAATATCCTATTGCCTAGTATATTTATAGAAGTCATTCTGTACTAGGACACCTCACAGTGAAACTTTAAAGTTTTAATATAACACAGCAATTTGTCTGACTTACTACTACCAAGGCTTGAATTCTTATTGTGAATAACTAGTGATTCAAATGTTACGTTGACCCTCAGAGTCTGCATTTTCATACCAACATTCCTCTTACCCAGTTAGATTATTTTCTCTAATACAATAATTTTCTACATACACACACACACACACACACACACACACACACACAGTTTGTGATCCCTGTATGGTGTCATTTTTAATAAATCCTTTTACAAAATGTCAGGAAGAATGAACCACTGTTTTTTTAATGGACTTTATCTACATTAATTACAGATAAACAAACAAAGAAAAATTAATCATTTTAACAGGGTTTTATTTGAAATGTGATTTAGTCATGTCAGTATTAGAAATGGCTTACATAGGACTTAGGATATTGGTGACTCTGGATTTAGTGTGGTTTAATTATATTTTGACACTAAATGTCTAGCATAATAAATAGAATGCTAATAATCACTTAGAATTTATTTAAATTGCCACCCCTACTTCACAACTGTGTTTGGCTCTTTACTACTTAGTTCTCATGAAAAGCAGTGTCTACTTCTTTAAGATTTAATTTCATATGTATTTCATAAGAAAATTACTCCATTTGTTAAGTTTATGTGTCACTAAATAATAGGTATGTGTAGCTGACTCTCTTTGCCAGGCATTTTCTAATAGAGATGGCTAATGACATCCATGTATATGATGACTCTGTGCTAACAGAAATAGTATCAATGAGATACTTAAATTATGAATTTCTGACACTTTTCAGAGCTAAAACAAAAATTGCAAAGAGCTTCTATGTATCATAATAAACACAGCTAAGAGTGATATATATATTTTTTTGTTTATAATTTATTAAAGCTGAAGAAGTGTGTGGGGAACTGAGTACCATACTTGGCAATCGAGTGACTCACATGACTAGGTCACAAATAGGTCAAAGGTGCAACTTTTATGTTCTGATATTACCAAGTCTTGAAGTCATTTCATGCTGCTTGAATGTGTTTAACATTGTATATAACTTGTTTCACTTGGTGATATATAATTTCTATGAAATTCTTGATGTTTGTATATATTACCATTTAATAATAGAAAAAAGTTAAATATATTTTATCAAGGTCTTTGGTTGTTTATTATTTGTTTGGTTGGTTTGGTTTGATTTGGTGTTTTGCTTGGTAAGTATTGCTTTTAAGTATAGAAAAGGGGGAAATACTGATGCTTAGTTCTTATTTTTTTAATCTGACAATTCCATACATATTTTCCACTATAATTTGGTGGTATCTATCACCACTCACTCCCTCAAAGTCTCTCTGGGATTAGCGCTAACATATCTCCAAACTTTATTTTATCTTTGTTAAGCTCATTGAGTCTAAGTTTGGCTGGCTGTGTGCTAATGAACTGATGGATTCATTGGCATAAGCACCCAATCAATGAACAAACCACCAAAGAAAGTGACCCCTCTTTCAACAGAGATCAGCTGCCAAGAGCTCCTCAGCTAGAGCAGCAGAGTGTCTCCTCTATTCTCAGTGTTAGTATTTTCATTGTTTTGATTTTGGAAAAATCTTATTTAGGTAACCACAGTTCATTTGAGCCAACGTATACAATCATATCATTCCTAGAGGCTAGTATTTCAAGGTATTTTAATATTTGCATCTTAAACTCTTTCTCCTTTGTATTCTGTGATGTTTCCTAAGCCTGGGAAGGAGGATGTGTTGATATAGATGCCACTTGTACAGCTGAGAATTCACAGTCACTTATTCTCAGCATCACAAGCAGTGATAGGTCTCTGCATTAACCCTGCCTTTTTGGGTATATATGCCCAGGAGTGGTATAGCTGGGTCCTCAGAAAATACTATGCCCAATTTTCTGAGAAACTGCCAAACTGATTTCCAGAGTGGTTGTAACAATGTAATCCCACCAGCAATGGAGGAGTGTTCTTTTTTCTCCACATCCTCACCAGCATCTGTTGTCACCTGAGTTTTTGATCTTACCCATTCTGACTGGTATGAGGTGGAATCTCAGGGTTGTTTTGATTTGCATTTTTCCCTGATGACTAAGGATATTGAACATTTTTTTAAGTGTTCCTTGGCCATTCAGTATTCCTCAGTTGAAAATTCTTTGTTTAGGTCTGTACCCCTTTTTTAATATGGTTATTTGATTCTCTGGGGTCTAACGTCTTGTGGTAGGTAAAAGAGTGCCTTATTAACAGGTTCTGTCTCAGAAATGCACATGGAAGAAGAGAGAACCAATTTCTGTAATTCATCCACTAACCTCCATAAGCATACTATGACACATATGCATATATACACAATTAATTAATTAGTCGATTAAAATTATAATAAATATTTTAAAAGTGTAGAACTTTGACATGATGGCACTTATATGAGATAATATTCTTAGACAAATGATGCGGAGTCTGAGAAATCCCAAGACATATCAACTGAAAAATTGAAAATGATCACACCTACTAATCTAATTCTAAGGCCTAAATCACTTTTTTACAAATACAATTACCAAAAATAAATGTGTGTGCATATCTATACTGCGCAGATATTTTGGTATTTCACTAAATGCTATGTATTTCATCCATTTTTCGTTTAGAATCCATTTCTTTACTTCAGAAAGTTAGTAGCCCTTACACAATGATCACAGCCCTCAAGAAATAAAGAACACAATGAATCCAACATAATAGAAAACCTAATACTATCACTGATGGAGGTGGATAATGTCTTTTCAATAACAAAAAAATTAAATGAGAAGAATTAGAATAAATAGAATTTTCTCCCAGTATAATTAAACATATTTTCATTTTACATTGGCATAATACATATTTGTATAAATAAATATTCTCAAAATATTGTTTTATACTCAAAAGTAAGTAATGCTGAGAACACTGGCTTTGATCATTGAAGGAGAAAAAGAGTGACAAAGGGCAAAAAAGGTGTCCTCAGAATTCTCATAATTTGTATGAATTCATCTTGTAAGTGGTTAGTTGGGTGTGTTTATTTTATAAAAATAAAATGAATGTATTTACATATTATGTATAATAATTGGATATAAAATGAGTATATATAAAACTCATTTTAGAGTATCAAGTATTTATAGTGCAACCAAATTATTTGTCTGAAAAATAGTTAAGAACTCATTCTATTTTATTTTTTTTGAGGCAGTGTTTCTCTGAGTAGCCCTGACCGTTCTGGAACTCACTCTGCAGATCAGGCTGGCCTTGAACTCTGAAATCCACCTGCCTCTGCCTTCTAAGTGCTGGGATTAAAGGCATGTACCACCACTGCCCGGCTAAGAACTCACTCTAAATGGGAAATAGTTCTTCCACTTATCTGACCTTACAAAGGAGCATTGGCACTCTACAAAGAAAAACTGTCAGTAATAGGTCAATAGCACAGGATAAAGATGGCATTAATACAAATCATAGCCTTGGAACATCAATCTTGAGCCATGAAACTTAGTAAGTTAGTCTTGTCAGACATGTTTAGCATCCTGAATTGTTTAATATGAAAACAGATTGTAAAAATGATTACTATATTCATCTTGGCTTATTTTATAGATGTTATTTTACAGATGTCTACATTTTGTCAATGAAATTGACAATGAAATTAAATAAACTAATATAACACTCCTGAATATTTACTAATAATATTTGTTTTTCTACAGTATCAAATTTTAAAGTATTATTGGAAAAAGTACTACTACTAGTACTTTTCATAGAATTTTAAAAGTTATAATCATTAGCAATTAAAAAATAAATTATTCATATTTATTCTACCAAAAACTTAGGACATTTTGTTTACTACTTATATTAACTGCAAATGTAGAAAACATGGGATTAATTACAATTTATTTACTTCAAAAATTATTTTCTTTTCACAGAAACATAACAACTGATAACCTATTAATATTTGCAGAAAAAAGATAACAAAATCAATATAAATGTATTGATTCTTCATTTAACATGTTTTCATCATAATCATTGCTCTGCTCCAACAAACAGTATCAGCATAAATTCACAACAACATTCCTGTTTACACAAATTATTTTCACAGTAAAATTTTCATACTTTGAATACCCCTGATAAAACATAATATATAGCAATAGTTTATACAAACTATCAATGGCTTCATTAAGTGCAATTTTCCCAGGCATTGTTACGTCAGTGATCTTCGCCTAATATGTCCTTTGTTCCACACATTTTTTTCTGAACATTGCCTGGCCCAGTTTCTAGGTTTTAAAAACTCTGATACCTTGCTTGCTAACACAAGCCAAGCAAACATCTCAACATGGATATATCTCCTGCTCAATATCCAACTACAAAACAAAACATTAAAATAAAGAGGAAGAATAAAACTCTGAACCATAATTACATTCAAAAATACCACATAGTCAAGGCTCTAGGGTTTTAGGCTTATTTGAAGGAAGATTAAAGATTATTATTCTGAAGCAGACACTTAAGGAAGACTGAGCAGTCTATGACTAGATGTTTCACACAGAATAAAAGCATGAAAAGGAACTTAAAGTATGACTGGTTAAAAAAAAAAGGGGGGTTATATAATCCTTCATTCCACCTAAGAGTTATTTCTTTAGTTATCATAGAATATGCAATCACAGATGTCATCCTTAAAATCATGGCATTCTCTAAGTAGATAGATATAGATAGATATTGATATAGATATAGAGTGTTGGGAGTACCTTATCTCTGACTCATACTGTCAAATCTTTCTCTAATATAGATAGATAGATAGATAGATAGATAGATAGATAGATAGATAGATAGATAGATAGATAGGAGATATGTGTGTGTATATGCATATGAATACATATTCATATACATGCATAAATTTATTAAAATACGGTGAAAAAGATTTCATATACAAAAAGTATGGTGAAAGAAGTTTTCATATACAATTGTCACTATTTAGGAATTGTCATTAAACCTATCAATCGTTTTTGACCAATTCAATCTATAGAAATAAATAGAAGAGTGAGTAATGTTTATTTTTACTCCATGGGATTACTGTCCATTTGATTCACTGTCTCGTAGGCTCCTTGCTCTGGGCTCCAGGATCCAATAGCTCTAGTCTCTGGAGTCTCTCTGTATGTTCAGCCAAATTTGAAGAACTGATGCTTCCTCTGCCAAGATCTCAGGTGAATGTCTCCTATGAGGCGTTCTGTCAGATGTGTCCTCTCCTCTGTGATGTTTCTGTGAGATGTTGTATGCTTTCTGATACGTTGTTGAGCTTTCTTCTTCTCCAATCATGTTGGGCACCAGATGTAACTGTGACTTTTATTAGCCAAATGTAATGGTTATCTCTGAGGCCTATGGCTGAAAAATAACTCGCCTTTTCTAGATCTTTCTAAATTCTACCTGGCTGACTCAACTAAGCTGTTCTGGCTCAAATGCCTTTCTAAGTTCACTGATTCAAAGTGGCTTCTGTTAGCATCTCAGTGAATTGTTCTGCTTGGCATCCAACTAAATGCATGGACTCATGAACAAACTGGATTATACTGACTCCCAACTAACTAACTGACTCTCATGGTGCTGCTCTTAAATAGCTTCTTTTCTCTGTGCTGTTCTAATGAGTGTTGGGAATATCCTATTCCTGATTCATACTGTCAAATTTTTCTCTGATTCATCACATTGTTGCCCCCTCAATTAGATGTCACTTTCAAACATGGCTGCTTCCTTCTAAAAACTAGACTTACCTTAAAGGTGTGTATTAAAGACATATCTATATTTCAGCTAGGGGGAGTAAGGTTGTTTGACGTGTCCGTATTCTACACAGATCACACAGACCTAGGTCTACAGATGTGATCCCTTTCCAGAGCAGCCATGTTGTTGGATTAAAATCCTTCTATATGCTTACATGTACATCTATTCACTATATATGCACTTTACACTTACCAAAGTCAAAAAAGCACATCAGACTACCTGGAACTAGATTTGGAGAGAGGTGTGTGGAAGGATATTGGTGTTGGACATTGAACTCATGGCTTGAGGAAGATCAGTGAGTGTTCTTTACCTGTTTATATAAGCAGTCTTTTCCAGCCTTTACTTTATCCATTTAGATAATCTATGTTTGAAGAATTAATTTTTTTACTCTCTCTTCTCTCTCTACATATATATATACATATATATGTACATGTGTGTAATTATAAGGTATAATGTGTATTAATACATTTATTAGGAATATAGTTATAAGGTATAATATTTATTAATATATTTCTTTGTAAGGTACACACATACACACACATATATATATGTATATATAGTTTATATAAATGTTTAATCTTCTAACACAAACATTATGTCAAAAGCATGAGTTGAAATATAATTCATTTTGCTTTGGACATTTGTGTATATGGTGACAATGGTAGATGTACTCAAAGTTATTGTGGTATAAAAGCCTAGGGATTCTCTTTAAAGAAACAACAATGGATTTTTTTATAGAAAAATAAAATAGTATTGAACAAATAACAGTAGTTATTCCTACTGATAAGTTTTTCACCTTGGAATTTAGAGGAATGACCATTTATTACAATGTCCTTAAAGAATGAAGAAAAATTGTTTTGGGGAAGGTGTGACTAAAGTGATTTGCTTTATTTTACATTCTTCACATATTATTTCTAACAAAGTGGCATATAGAATCTCTTTGCACAAAGTGGAATTATTCCTCCATCAATTTACTGAGAAGCAGTGGATGGGCTGGGGGAAATAAACAAAACACAAAGCAAATGAGCAGCTTCTCTGAGACATGTCTTTCCAGAGACAAGCCAATAACATGAAATGATTGGCTCTCCAGTTTTTGTTGTTGTTATTGTTTTGTTTTGTTTTTGTTTTGCTTTCAGAAAAGTATAGGGTATAAACATATGCATTGAGGTTCACCCTGTTCTGTACAAATCTACACATTTCAGTCTGACTCTTTATCTCCAGATAAAATCTCATTGTACATGTTCCCCTACATTTGTGACTGAGTTAATGAGCTAGTTATGATAGTTTTTCAAAAGCAAATACATCCACCACTTACATATTAAATGATAAGAGTTCCTTTGCACATTTCTATTTGTATTGTATACATTAAGAATAGTTGTACCTAGCTGGGCAGTGGTGGTGCACACCTTTAATTCCAGCACTTAGGAGGCAGAGGCAGGCATATTACTGAGTTCAAGGCTAGCCTCGTCTCCAGAGGTAGTTCCAGAACAGCCATGGCTATACAGAGAAACTATGTCTTGAAAAACCAAAAGAAAAAAAAAAGTACCTATACTTGTAGAATGATACAGCCCATCTAAATATAAGGTCAGAAACCAAATAAAACAATTCCCCATTTATCTGAGAACCAACAATAGGATATTCAGGTGTTGTTGCAATGCATACCCTTGGTTGCCAATTTAACTGAATCAGGAATCAACTGAAGTGCAAGCAGGTGAAAAATCTTGTGAAGGATTTACTTCTACATTATTTGAACTGGAACGACTCATCTTAAGTGAGTGTGGCGCTATGTACTGGAAGCCCAAGTAAAAGAACACAGTTAAAGCAACCTTTAATTTCTGGCTGCTTGCCTTCATGTTTGCTTTCTTGTTTATTTATTATGTTGGTGAAGCCTTCCATCTCTGATAATATAATCAGATTCTTTGGCTTTTCCAGAGATACTGAAAACTATAAATTCTCCAGGAATCCTTTCATTCCTCTGTATAAAATTGACATTGCTTATGCATATAGTTTCTTTTTGAACTATACAACTACTGGAAGGTCAGTGTTTCCACCATTAAGATGGGCTTTGTTTGACTTACCCACTTATATACAGCCTAATAAATCCCCATATATATGTGTGCATGTTCAGTCTATCTGTTTTGTTCATTTAGAAGATCCTGGCTAATATAGTCATTATTCAACTTTTTGAGGAAATACATTCCATGGCTTAATTTTTTTTAAGTTTCTTTCTTTGAGTTTTCTTCTTAATTAATAACATGTTTGTTTTATGTCTCAAGTATAAATTCAAACACCTTCAATTAACTCTATGTCCATAACTAGAATTAGGGTTTACTAAAATCCCCTAGAAATTGAGCATTCTTTCAATATAAGAACCTTATACACTGCAAATTTTAAAGTACCTGTTGGTTGCAAGCAAAATAAACTCTTGTGGCTGAATCTCAAGTTCCTTCTTTGTCAAAGTTATGGAGGTCAAAATGGATTTGAAGGTGTCAGGCAAATACAAATAGGATAAAAGGCTTGCTTATGTCAGATTTATTCAAGCGATGCACATGAATGAAAATGAGGATATAAAATGTAGGTTCAATCACCTGGGATTTTATTGAAAAGTCTAATTGATGCCCAGTTGCAGTCATTTCTTTCTGAAATGTAAAGTCTCCTTGGCTTACTGTGAGGAGTAGTTTCAGAATCTAACTCTCAGGAGACACAAAAACAGGGACTTAGTTCCTGATCATGGCATGCTTGTTCATGAGAGGACAAAGTGCAAAATGGTTAATGAATATTTCATGAATTACCATATTGCAATAATTTTAAATACATCTAGATACGGAAATCAGAACTGAGGAAAGAGAAAAACTGAGGACATATGACAAATGTATCTGAAATGAATGTAGTTTTTTTTATTTATTTTTTCATTTTTTTTTAAAGAATTGCCAGTGCAAGTACCTCAGTGCAAATGCCCAAAACCCATAGCAAAGCTGGATACATTCTACCATGGCCTGCAATCCTAGTACACTTAAGAGAAAGTTGGAAGCAGAGTCAGGAGAATCTCCTATAGCTGAAGAACCATAATGCATGGCCTACACTGTAGAAAAGGAAAACAAAGTAGAAAGTGAATATCAACACCAAGACTATTCTCTAGTCTCCCAGGTGCTCTCTCACAAATCATTCTTTCTCTCTTTTTCTCCCCCTCTCTCTTTCTCTCTCATGTGTGTGAGTGTGTGTGTGTGTGTGTGTGTGTGTGTGTGTGTATGTGTGTGCGGTGTGTGCCTCATACATGCTATAAATGTTCACACAGGAATGATCATAAAAACATTAGAATCAAAGTCCTACGTGTCTGTCCTAGATAAACAGTTGGAATTTTGTTATGCATGCTACACTAAGAAAAATTGATATGTTATTAGTAAACATCCTAAGTTGGAAGGTTCTTCCTGATTGCATCAAGGATGTTTATATTCCCTTAAATATGTAAATAGAAATCCATGACTTAATATCTCCTATCTAGGATTTAATTTCAATGAGATAAGACTCACAGTGCAGTATGTGAGTTACTAGCCCACTTTTTAGACATATTCTGAATTGATTCTTTTTTGCCCCCCAATGTTACTTTGTCCATTTTCCAGAATCATATTATAATAGCTTATGTCTTGAATATTAACATATGATACCTGATATGTACTGTCTTTTATAAGGATTAGAATCTTGGGAGGTTTAAACACCATGTACTCTGAAGAAGTTAAAAATTTAATGACTACTTCACCCTTCAACAAACACACCCACAGATACATAAACATTTTTTATTTAAAAGTATTTTAAGGAATATCTCATACATTTCCTCCAGTTTGAAAAATGTATGGGGATTTACCAGGATCAACAATGCATAGGCATGTAAGGTTGTTTTGGTTCACAGGTGGTCTTGAAATAGAACAGTGAAATACATCTTTCCACAACTTTCTCTGCCTGCTCACTTGGACTCAGTCTATGTTTAAATTTACTAGATCATGCCAGAAATTTTATCTGTGGAAGAGTTTCAAGTAGCTCTCAGTGTGAAACCCTTAGCCAATAATCAAAAGATGCATATTGACCTGTAAAGCTAGTTGTAACCTATAAGATTTATATGTTGTTATTCATTCATTGTCTACTTTTATTATCCCTGTAGGTTTCTTCCACCCATATTATAAACCTCAATGTTCACATCTATTCACCTTCTGTTGCTATTTTTTATAGTTACCACTGTTAATATAGCACTATATTGAAATGTATTGAAATATACATGTTAATATACCTGTACAATCTGTCTTCCAACAAGTTATTATGATATTTTGGAAAATGTAAATTATAATCAAAACGTTGCATCCATTGTCAGGTGATTTTTTAACTTCAAGCTTATAAATTAATCTTTAATATGAATTTTTACTTAATATTCAATAGCTACATATAACTTCTCCTTTAACTCTAGTATTAATCTTATTAGCTGCAATGATGCATCTTTCTACACCCAATAGTAAAGTCAGAAGTTCATGTCATCCAACTCGGTATAATGAGCTTTTTCTCCCTCCTACACACTCATTTAAACCCTCCTGTTAACAATAGTTTCCCTCTAGGACTTGAGAGCTGCTAGTGCAGAGTAATATAATGACAGGTAGTCCAACATGGATTCTAATCACAGTGTGGATTTTCTTTCTCCAAGTAAGGTGAAATTATAGAGGGAGAAATAGAAATTACTTCTAACTATAGTTGTCCAGAGATTTTATACTTATACATTGCATCAGGCCAAACTATTCTTTGCAATGAAAATCTTTCACACATCCCTCCAAATTAATATTCATTTACCAAGTAAGATAAAATGTAAGAGAGAAAATGAGAAAGAAATATTAATTTTAACGAAATTGCTAAATGTTAGAGTTGTTTGGAAATTTTATCTTTAGAGATTCTAGTATTCTATGACATTATTCATAGGGACATGTTTTGCCATTGAGAGTAAAATTTAATCCTTCCTATTATTATCATTAGATGTATTGTTATACAAATATTTGCTTAGAGGTAAGGGAATTAAAAAGAAAATATTTTCAGATAATAATATATTTCTATGCCATTACTATGTAATGTATTAACTAATAAAAGATAAACAGCTAATAGACTCATATGCTTTTGCTAAGCTAAAGATGAGAGAAAGACCAAGACAGAACCTATATTTCATATAATTTTATTAGTAACCTGTAAATAAGTAAAACTCTCAAAGACATTCTAAAAAAACCTATTACCGGGGATGGGACAGTATCTTTGGTGTTTTTGATCAAGGAATTCCAATAGGATCCCAAAACAAACTAGGCTTTGTCATTTCCCTTGATAATTACAGGAAAAAGTAACACATGATTGCTGAAGCCAGTACAAATAAGGAAGCAAGACTTTTAGGTCTCCGTTTGGGTCTGACAGAGAAGTGACTGCCTCGATGAATAGCATTCATAATATTGGACAAAGCAAAGCAAATTCTGAGGTGTGTGTGTGTGAGGGGGTTTGGGGGCAATGAGTAATCCTGTCCAGCTGTAATTCCTATGAATTAGAATGACAGCTGGTATTAAACATATTCCTAAAGGTGCAAAAATGGTACTTGTATATAATAACAACCAATAACCACCTAATTGGATTTAAAGCCTCCTCAATAGACAGGAGTGCATGTCTGACACTGTACACCTAACTATCTATCTATGGCTTATGAGGCCAGAGAACTTAGAGGAGAACTTAATGCTGTCATTTTCCTAAACCAATGAAATTTTTAACTGCATCCTAAATGCTTGTACTTATAGCTACAGATAAGTGTAGTCCTCACTGCTCATCAGAGAAGCTACTTTTATAGCAGAAGAAGATTACAGAACAAACAAACAGCAAAACATACATCTGGTCAAACATTAACATCAACTGAATGAAGAGAATCTCCAATAACACAGATAAAATAAAACCACAACAGTAGGACCAAGGAAGATTACAGGGTGCAGAAATACTGGAATAAATAGAAAGGTTGGGGGTGACTGATCAAGATTCATTGTATAAATTTCTCTCAATTAATTAATAATATTTTATAACTTATTTTTACATGGTTCATCATGTCTGCTGTCAGGTGAAGCAATAGGCGTCAAGTGAACAGAGTAGATTTCTGAAGAAGATGACATGTTTTATACTTGAATTAATAATGAATTAATTAGCTAATTAATTAATTTGGTGTCTTTTTACATTGTCCTGGATTTCCTAGAAATCACTATGTAGACCAGGATGACTTTGAACTCACAGAAATCTGCCTGTCTATACTTCCAAGTGACAGAATTAAAAATGTGCACCATTCCAACTATCTTATTCATTAATTGATTTTGGACTGTTATACTTGTCAAAATTAAATTAAAAACGTAAAATAAAACATATTGTACTCTGAAAATTACACTTGAATAAACCAAAATTAGAAAAATGAAAAATGGATATAAGGGACCCACATTTATTTAAGAAATAAATGTTTCTGAGATACCTAATAATTATATACACACATACACACACACATATATATATATGTATATATATATTTATTTCATATGCAGAATATATTGATATATAACATATGCAAAGGAGTTCCTGCTTGTCCTCAGAATTTGCACTCATGGAAATCTGTTTGTTTCCCTTATATTGCCTACCACTTTCTACTGGATGGTATATCTATACTAGCTTAGTTCAAGCATTCTGCTGTTTCATCTTCAACTTGTGGAGTATTATTTATTTTTTATATTTTAATGTGACTTTGTGGAGAGCAGCAATGTGCGCGCTTTAAAGATGGCGCAGTTCTTGATCTTAGAGCAGAAGCTATTGGTGTTCTCTTCAGGAAATTTTCCTCTGTGCCTATTTGCTCG
>NW_022196894.1:58656150-58679576 GCF_008632895.1 Mastomys coucha | reverse complement strand
AAAAAAAAAAAAAAAAAGATGGTGCAGGCTCCAGCCTTCCACTAGCCCAACAGCGAGTGCTCTCAGTGACAAGCAAGTCCTTAATTGGCTGTGCTTGCCAGTTGCACCTGCTTTCGCGTAAGAGTGGCCTATCTGCTTTACCTACATGGCTCCCAGGGGTTGCTTGGGCAGGAGTACGTGAGCCTACGCGGGCTTTTCTCTAGATCAGAAGATTGTTTTAAGGATCCTGAATAAAAGCTGCTTGAAGGAGAGCTTAAAGAGTCGTGTCCTTTTTTCTGGTTGAGAGGGACGTGTCATGACTTAAATTAATTTATTATTTTATTTTCTAAAACACAAAAAGATACATTCATGATATATGTAAAACAGTGGAGGAGAATTAATCCAGAAGCACAGCTGCTAGCAAGGGATCATATCCAAAGACCATCTACATCTGTACGATCCAGCTGGAATGCAGACATTCCATACACCTTTAATCCCAAACAATGAAGGTAAAGCTAGTTTGGACAAAGAAGCAGGCATGTTTGAAAGTGATCTCTAATAAAGGTGGAGACAATGTGATGAATCAGAGAAAGATTTGACAAAATGAGTCAGAGTCAGGATATGCCTAACTCTCAGGAAAACACAGAAAAAAGAGTAGGATTAAGAAATCAGCAGCAGCTACAGCAAATGGAGAGGGGGAGGGAGCAGTTTTACAGATTGTAGATTAAGACAGACTAAGCCAGAGAATAAGGGGTCAGAGGACTAGAAAATATTGCCAGTGTTAGTGTGAGGCCAAGGAAGATAATTTAGTCAGAAGCTAAAAGAAGCCAGTTGAATTACAGTTAAGTTGTACCAGAGTTCAAAAAGAACTGGAAAAGAAAAGTTTATTCAGCAGTAAGCCTCAGAAACACAAGTTACATCTAGTGTGTAACAGTTACCTTTACATAAAATGTTATTTAAATTTTATTGCTTTTAATATACTCTGCTATCTCAATATAATTTGAGTTTTCTTTATCATGTCTCCATCTTTAAACTCATTTAAACCAGATTTAATTGTGATAATAAACACTTAGTGTGGAGAACTTAAATGCAAGAACTGAGACACATGATCCTTTCTTATATCCAGCCTTCCTTTTTAGCCATTTTTTCACTTCTTCTTTTATTTTTATTTTGTCTGTTCTTTCATTTCTTTCCCCTGCATATTTTATTAGCATGGTAAAATTCTGTATATTGAGACAGTATTAGGTATGTGTGTATCATGTTTTTATCGCATTTATCCTTTATTATTCCATGTTATCCACACTCTAGCCACATTCTTCCTCTTCTTTAGCTCCTTCTGTTTTCACATTTATCTATTGCTTTGACCTCAGGAAAAGCATATTTTATTGATTTTTCTCCATCTGCCTAATATAATTACATTAATGATCTCTTTGTCCATCCATTTTTCTGAAAATGATTACATTATTGTGTTCTTCTTACATTTGAATAATATTCCATTGCATTCTTTTAACATTTACCAATATGAACATCTAAACTGTTATAACTTGGCTTCTATGAATAACCCCAGGATAAACATGGGCATACATTTGTTTCAGTTGTATAGTAAGGTTGATACATATGGATCAGTGGCCAGAAATGGTCTAACACAGACTAAACTCCAATTTAAAGGTTGTTTTTTGTAGGGCAGTGGTCTGTTCAGGCAACCTATGACCAGTCTGAAACCCAGTGACCCAGCAACAATATCTTTGCCTGCAAGAGACAGAAGGTATTCAAACATAACTCCTGAGTCCTTCTCTCCTGTTTCAGTCACAACCCCTCACAGCTGCCCCTGCAGGAGATGTATACTCTCAGCATTCTAGCTGGACCCTACCCACAGTCATCTGACTAGAGCCAGGCATGCCCCACCTCACGGACAGATAGCCATGCCAATATAAGGGGCAGTTCACCTGCTCTGCTTTCTCTTGCTCTTTGTCCCTTCTCTTGCCTTCTTTCCTCTTTTGTCCTCTTGTCTTCTTGCCTTTTTCCTCTCACTCTTTCTTTGTTCTCTCTCTTGTCTTCTTGCTCTCTTGATTCCTTTCTTCCTCTTTGGCCTTTGTCCTTTCTCTCGCTCTCCTCTCTTGTTCTCTTGCTTTCTTCCTCTCCTTTCTCTCTCTCTTTCTGCTTATCTTCTCCTCTCCTTCCTCTCCTTTCTTTCTCTCTACATGACGGGCTTATTTTCTCTTTCCTATACTAAAATATCTCACATATGAATTGCTTCCTTTTTAACTAACACATCGTGCATCTCTAGGCATCAGCATCAGAAACTCAGCCATCAGGAGCAGGAGAGACACACAGGCCCACAGTTTCTTTCTTCACATTATTCATTCTTATTCCAACTTCATATTTTCTTCTCTGTGTTACCACTTCAGGTTTTTTAATACCTTCTTAGTTATTTCTAATTACTTGTGAGCATATTTATATTACCATATTCCTTCTACCATTGCAAAACAATGTTTCTGTAGGTAAAACTCCATAAGGTTAAGGCCAATAATTGCTAATTTTAATACCTAGTTCATATTCACTTTTCAATATTTTTTACAGAAATAATGGGTAGTTAAATATAGAGAATTACCCTTTGACTTTTATGGTCAGCAATGGTATCACTTCTGTAGATGTATTTTAAAAGAACTTTATGCAATATAAGTAATGATACTAGTCATGAAAAGAAACTGACATCAAATGCATCAGGAATTTTATATAAAGTACACCTTATGTGTTCTCACATGATGAATGCTAATTAGCTTAGTTTTGCTAGTCACTCAGAACATATGTGGATCAAACATTGTTGTGTAAATCCTAATCTAAAAAAATTCTTTGAAAGTTTAAGAGAAAACAGAAATAACAAAATGACCATATCTTAGTATAATCTTGTTTTTAAATTTTTGAACTTTCTAAAGAAGAAATATTTTAAATTTTAAATATTACCCTTCTTTGAATGAAATTTAATGCTTATGTGAAATGGTGTTATTTTATTTTGAAGCAAATTTTTTCCTGGCTTGGATGTAGTGATTTCATCGACTTTCACAGCTTAGCAGCCACTGAAACAAAATAGATTCTCAGCAGAGGATAACTAGCTGTCAGGGCTGTTTAGCTCTTCTCCTAATCCTTGCTAAACCAGTTACTCTAATTAACATTTCAAACAAAATTCCCAGAGGATATGTTCAAAGCACAGTCTACTACTATTCTTCAAAAGGGAAACCCTCTCTTCTGCCCTTCTGTAAACCCTTATTTTCATGGGCAAGATTTATCAAGCTACACTGAATATTCTTAAGAGCTGAGACCCAAATCTACCATTTCATATACACGGGACACACAGTGAGCTGTTTGTTATATCATTGTATCTAAATTGAGAAGCAAGATAATTCAATTTTATTAAGTTCTTGTTTTAAGGAAATCTCTGCCAACTGTTAAAATGTAATTGGCTTTTTTAATTAGTGAGAACATATCAGACAGATTTGCAATTATGTTCTTTTATTTTTACAAAGTGAATAATACCATACAAGTGTCATATTAAGAATTATGAAAACAGGTGGGGTGTGTGTGTGTGTGTGTGTGTGTGTGTGTGTGTGTGTGTGTATAATCAAACAGGTACAGTAAGGTTATGTAGTTAGGTATGTGTGATCAAACAGGTACAGTAAGGATATGTAGTTAGGACTATGAAAGGAACTGTCCTTCTGGTGACTCTTAATGTGTGTCAACAATTCTCCAAGTTGGTCTTGTTTCAAAAAAGAAGCCCCAGAAAAAAGTCACAAGACATTAAGCAAAAGCAAAATGATTCTGAGTCCTCCAGGTGACTAAGAATAATTTGATAATTACAGAGTCATTATCATGCTAAATGCCCTGCTCCAGAGGCTTTCACACCCAGCATTTCTGAGCATGTAATGTATGAAGATCCATGATTGTGATACATACATCAGGAATGTGCCCAGCAATACCTGTGGTGATAGCTCAATTTACTTTGAATATGTATTATGTTCCAGGTGAAACACTGTTCTTCCTTTATTAGCTAAGGCAATGCTTTGAGGTTGTACTCATTGTTCTTATTTTACAAGTAATAAATCTTTGGTAACTGTTATATCTCCTTGTTGTGGTTGCTGACATTGAATTAACCTAACAGCAAATCCATTGTATTCAGTTTTACAACTAACAATCCAACTTTAATAATAAATTAAACCTGAGAATTAAATTTCAAAACCCTAAAAAAGTCTTTTATGTTCAAGATTCTTAATACACTCAATGATTGATTAGAATCATACTTGATTATGGAATTCAAATATGGCAAGTATGAATCAAAAATTATCTTTGACTATGTTTAATAAGCATTTAATGTCTCCTTATAGATGCAAGGATAATGGAGCTCTTGGGAAACAACCATGTCTTTGGGAGGATCTAAGGCCCTAGAGACTGGACTGCTACCAAAACTATCCAAAGCAAACTGTTCTTATTTTATGAATTCAAAGAGTAAAATTCACAGACTTCAAAGAGAGAGGAGTTTATTGTATATTAAAAGGTGGAACCTTAAGAAAGAGGGAGAAAGCTAGAGAAGTAGTGAGTATAACTCATGTATATACCAGAAAAGGTCTCAGGAAACACAGTACAATTTAACTGCCTTTCTGCAGACGTTTTAGTGGAATAATGGTAGAAAATCTGTTGAGGTATGGGAAGGGCGCTGATCTGGTCAGTAGGTTGCTCCAACCAGATGTTCAGATGTCTCCTCTTTAAGTTATGAACTTATGTGCAGCTTTCAGGCATATATAAGTATGTAGGCAGATACACACACACACACACACACACACACACACACACAAAACACAAGGATTAAGAAAGTTGCATAAACCTGAACACTAATATTCATGGATTCCATGATGAACATTCTCAAAACTAGTGCTTTGATTCTCCCTGCCCTCTTTGGCCAGATTCTACCTCATGTCATTATTTAATTTATCTGAGTAGCATGCTTTTTGGGTATTTATTAAGTTTTGAAATATATGAATAGCAAATTACTTACTTCTCACAATTCCAAAACTCAGCCTGTGACCAGGTAGCATCTAAAGTCAGTAGCAGACATTTCCTCACTTTTCTGTGAACTGCCTACATGATGTCCACAAAAATGTATTCATTAAATGCACTGAAATATGTTTTTATTTGGTTCTATGAATATAAAGCATTCCTGAATTTGCTTACACACAGAAACATGTCATCCTGGGTAACCTGGATCCTTGTGTCCAGGTCTTTGTATCCCATATTTTACACAGAAAAATAAAACAAGCGAACAAACCACAAATCATAAGAATCTCAAATAAATAGCAAAATCTAAAATTGCCATGGGCATTAAAAGACTATACAAAAGTTTAATTTAATAAAATAGTTCTTGATTGGTTACATGGTGGCTCTGACAGTAAAAACACTTTGTGCTCAAACCTATGTCCAGAGTTGATATCTAAAAATTAACTAATAATTATAACTTAAATTTTACTAGTAATATAAGCAAAAAATCTAAAGTGAGCACAATTTACTCCTATAATTTTCTCTACAAGAAATCCAGTAAAGATTTTTTTTGTTTTTTTGTTTTTTGTTTTGTTTTTTTAATTTACAGATTTAAAACTAAAATGCAAGTAAATGGTGAGGAGATGCACCTTACTTAAAACTGTTAACTTTCCCCAATGATTAATTAGATGTTTAACATATATGATGTCTAATTGTACAGTATAGCTCAGGATTAAATACTTTTCTGTGAATCTGAGACTCTACATAGGTATTAAAAATAGTCTTGTTCTATTATACTAGTGTAGGAAAAAATATAAAACAAAAAACATCTTCTATTCCTGGAAATTCAAACACATACACATGCTCAATAACAGTATCTACTTCTCAGGGAGTCCTTTTGGTCCTAATATCCAAGAGAGCAAAGTTGTATATTTTTCTTCTAATGAACTAATCAAGTGAGTTATACATAATTACATTCACAATAAAGTTGACTATGTATATGTAAGCCTAATAAAATTTCCTACCATCTTCTTGTTTAGTAGTGCATAAATTTATGTTCCCCAAAAGACTTTGCTACATTTAAATATAAAAATTGTCCACTTACAAGAATTATAATAATTAAGCTATGTATTATGAAACACATAAGCTCACATTTTATGAAGTTTTATTTAAATAAAATGTATCCATATATTTGGGTTCACCTTTTCAAAGAATTTGTTTTGTGATAGTCTGTCCTGGTGTGTAAACTTGCTGTTGTTACCAGGGAGATCAGTTTGGCTATGCTAATGTGTAGTCTTCCTACAGTTACAGAGGAGCATTGCTAGTATTAGTTATGAAACTAACTCACTGACAAATGCAAAATGAGTCTATGTCTCAAGGGACATTGACTGTTTCACCTACATTCTTTGTTGCAGCTTTTCCTGGAATACCTTCTTGGAATATTTTACCTGCTCTTATTAAACAAATGAAAAAATATATAAATCATACAATGAAGAAAAACAATAACTTCTAGCATCTGTCAGATCTACAGAATTTATGACATCTCTATTAATTAAAATTCATGTTTGACAATGGAATGATATATGTATCTGTCCAAGAACACATATGGGCCATTAATAGAACAATGGATTGTGGAAAGATACTTATCCACTATTTTCCTCTGGTGTTCTTGGGAAGTCATATGGCAACCATTATGCACTAGTATCTTTTGGAGTGCATATGCTAGCCTTTACCTACCTAAATTGTAAGGTCTTTTAAAACCAATAGATAGATGATAGTATATCTAAATTAATGATAAAAACTGATCCATTTTATCTAAACTGAATATAAAATAAAAAGTCTATGATCCACAGTTAATTGGCTATACTGTATCCTTGGTCATCCTTACCATGTAGTTTAAAATGTATTCACTGAAGATATTGAGTTCCTACTATTATATTACATATGAATAACATTAGTAACATCACCAAAAATAGGTAATTATTAAATTTTAAAAACATGTCAAGAAGTCTTAAAATTAAAAATACAACTGTATCAACAGTCATCATCTTTACCAGACATTTAACAGTGTATTTTTTTTACAACATAGGGTTTCTCTGTGTATCCTGACTGTCCTGGAACTCACTCTGTAGACCAGGCTGGCCTAGAACACAGAAATCCTCTTGTCTCTGCTTCTCACGTGCTGGGATTAAAGGCATGCACCACCACCGTCCAGCTTTTAACAATGTATCTTTCAACATAAATAAAACAATTTTCATTGCACCCTGCTATTGAAATAAGATATTATGCTTTTGATTACAATTATAATCACAAGTAATTCTTTATAGCACATTGTCAGCTAATTACAATTTATCTATACAGTAAAATCGTAATACAAAAGTTTAGCCGCCAATATGCTGCCTTCATTCATAATTCATATTATAAAATTGACATCAAAAGCTTCACTGCAGCTATTGACATAAAAAAATCTGATAAATGCTTAATAAGTTATAATTTCAAATTATAATTCTTATATATAAAAGCATTAAAAAGTAATAATTGACATAGAAACACAAACAGAAAGTTAAGTTTATATTAAAAACATATTTACTTTCTCTTAATTGCTAAGCCACTATCTGAGTCCATAATTAAAATATGTGGTATCTAAAATTAACTACCACTTACTTAAAATGATCTTTTTTCCCACAGAACATGACTGAGTTGTACATAAATGGTTATAACAAAATCATATGTAGTTCTTGGTCTTTTTCTTGAGTCTCAAATGACTACTTATTGCAAAATAATCTCAATGTTAGCAATCCAAACTTATACTGTCACATGGGACAGATGGTTTCTTAATATGAGATCTGCCAGATATCCTATATTTCCTGTGTCTCTCTCAAAAGAGTATTTTCCTCTTTCTTAGTAATATTTTTACTCAATTTCTAAATTTGTATCTTACAAATGTATAGCATAATTTCAAAGGATGCTAAACATATAAATATAATTTATCAATGCTGAAAAGGGTACAAACATATATCTACATGTATGGCAAACAGCTATGTGCCTTTGTGAGTAAATAAATATAAAATAAAAGAAATATGGGGGTCAAGATTTTCATGTGTTAGATAGAATCAACATTTGTTCATATGAGTAACTAAGAATTGATTCCTATTTACCATTAGGCTATCTGTTATTCCCAGATGGTTGTAAGAAAAAGTCATAATCCTCATCTTAGTTATGTAATTTTTCTTTAAGCATGTATGTCAACATATAATCTATTTTGAAATTATTAAATATATTGTATTGCTTATTTTTAATCCATAAGTAAAGATATACTAATCTTCCCCATAAATAATAGATTTAAGAACTTTGAGGTAGATTATATTGACTATAAGAATATTTAGTATTAAATGTAATAGCAAGTGATCAGCTCAATAAGAAAGTGTAAAATATCAGCACCAGTAAAGTATGTAAGAAATTGAAGGACATTAATATTTTTATTTGAACAAGGATTAATAATGTTAGCCAATGACTAAAAGAATAAATAAGCCTCAAGTGAATATGGTATTTATTTATTAATTAATTAATTTATTTATTATTTTGATATTTGGATACCCTAAAGTCTTACTAGCTTTGCTATATTTAACCCAGCAGGCATTTCTTATATTTGAGGTCCTTAAATCATTGCCCTCAAAATTAAAAGTAGTAATACACTTGCTTAAATCTTGTTTTTTTTTAATGATTATATTGTAAAGTTTACCTTACAAAGAACATGTGGTTAATATTTCTGAGGAGACTAGAAATAATTCCAGGTTGCTTTACTGAGCATTATTTTTATCATGTGATGTTTTATAGAGAAAGCCATTTAAAAAAAGATAATGAAAGTATTCTGGGAAATAATATGTTTCTATTCATTTCTGAATATAAATATTATCCTGAGGAAGATTAATCTTCCTTCATTATTAAAATAAGGACTGTTCTTTGATTTAGCATATTTTCTCTGGATTACAGAGAATTCTTCTGTGGAGGAAAAATTAGCCAGCTTAATACTTAACATTTCCAATCATTTTCAAAAATTCTCCTAAGATACCACAATTTTTTTCATTAATTTAAGAAAATTAAGATTAGAATACACTGCTGAATAGATCTTTTTGAAATGTTAAAGATGTTGCATCATGCTTACCGATAGAATTCACTATTGCAAAATTTTTCAAGTATACTATTTATTTCATATAGATAAATTTCCAGATTAAAAAGCTTTTATTCACAATTGCAGGGGAATTGCAGGGCTGCAGGGACAGGATCCTGTCAGCCTCCAAGTGACAGTGGTGGATCAGCAACCCTCTCTGCCCCTTCCCTGCAAGTGAAGACCCTGCTTCCAGGAAGTGCTTTAACCAGGGACTCACTTGAGATCTGGCATTTTCCAGTGACTTTCTAAAGCAGGACCAGATGAGAGGCACAGGCCTCACAAGTTGCAGAGGAGTCACAGGGTGGCAGGGACAGGATCCTCTCAGCTTCCAAGTGACAACAGTGGATTAGCAACAATCTCTGCCCCTTCCCTGCAAGTGGAGAGCCTGCCTCCAGGGAGTGCTTTAACCCAGGGACTCACCCATCCAGGACCTAAAAATGGAAGTAGAAACAATTAACAAATCACAAAAAGAGACAACTCTGGAGTTAAAAACCTTAGGAAAGAAGTCAGGAAACATAGATGTAAGCATCCCCAACAAAATATAAGAGATAGAAGAGAGAATCTCAGGAACAGAAGATACCAAAGAAAACATTGACACAACAGTCAAAGAAAATGCAAAATGCAAAAAGATCCTAACCAAAACATCCAGGACAACCAGGACACAATGAGAAGAACAAACCTAAGGATAATAGGTATAGAAGAGAGTGAAGACCTCCAACTTAAAGGACCAGTAAATATCTTCAACAAAATTATAGAAGAAAACTTTCCTAACCTAAAGAAAGAGATGCCCATGAACATACAAGAAACCTATAGAACTCCAAATGGACTGGACCAGAAAAGAAATTCCTCCTGCCACATAATAGTCTAAACAACAAATGCACAAGAAAAAAAAAAAAAGAATACTAAAAGCAATAAGGGAAATAGGTCAAGTAATATATAAAAGCAAGCCTATCAGAAGAATTACACAAGACTTCTCACCAGAGACTATGAAAGCTAGAAGATCCTGGGCAAATGTCATACAGACCCTAAGAGAAGACAAATGTCAATCCAGACTACTATACCCAGCAAAACTTTCAGTAATCATAGATGGAGAAACCAAAGTATTCCATGACAAAACCAAATTTACACAATATATTTATACAAATCCAGCCCTACAAAGGGTAATAAATGGAAAATTCCAACACGAGGAGTGGAACTACATCCCTGAAAAAGCAAAAATGTAATCTACCAACAAAACTAAAAGAAGATAGCCACATGAACAGAATTCCAGCTCTAACAACAAAAATAACAGGAAGCAACAATTACTTTTCCTTAATATCTACTAATATTGATAGACTATCAGACTGGGTACGTAAACAGGACCCAACATTTTGCTGCATACAGGAAACCCACCTCAGTGACAAAGACAGAAACTACCTCAGATTAAAAAGGTGGAAAACAATTTTCCAAGATAATGGTCCCAAGAAAAAAAGCTGGGGTAGCCATTCTAATATCAAATAAAATCCACAACTACCCTAAAGTGATCAAAAGAGGTAAGGAAGGACATTTCATATTCATCAAAGATATGATCTACCAAGGTGAACTCTCATTCTGAACCTCTATGCTCCAAATCAAAGGGCATCTACATTCATAAAAGAAACTTTACTAAAGCTCAAAGCACACATTACATCACACACAATACTAGTGGGAGATTTCAACACCCCACTCTCTGCAATGGACAGATCATGAAAACAGAAACTAAACCACGACACAGTGAAACTAACAGAAATATGAAACAGGTGGATTTAACAGATATCTATAGAACTTTTTATCCTAAAACAAAAAGATATAACATCTTCTCAGCACCTCATGGCACCTTCTCCAAAATTGACCATATATTTGGTCACAAATCAGGCCTGAACAGAAACAAGAAGATTGAAATAATTCATTGTATCCTATCAGATCACCATGGACTAAGGCTACTTCTCAATAACAACATAAACAATAGAATGCCCACATATACATGGAAGCTTAACAACACTCTACTCAATGATAACTTGGTCAAGGAAGAAATAAAAAAGAAATTAAAGACTTTCTAGAGTTTAATGAAAATGAAGCCACAACATACCCAAACTTATGGGACACAATGAAAGCAGGTCTAAGAGGAAAACTCATACTACTTTTTGTAGCTTTAAATGTCTACAAAAAGAAACTGGAGAGAGCATATACCAGCAATTTCACAACACACCTGAAAGCGCTAGAACAAAAACAAGCAAATTCACCCAAGAGGAGTCAAAGGCAGGAAATAATCATACTCAGGGCTGAAATAAACCAAATTGAAATGAAAAGAATTTTACAAAGAATCAACCTAACCAGGAGCTGGTTCTTTGAGAAAATCAACAAAATAGATAAACCATTAGCCAGACTAAGTAGAGGGCACAGAGACAATATCCTAATTAACAAGATCAGAAATGAAAAGGGAGACATAACAACAGGCACTGAGTAAATCCAAAATATCATGAGATCCTACTACAAAAGCCTATACTCAACAAAACTGGAAAATCTGGATGAAATGCACAATTTTTTTAGATAGATACCAGGTACCAAAGTTAAATCAAGATCAGATCAATGATCTAAACATTCCCATATTGGCTTATGAAATAGAAACAGTCACTAATACTCTTCCAACAACAACAACAAAAAGTCCAGGACCAGATGGGTTTAGTGCAGAGATTTATCAAACCTTCAAAGAAGACCTAATTCCAATACTCCTCAAACTGTTCCACAAAATAGGAACTGAACACTCTACCCAATTACTTGAAGCCACAATTACTCTTATACCTAAACCACACAGAGCCCTAACATTGAAAAAAAACTTCAGACCAATTTCCTTTATGAATATCGATGCAAAAAAACTCAGTAAAAAGTAGGCTTCATCCCAGGGATGCAGGGATGGTTCAATATATGGAAATCCAACAACATAATTCACTACATAAACAAACTCAAAGGAAAAACAAACATATGATCATCTCATAAGATGCTAAGAAAGCATTTGACAAAATCCAACATCCCTTCATGATAAAAGTCTTAGAAAGATCAGGAATTCAAGGCCTATACTTGCACATAGTAAAAGCAATATACAGAAAACCAGTAGCCAACATCAAACTAAATGAAGAGAAATTTGAAGCAATTCCACTAAAATCAGGGAATAGACAAGGCTGCCCACTCTCTCCTTACCTATTCAATATTGTACTTGAAGTCCTAGCCAGAGAAATTAGAAAACAAAAGGAGATCAAAGGGATATAAATTGGAAAGGAATAAGTCAAATTACCACTATTTGCTGATGATATGATAGTATACTTAAGTGACCCCAAAAATTCCACCAGAGAGCTCCTAAACCTGATACACAACTTCAGCAAAGTAGCTGGATATAAATTTAACTCAAGCAAATGAGAGGCCTTCCTCTACACAAAGGATAAACAGGCAGAGAAAGAAATTAGGGAAAAAACACCCTTCATAATAGTTACAAATAATATAAAATACTTTGGTGTAACTCTAACTAAGCAAGTAAAACATCTGCTTGACAAGACTTCAAGTCTCTGAAGAAGGAAATTGGAGAATATCTCAGAAGATGGAAAGATCTCCCATGCTCATTCTTTGGCAGGATTAATATAGGGAAAATGGCCATCTTACTGAAGGCAATCTACAGATTCAATGCAATCCCCATCAAAATTCCAACTCAATTCTTCACAGACTTAGAAAGAGCAATTTGCAAATTCATCTGGAACAACAAAAAACCCAGGATAGCCAAAACTATTCTCTACAATAAAAGAAAATCTGGTGGAATTACAATCCGGGATCTTAAGTTGTACAACAGAGACTTTGTGATACAGGCAGGTAGATCAACGGAGCAGAATTGAAGACGCAGAAATGAACCCACACACCTATGGTCACTTGATCTTTGACAAAGTAGCTAAAACCATACAGTGGAAAAAAAACAGCATTTTCAACAGATGGTGCGGCTCAATTGGCAGTTAGCATGTAGAAAAATGCAAATCGATCCATTCCTATCTCCTTGTACAAAGCTCAAGTCCAAGTGGATCAGGGACCTCCACATCAAACCAGATACATTGAAACTAATAGAAAAGAAAGTGGGGAAGAACCTCCAGCAAATAGGCACAGGGGAAAATTTCCTGAAAAGGACACCAATAGCTTATGCTGTAAGAATTGACAAATGGGACCTCATAAAGTTACAAAGCTTCTATAAGGCAAAAGACACTGTCAATAGGACAAAATGGCAACCAACACATTGGGAAAAGATATTTACCAATCCTATATCTGATAGAGGGCTAATATCCAATGTATGCAAAGAAATCAAGATGTTAGACTCCAGAGAACCAAATAACCCTATAAAAAATGGAGTATAGAGCTAAACAAAGAATTGTCAACTGATGAATACCGAATGGCTGTGAAGCACCTAAAGAAATGTTCAACATCCTTAGTCATCACGGAAATGCAAATCAAAACAACTCTGAGATTCCACCTCACACCAGTCAGATTGGCTAGGATAAAAAAAAAAACAAGTGACATCAGATGCTGGAGAGGTTGTAGAGAAAGAGGAACACTACTTCATTCCTGGTGGGATTGCAAGCTGGTACAACCACTATAGAAATCAGTTTGGCGGTTCCTCTGAAAATTGGACATAGTTCTACCAGAAGACCCAGCTAAACAACTCCTGGGCATATACCCAGAAGATGCTCTAACATATAATAAGGACACATGCTCCACCATGTTCATAGCAGCCTTATTCATAATAATCAGAAACTGGAAACAACCCAGATGTCCTTCAACAGAGGATTGGATACAGAAATTGTGCTACATCTACACAATGGAGTATTACTCAGCTATTAAAAACAATGAATTTGTGAAATTGTTAGGGAGATGGATGGATCTGGTGAATAACATCCTGAGTGAGGTAACCCAATCACAAAAGAACATACATGGTATGCACTCTCTGATAAGTGGTTATTAGCCCAGAAGTTTGGAATACAGGAAAAAACACCCACAAACCATAAGAAACTCAAGAAGAAGGAAGACCAAAATGTGGACATTTCATTCCTTCTTAAAAAACGGAACAATATACCCACAGAAAGAGTTGCAGAGACTAACTATGGAGCAGAGACTTAAGGAAGGACAAGCCAGCCTGATATAGCATCTCCTGAGAGGCTCTGACAGTACCTGACTAATACAAATGTAGAGACTCACAGCCATCCATTGAACTGAGTACAGGGTCCCCAATGAAGGAGTTAGAGAAAGGATCAAAGGAGCTGAAGGGTTTGTAGCCCCTTAGGATGAACAACAATATGAACTAACTAGTACCCTCAGAGCTCCCAGGGACTCAACCACCAACCAAGGACTATACATGGTGGGACTAATTGTTCTAGCAGCATGTGTTTGGAAAGTTGATCATCAATGTGAGGAGAGGCCCTTGGCCCTGTGAAGGTTCTGTCCCCCAGTGTAGGGGAATGCCAGGGCCAATAAGTGGGAGAGGGTGGGGTGGCAAACATGGCGAAGGAGCAGGCAACAGGGGTTTGATCTTGTTGTTTTTGTTTGTTTGTTTGTATGTTTGTTTTTTTGGAGGGGAAACTGGGAAAGGAGAAATCATATGACATGTAAACAAAGGAAATATCTAATTAAAAAAAGTTAAAAGAGCTTTGATTCACATCTATTTATAACTTTAAGAAATATTTTCATCTTGGAGACATTTAAAAATTATTAGTACCAACTATATTTCATAATACATTTTCACTTCAAGTTTATTAGACTTTACCTCCTTATATTTATGTTTATTTTTATGTATATACATGCCTTTTTACAAAATAAACTGTAATGTATATATATTTGTGTGTATATATACACACTCCTATGCCTTTTGATCTCTAAATTTATAAATTCACAATAGCAATTGAATATAAAATGCATATTGAAATCCATTTTATTCTGCTGAATTGGAAAGGTCCCTGTGCTGATACAGGCCTGTCAGAGTATGCTATGCTTCTTCATCAATGTTTAGGAAGAGAGCATGTTCCAAAAATAGTTCAGTGTAGATTTAAGCTTCTTGCTAATATAATGAATACCTCTGTTTCACATGCCCTGATGAAGATGAACCAAGATAGGCCATCCAGAGGTCATTTCAAACAATTTATCATAATTTAATGCATTATAGAACTCAATGAAATGATTTCTATATACATGTTTTGCAATTTTTAAATAAATGTAATAATTAGGTCAGAAAATCATAAATTAGAACATAATCTACAATCAAAGCCAGAAATTAGCTACATAGAAAGAGAGAGACCATGTTCTTGACATTGAAAGTTATTAAACTATTAAAAATTAGTACTGCTGTGATCTGTGCTTCACCTAATTTTGCTGTTCCCTGAATCTCCTCTTTATGTACTGAATTATTAACATGTTTAATTATATATCTTCATAATATAATGTTACAGTAAAATAAATGGAAATCAAGACCATAATTACTTATACAGTAAATAATGTTGTAGTTGATTTCTGGCATTATATATCCTAATGTTATTTTAATCTCTTACTGATTTTATATAAGATAATGGCATATTTAATAATGAAAGGACTGACAGTCTAGATTAGTTCATAAATAATGTTCATATGAATCAAATAAAGATTAGCCAATTTCTCATGAACTTAAAGTATAACACAAGTAAGATATTTGGGATTGTATCTTTATGAACTATAATGTTAATATGTTACAAAATTTAATTGACATTTTCTTGTGTTTAAAAGAATTTCAAGTAGAAAAGATCTACTTTTTTTTCATGGTATAAATCTTGCCCATAAAAGCTAATATGAACTCTAAAAACAAATAACAACAAACATTTTTGGTACACATAAGAAAATCAAATGCTGTGAAATATAGGGATGATTCTATTCAACAATGTAAAAACAACAATAAAAACTGACAAACCATTCAAAAATGTTTCACAGATTTTTTTTTTGTTGCTTTTCACCTTAAATCAATATTGATGTCTTAAAAACACTTACCATTAAACAGTCTTCCACTGAATAAATGCTGGCCAATTGATAAGTACATGAATAATAAAAATAAGTGTGTTCAAAATGATTTTTTAGTGTTCTTCTAACCCAGAGAAATAAACTAAACTTTTATTTTAACTGAAGTTAGGGATTATCCTTCAAATAATGCTGATTAAGGTATTTTCTAAATGCTCATTTTAATAATGTTATTTTAAGATTTTAAATACTTCTTTGAGATCCTTCATATCTTTGTAGAATGGTTAAACCAACTGAATATACAGATAATTGTATTAAATAATGGCTATCATTTGAAAACCTAACACACAAACTGTTCTTTAATCTGGCCAATGTGAATAGAATAAAATAGTTGTTTTGTAATGAGAATAGATGTTAAGAACTCTTTATAGAATTTCCTTACCCTTTCTCACAAAAAATCACCATGGCCACTGTTTTTTTAGTGTAAAATGTAAAATGCAATTTCCTAGTTTTTAATACAAGAAGAGTATATCTAAATAACCAAATTGTCTCTTAGGGTGGTTTACTGTGATTTGTTGTCACAGAGAATCCTGTGCCTCTGTAGTCTATTGAACCTCTTTGACCAAGCAGCCAAACTTGGTGAACTTATGTTTTCTCTGGAGATGATCTCAGCAGAGTTTCTCCTCTGCAGTTTTCTGTCAAATGTCCTCTGATTTCGACATTGGTGAGCTTTCTCCTTTCCAATTACGTTGGAATTTTCTTCCTAGTACATTAACTGCCAGATATAAATCTTACTTCTACTTCGTTAGATGATGGGATGAGAGTGATAGACAAGTTATGTGAACACATGGCTTGGGCAAAGCCTTAATTGTTTCTTTGTTCTAAATAATCCTTAGGCTTAGGCCTGTAAGCTTCTAGCATCTATACAATCTATTATTCCATGCTGACAGATTCAATCAGGCTTCTCTTGGCTTCTGACTGAATTGCTCTGCCTAGCCTCTTATTAACTTTGGCAATACACTCTAATCTTCTGGCTCCCCATTCTCTGGCTCATTCTGTCTTCACCTGTGTCTAGCTTGTTCTGTCTGAAATCTGTCTCTGCAGAACTGTCAAATACACATATATCACTTCCCTCCTGTGCTACTCTCATATAGTCTCATATTTATGTCTGTTCTTATGAGGTAGGTATAGCCTATTGTTTTGCCCATATGAAGAGCCACAAAAGACCATCAATGAGCTGATTCTGATGCAATTGTATAAGGGTCTTAATTCAACCTGGAGCTTGGGCCACACTATCATCACAGACAAAACAGTATAGGAGGGCGAAGTCCTGAGCCTAGTTTCAAGTAAGCCTTTATAGAGACAAGCAAACAAGCAAGGGGATATCCAGCTTGTCACACATCTGATTGAGGGATTACTATGGAATTTGGTAGGTGCTGGAAGCCAAACCATAAACTTTCATAAATAAATATGATGTCATTTTCAAACATGGTGTCTTCCTTTTACAAACTAACCTTACCCTTTGTGTTTGGGAGTAAAAGTGTGCACTAAGGGTTTGTCTACATTTTAGCTTGTTCACACAGAAGAAGATCTTTGGATGTGATCGCTTGCCAGAGCAGTCATACTGCTGCATTTAAATTCCTCTACATCTTCCTCCTTTCTGTTTAAGTTAAAAGCTGTAACCTTCTTGGTCTGTGTGATCTGGCTGGAATGCAGCCATCTCATCCACCTTTAATCCCTCCAGCTGGAATACAGGACACCTTTACTGTTCAGTTTTAAGGTAAAATTATTTTTTAAAAGGAAGCACCTGTGTTTGAAAGTGATATATAATTAAGAGGCAGACAAAGTGATGTACCAGAGAGATTTGAAAGAATGAGTCACTAGTTCATTACTTTTTTTTTTCAGGAAAGAAATTTTGTATTATTCATTGTGTAGTCAATGTTTCTTGATGGATGCTGATCCAATGAGCACGTCTAAAGAATAAGAGTGAAGAAATATCTAAAATTTGTACAAATTTTAATGAAATGGAAAAGTAAGAAACTAAATTTTCTGTTTCTATTTTGCCATGATTGATTGACTTAATAGTTGTAAAGTAATAAGTATTGAAGTCGGAAAAACACAGATGACGTGTTGCACCTTACCAATCAAGGCCAGAGAATGAACATATACTTATTCAAATTGTTTGTAAAAAGAATTAAAATTAAAAAAGCAAGGTAACAAAAACATGGATTTACAATCCTTTGCCAATCTATGTGAATGCTTCCTATAAGTCTATCACTTAGAATGATTCATATTAATTATTTAATACTTCTACCAGTTAGAGGTCCTCCTATAGCCTGACTCTGTTTTATGCCTCTAAAAAATTTATTTTAAATTTTTTAAATAAAATACATGTTCATCAAATTTTCCCCATCCTTCAAGTTCTTCCACATCCTCTTTTTCTCCTTACCTAGACAACTGTTCAATTTCTCTTTCTCCAAAAATAAAGCATGCTAAAATATATACTCCTCATCCACCCCCCCCCCCCCCCACTGGATCCCAGGCAAGCACAGCAGTGAGCTGTGATGTCAGCAACTTCCCATCTGAACTCCATCTTCTGGTTCAAACCTTTTCATGCAATCTTGGAGGCCTGCAGCAATCAACAATACCAGACCATCCACTCTACCTGCATTGCTAGATGACTGATGCTCTCCAGGACAATCAGAGCCCTGAAGCCATCACAGACAAACAGCTTTGCCAGCAATCCTAGAACCTGCTGCCACCCAGGAAGCCAGCTCTGTGTGTAATACCTGAGGCCTGCTTCTATCAAGGACTACCAGGTTTGTCTGTATCCCCAAAGGCCTGGTGCTATCTAGGACAACCACCTCTACCTGCAACAAAGTGAGAGGAATAAGGACAAGAGACAATAGACTGAAGGATCAACAGGGGATGTGGGCAGGGGTTAAGGAAGGCTGCAGTTGCTTTTCTGTTGCAACACTGGGAACAAAATTGGGGGATTGGATTTGGAAGGGAAGAGGGAATGATAAAAGTCTTCAATTAGTTTACCTGTTTTCCTGTTCTCTTTTGCTGGTGTATTATTCCACTGTGTATTATTTCACTGGTGTACTATTTCACTGGTGTACTATTTCACTGATATATATATATATATATATATATATATATATATATATATATATAGAGAGAGAGAGAGAGAGAGAGAGAGATTGTCTTTAATATGAGAAAATTTGGACTCAGAAGTATGTACAATGAACACAGTTGATTATCCAAAGAAAAGAGAGTCTTAACCATAGGTAGATAATTCAGAAGAACCAGAACTTTTACTTTACACTTAACAAAATACAAAATTATAAGAAACTTAATTTCTTTAGTCAAAACAACATATCTTGTAGTTCTTTTTTGAGATACTACTAATATAATGCAATCACTTTCAAGTCTCTTAACATGTTTTAGCATAGTTTTTAAGATAACAACATCACATTTGATATGGACAGAGTGAGCATGGAATGAACTTTTATAGTAAATTTTCTGTCTCTGTGATTTTTGCTGTTGCTGTCCTGTGTTTTTCTTCCCTCCATGTATTTTGTCCTAAATAGAAATATTTAAATATTTAAAACATAAAATGTAGGTATTTGAATATTGTATTTCAAAAGAATTTTAAGGAAAAATGTGTAAAATAAGCAAAAGCCTTGACACAACAAAATTTCTCTTGTATTAATTGAGAACTGGAATTTAAATGGTGGTTTTATATTTGTGTTCAGGACATAAACAGTGACGGACAAGCATACCACATTATTTTTCAGCATCTATGCAGAAAAGAGTAGATTATAAATTGTGTACTTAAAGATAGTAAAAGTTACTTGCATAAAAATATAAATTGGAGACTAATATCAAAGGTGTAGCTACAAAATTAAAAAAAAACAGTAAGAACATAGAGGATAGAACTGAAATGTAAACACTAAAATAGACTGAAAGGGAAAAATGAAGTGCTCTGCTTTGATTTGTGGGGAAATAGACTTTTTCCTTTATACAAAAGATAAAGTTAGTAAAATGATATTATTGTGTGGTGTATTTGAGAAACAACTTTCTTTCTTAATGTCAAAAGAAGCAAGGAGAGCTTAATAGAAATTGAAATCATGTAAGTGCAAATTGACCAATTTTTACAGGGTCATGAAAGGACTCTGTATTTTCTGTTGAGCAAATTTTAAAACAATAGAAGATTTGGAACAGATGTATGACATTGTGGCTGTTGAATAAAGGCTAGAATGTAAAGGAAAATGTGGGAAAAGGTGAAGGACCCT
This sequence comes from Mastomys coucha, assembly GCF_008632895.1. Lineage (NCBI taxonomy): Eukaryota > Metazoa > Chordata > Mammalia > Rodentia > Muridae > Mastomys > Mastomys coucha. The sequence goes on along the minus strand of NW_022196894.1, from coordinate 58,659,080 downwards.
TTAGGAAGCAATGTGAGTGATATGGGTGAGTAGTGAGAGTGAGGTGAAGACTGTGGACACAATGATGGTTTAGAAGTGAATTATCACATATAAGACAAAGTGTTCAATGGTTTAACTATGTGGGACCAGAAGGGCAAACAGGAAATTAAAGGCCTTATGTTGAAGACAAACCCATACATGTATGAAGAAGGGATCTTTTATAACAACGGAGTACTCAAATTAATATTCTTTCAATCCCGGGGATAACAAATGAAGAAATTAGGGGTGATATGTTAGATGCTCCTGGTGAAAGTAATGATAAGGGTGATTGAGAATGATCACAAGCTGTGTCTATTGTCCAATTATGGATTGAGTTTACAAATTATGAAAGAGGCCACTACTGAAAACCAACAGCCTTACACCTAAAATGGTTATAAAATGAAGCTGTATGGCAAAAGCTGTGGTCCATAACAGAAGAAGAATTGCAGGCACTTGAACAACTAGTACACAAAAGCAGCTAGAAGCTCAACGTGTAGAAGAGTCTACCAGTCCATGGAATTCCCCTGTGTTTGTTGTAAAATAAATCAGGTAAATGGAGAATGATAACGGATTTCAGAGTAGTTAATAGTGTAATTTAACCAATGGGTTCTCCATGGTCTTTACCTTATTACTGAGATAATTACCTATAATAATCATTTAATGAATAATTGTTTTCTCACCATTTCATTGCATGAGCAAGTTAGGAAAAGTTTTGCTTTCTCAGTATCTACTCTGAACAACAATGGTCCAATGAAAAGAAACCATTGGAATGTACTTCCACAGGGAGTGTTAAATAGTACTACTATATGTTAATATTTTGTGCAAAAACTATTAGAAATAATTCATGAGCAATTCCCTCAATCCATCAATCATTGTATGGATGATATTTTGTTGGCTGATTCTGACAAAGATAAATGTTTAAGGTAACACAAAGAATTGAGCCATTCTGGGGATTACAGATTACTCCAGAAAAAATACAAAGAGGAGGTTCACTTAGTTACTTGGGTTATAAAATCAGTCAATAAAAATTTGACCACAAAAAGTACAGATCTGTAGGTACCAATTGCAAACTCTTAACAATTTTGAAATCTTAATGGGAGATATTAGTTGGCTGAAACTTATAATTGGATTACATACATATAAGTTAAGTAATTTGTTTCAAACATCACAAGGAGATTCAAATTTAAACAGTCCAAGATGTTAAAAGCTGAAGCAGAAACAGAATTGACTCTTGTAAAACAAAGACTGCAAGATACATAGTCGATTGAATTGACAGTAAACATGATTGTATTTTGGTAATTTTGCTTTCAATTCATTCTCCTACTGAGAGTATAATGCAAAGGGAAGATAATATTATGGAATTAATATTCTCAGCTTATAAACAAAGTTATATATATATATATATATATGTATGTGTGTGTATGTGTGTATACATATATATCCATACTCATATATATCCATACTCATATATATATATATATATATATATATATATATATATATATATATGAGTTTTGAATTAAAGGTAGAATAAGACTACATCAATTGTCAGAAACACATACCGGAAAATTTGTAGGAATTTTACAAATGCCAATATTATGTCATTAGGGGTGATCAGTGAAGAATGGCAAAGAGCTTGTAGTAACTACTGGGCAAAATCAATAACAAATATCTAAAAAGCAAATGTATATAAGATATAAAAAGAAGTAAATGGGGTGGCAAGCAGAGGGAGAGTGGAGGCAACAGGGGTTTGTTCTTGTTTTTTATGTTTTGTTTTGTTTTGTTTTGTTTTTGTGGGGGAAATTGGGAAAGGTGAAATCATATGACATGTAAATAAAGAAAATATCTAATAAAAAAAGAACTAAATGAATTCTTCCATTTATTGTGAAAAGAATACCAATTCCAGAGGCACCAACATTCTATACTAATGCAAACAAGATGGGGACGGCAGGTTATAAGTCAGACAAAATAAGCAAGAAGATCAAAGTTTATATACTTTATTTCAAAAATCAAAATTTTATACTATTATTAGATTATTCTGAATCTCTTAATACAATTACTGATTAATTTTTTATTAGAGATTTTCTTTATTTACATCTCATATGATATCTCCTTTCCCAGTTTCCCCTCGGAAAAAAGAAAAAAACAAAAAACAAAAAAACTGTTCCCTCCCCTCTCCACCTGCTCACCAACCCCGCCTGTCCTGCTTCCTGGCCCTGGCATTCCCCTACACTGGGGCATAGAACCTTCACATGGCCAAAGACTTCTCCTGCCCTTGATGACTGATTAGGCCATTCTCTGCTATACATATGCTGCTGGAGCCATTAGTCCCACCACGCGTACTCTTTGGTTGGTAGTTTAGTCCATGGGAGCTCTGAGGTTACAAATTAGCTCATATTGTTGTTCATCTTAAGGGGCTGCAAGTTCCATCTGTCCATTCTCTAGCTCCTTCATTAGGGACCCTGTACTCAGTCCAATGGATGGCTATGAAACTCTACTTCTGTATTAGTCCGTACTGTCAGAGCCTTTCAGGAGATAGCTCTAACAGGCTCCTGTCAGCCAGCACTTGCTGGCATCCACAATAGTGTCTGGATTTGATGATTGAATATGGGAAGGATTCCCAGGCTCAGCAGTCTCTGGATTGTCCTTCCTTCAGTCTCTGCTCCACAGCCTGTCTCTACAACTCCTTCCATGGGTATTTTGTTCCCCCTTTTAAGAAGGAATGAAGTATCCACACTTTGGTCTTCCTTCTTCATGAGTTTCTTATGGTTTGTGGACTGTACTTTGTGTATTCCGATCTTCTGGGCTAATATCCACTTAACAGTGAGTGCATACCATGTGTGCTCTTTTGTGATTGGGTTACCTCACTCAGGATGATATTCTCTAGATCCATCTATTTCCCTAAGAATTTC
>NW_022196894.1:58645190-58655227 GCF_008632895.1 Mastomys coucha | reverse complement strand
GCACCATCTGTTGAAAATGCTGTCTTTTTTCCACTGGGTGGTTTCAGCTCCTTTGTCAAAGATCAAGTAACCATAGGTGTGTGTGTTCATTTCTGGGTCTTCAATTCTATTCCATTAATTGACCTGTCTGTCACTGTACCAATACAATGCAGTTTTTATCACAATTGCTCTGTAGTACAGCTTAAGCTCCTGGATGGCAATTCCACCCAAGTTTCTTTTATTGTTCAGAATAGTTTTTGATAGCATAGGTTTTTTGTTATTCCAGATGAATTTGCAAATTTCTCTTTCTAAGTCTGTGAAGAATTGAGTTGGAATTGTGAAGGGGATTGCATTGAATCTGTAGATTGCTTTTGGCAAGATGGCCATTTTCACTATATTAATCCTGCCAATCAATGAGCATGGGAGGTCTTTCCAACATCTGAGATATTCTTCGATTTCCTTTTTTCAGAGACTTGAAATTCTTGTCAAACAGATCTTTTACTGCTTAGTTAGAGTCTCACCAAGGTATTTTATATTATTTGTGACTATTGTGAAGGGTGTTGTTTCCCTAATTTCTTTCTCAGCCTGTATATCCTTTGTGTAGAGGAAGACCACTGATTTGCTTTAGTTAATTTTATATCCAGCTACTTTGTGAAGTTGTGTATCAGGTTTAGGAGCTCTCTGGTGGAATTTTTGGGGTCACTTAAGTATACTATCATGTCATCAGCAAATAATGATAATGTGACTTCTTCCTTTCCAACTTGTATCCCTTTGATCTCCTTTTGTTGTCTAATTGCTCTGGCTAGGACTTCAAGTACAAAACTGAATAGGTAGGGAGAGAGTAGGTAGCCTTTTTTAGTCCCTGATTTTAGTGGGATTGCTTCAAGTTTCTCTCCATTTAGTTTGATGTTAGCTACTGGTTTGCTGTATATTGCTCTTACTATGTTTGTGTATGGGCCTTGAATCCCTGATTTTTCCAAGACTTTTATCATGAAAGGGTGTTGGATTTTTTCAAATGCTTTCTCACATCTAAGGAGATGATCATGTTTTTTTTTTTTCTTTGAGTTTGTTTATTTAGTGGATTCCATTGATGGATTTTTGTATATTGAACCATCTCTGCATCCCTGGGATGAAACCTACTTGATCATAATGGATGATCGTTTTGATGTGTTCTTGGATTCGGTTTGCAAGAATTTTATTGAGTATTATTGCATCCATATTTATAAGGGAAATTGGTCTGAAGTATTCTTTCATTGTTAGGTCTTTGTGTTGTTGAGGTATCAGAGTACTTCTGGCTTCATAGAACAAATTGGGTAGAGTACCTTCTGTTTCTATTTTGTGGAATAGTTTGAGGAGCATTGGTATTAGGACTTTGAGGGTCTGATAAAACTCTGAACTAAACCCATCTGGTCCTGGGGTTTTTTTTTGGTTGGCAGACTATTAACGACTGTTTCTTTTTCATTACCATTTATGGGACTGTTTAGATATTTTATCTGATCTTGATTTAACTTTGGTACCTGGTATCTGTCTAGACAATTGTCCATTTCATCCAAGTTTTCCAGTTTTGTTGAGTAAAGGCTTTTGTAGTAGAATCTCATGATTTTTTGGATTTCTTCAGTGTCTGTTGTTATGTCTCCCTTTTCATTTCTGATCTTGTTAATTAGGATACTGTCTCTGTGCCCTCTAGTTAGCCTAGCTAAGGGTTCATATATTTCGTTGATTTTCTCCAAGAACCAGCTCATGGTTTGGTTGATTCTTTTTATAGTTCTTTTTGTTTCCATTTGGTTGATTTCAGTCCTGCGTTTGATTATTTCCTGCCTTCAACTCCTCTTGGGACAATTTGCTTCTTTTTGCTCTAGAGCTTTCAGATATGCTGTCAAATTGCTGGTGTGTCCTCTCTTCAGTTTCTTTTTGGAGGCACTTCAAGCTATGAGTTTTCCTCTTAGGACTGCTTTCATTGTGCCCCATAAGTTTGGGTATGATGTGGATTCGTTTTCATTAAAATCTAGAAAGCCTTTAATTTCTTTCTTTATTTCTTCCTTTACCAAGTTACCATTGAGTAGAGTGTTGTTAAGCTTCCACGTGTATGTGGGCTTTCTATTGTTTATGTTGTTAGAGAGGAGCAGCGTTAGTCCATATTGATCTGATAAGATGCAAGGAATTATTTCAATCTTCTTTTATCTGTTGAGGCCTGATTTGTGACCAATTATATGGTCAATTTTAGAGAAGGTACCATGAGGTTCTGAGAAGAAGGTATATTCTTTTGTTTTAGGACAAAAAGTTCTATGGATATCTGTTAAATCCATCTGTTTCATATCTTCTGTCAGTCTCACTGTGTCCTGGTTTACTTTCTGTTTCCATGAACTGTCTTTTGCAGAGAGTGGGGTGTTGAAATCTTCCACTATTATTCTTTGTGGTGCAATGTGTGCTTTGAACTTTAGTAAAGTTTTTTTATGAATGCAGATGCCCTTGCATTTGGAGCATAGAAGTTCAGAATTGAGAGTTCATCTTGGTAGATCATACCTTTGATGAGTATGAAGTGTCCCTCCTTATCTTTTTTGTTCACTTTAGATTGAAAGTCGATTTTATTTGATATTAGAATGGCTAGTCCAGCTTTTTTCTTAAAAGCTGCTTAAAAAATCGCTTTAAATTTGGCTTAAAAAATTGTTTCCCAGCCTCTTATTCGGAGGTAGTGTCTGTCTTTTTCACCGAGGTTGGTTTCCTATATGCAACAAAATGTTGGGTCCTGTTTATATACCCAGTATGATAGTCTATGTCTTTTTATTGGGGAATTAAGTCCATTGATATTAATAGATATTAAGGAAAAGGGAAAGGAATTGTTGTTTCCTGTTATTTTTGTTGTTATAGTTGGAATTCTGGTCATGTGGCTATCTTCTTTAATTTTGTCGGAAGATTACTTTCTTGCTTTAAAAATATGGAAAACTTCACAAATTTGCATGTCATCCTTGTGCAAGGGCCGTGCTAATCTTCTTTGTATCATTCCACTTTTAGGATATGTGCTGCTGAAGTGAGTACAATTACAGATTTTTATATGCAGAAAAAGTTCTTATGCATATACAAACTGGCGAACTTGTTCCTGATAACTCAGAATTAACTGTATTATTTACCCAATTGCAACAGGCCTGCAGAAGTAGAAGCTACCCATTATATACTCCTCATTTTTGGTCTCATAAATGTTTGCAGGTCTGTTAGCTTAAAGAAATGATGAAATTGACAAATGACTAATAGAAAATGTATTAGATGTATCAAAATTATATGAGAAACATTATTTTAATGGGAAATGTTTAACAAAATATTTTTTTATCACATGGCAACAAGCCAAAATAATAATAATAATCATAATCACAATTATAATAATATGTTCTATGTGTTGTCTCTGCAAACAAAGTCTTTTACCTGCTGGTCATAATCCTAGAGTGGGTACCCAGGTACTACATTGCATCAGTAACCAATCATCAAAGGTAGTCCAGAGACATAGAGCAATACCAAACACTACTGGCCCAAAAAATGTTAAGAAATGAATCCTAACATTTTACTCTATTCATAGTTCAAAGATTTATCCAGCCATCACTAGAGACTTATTCTGACAGCAAATAGAATCATATGCAGAGATTCATAGACAGATAATATGCAGAGATCATCAATTGGAGATCTTCATCAAATCTCTTCCACAGAGCTTAGGGAGTCATACAGAAGAGGCAGAAAGAGTGTTAGAATCAGAGAGGACTAAGGACAGCAGGAGAACCAGGACATCTAAATCAATTAAACACACAGCATATGAACTCATAGAGACTGAAGAAGCAAGCACAGGGCTTAGTAGGATCTGTACTACTTTCTCTATATATTATAGCTATTATCCTTAGTAATGTTACAGGATTCATAATCATGAGAATGAGTGGGTCTAAGAGTTTTGTGGCTGCTCTTGGGACTCTCTTATGTTTGAGTTGTCATGTCCAATTTTGATATGATAGTTTTTGTTTCATTTTATATTTTAGGTTGTCATGTTTGATGTTTTTATCTCTTAGAAGCTTGTTCTTTTATAATGAAAGATAGAAAGGCAGTAGATCTGTAGGGGAAGGGATGTATGGAGGAACTAGAAGAACTAGAGGGAGGGAAAATAATAATTAGATATATTTTATGAGAGAAAATCTATTTTCAGTAAAAAAAATAAGTGAGAAAGCAAAGAATACTAATAAGCTGAACTCAAACTCAAGGATAGGAACAAGAATCTCAGAAAAAGGTCATCAAAGAATACAAGATAAAGTTATATAAGAAGAATACATTTAAGAAATATATTAATCACCATGATTATTATATATTTGTAATTATCAGAACATAATGAATATTGGGTTATTTCTATCATACATACAATTGTAAACACCAAGGATTGTGATAATTGAATCACTACATGGATGGCAAATATATACAATGTTTAATTGTCAACTAAATGTTGAAAAATCAGAATGAATCTAAGAAATGGGTTAGGACATACATGCACACACACACACACACACACACACACTGAACGTCTAAATAAATTATAAAAATTTTAATGTAAAACAAGAAACAGATATTTGATTTCTTTTTTATTATGTATGACATTTATATTTCCATTTTTATTTTAACTATACTTGGAGTTTCATCAACTGTCATCAATTAATGAGTGTTATCATTACTCTTCATGTTCTGAAGTCTTTAACAAACTACATTTAAGATATTCCCAGGTAAGAAAAATCTTTGAAGCCGGGCAGTGGTGGCGCACACCTATAATCCCAGCACTTTGGAGACTGAGGAAGGTGGATTTCTGAGTTCGAGGCCAGCCTGGTCTACAGAGCAAGTTCCAGGACAGCGAGGGCTATACAGAGAAACCCTGTCTTGAAAAATAAGCAAAATAAATACATTAATTAATAAAATCTTTGATCTTAACTCACAAATCTCATTTTGGTAAGTTATCAAAAGATCAACCTCAAATGAAAAATTTTATGACTAAAACTAGAGATGTTTACTGCACTGGATTAAAAAAAAAACAGCATCCTAGAAAATAAAAATAATGTGTCTAATGCTGAAACAAATGGACCATAAAATGATAAGCACAGGAAAAACAGAAACAAATGAATAAATGTTTGTTCATAATGCAGAGAAGTAATGCTGTTCATTACAGTGTAAATGTATAACAGCTTTCTGCCCTGCCAGGCAGTGGTTTGTCTCAGGGCTATCTAGAATATCAGAGAAATGAACTATTAGACAGAGTCTGTCTCTGATAGGTACTAGATTTCTGCCACACATGTTTTTCTAAGCTAATTCTCATTTTTGATCAGTTCCACACTTTGCCTTCTTGTTTCCTGCTGGCAGCCTGAGCTTGCTGGTCCTTACGTTTCCATACAACTTCTTTCTTTCTTCAAAATAGTTTTTTTTATAAAGTTCTGTTAGCATAATCAATGTTGGGTGATTTCATTACAAACAATAGCTTGGTGTTTTATAGTTTTTCTTTTTACTTACTTATAACTGTATTGTTTTAATTAAAATGTGTGATTTAACCAAACCCACTGAAAATATAATTGTTAATGAAAATACTGCTATTTGAATATGTTCCATTTGACATATTATATAGCAATATTATATTAACAGAGTCATTCTAATAGAGCTTCAAGGACTAAGAGCTCAACATTAAGTATTTCCCGTAACTCTCGATGTTAGTAGTGAAAATCTGTGTTGGCTGTTGTCTCTTTCAGGGTGTCACAGTGATACAGATCTTTCAGCTTTGCCTTTTGGGCTTATATATAACTAATTGCCTTTTTCTTTCTTTATAGATTCTTCACTCTGTTTGTGTCTCTCTCCAAAATTTCCAGCCAGCCATTGTTGTGTTGTAAAGAGCCTCCATGAAATATGAGATGATTTTGCATGAGCTTGTCTAAAATGTCCTGTCATAGATTCCAAGCAAGGTAGATTAGGGAAGTACAGAATTAGCAGACTGCACTACATTGCTTAGCTTGCTTGTTCTACCACTCTGTACACATATTTGAGCATTTGATTACATTGCTTGTAGAGTACCTACTGCATGTCAGGAAGATCAGGGACCTAGTGCCTTTATTGATGTCTCTACATTTTCTCAAACACATTTTTCTGTTCCCAATTTGGTGATAATGTGCTATGATGCGTGGTGCTATAGCAGGCCTTTGCTAACCCTTTCATAATCCTAATTTAAAAATCTTGCCACAAATTGACTTACTCAATAGTGACCATTCATGTGAGATCAATAGACATAAAATTCACAAGAGTAAATCTCAGATATATCTAAATTTGAAGTATTTGTATCAAATTCCCCGTTCATTACTGAAGTTCCACATGGAAAGCCAAATTAATATTTTTAATTGCTGCAATCTCTCCTACACTATTTCTACAACTTAAGGAATTCTTTTTATGACAAGGTATGAAGGCTTAATTTACAAAAATGAAGTGTGAAGTTAATATCAATCACAAACTATTGTTAATGTTATAAAGGCAAGAAAAAGAAACTTTTTTCACAGTGTTTCAAAAAACAGGCATTTTATTCTAGCAGTTGGTGAACTGTTGCTTAGTCAAACAATCTATGGTTTAAAACAAATCTATTTTTTGCTTGAAATATGTGAGAAATACTAGCCTGAAAAGGTGCTTGTCATGAAGTTATGTACAACTGAAAATATGAACTAAGAATAACAACACCATCTGAAACATAATTATAGAGCAGTGTTATAACCTAAATCTTCAGGAACTTTCTAGAAATACTTATTTTTTAAAGCTGTAAAAGAACTTTTAGTATTTCAAAATATTCAAACTTGTTCTAAAGTGCTAACTCTATTAATTTTTTTATAGACTTAACATTAGGCTTATGAACAAGTATGATACAGATTTAGACTATCTGAATTACATATGTGAATTTTAAATATCTTTACTATTAAGATGATGAGTAATTGCAATAATATATATATCAAAGCTTTGAATTACAGTGATTTATAGCAACACAGATGGAAATTCATCATATATTAATGCATGAACCATTTATCATAAACTCACAAACTAAATGCCATCAATAATAATCAATATGAAAAATAATCATCAGATTGTTGAAGAATAGAACAAGTATATTTACTTTTTATATGCTTTAAGGACTCACCTAGATCATCCAAATCATTATAAGAAGTGGAATTTTTAATGAAAAAAGTTGTGAATCTGAAAATTTTAATATAACTACCATTTGGAACTTTTCAAAATGATATTTTTTAAAATTTAAATAGTTTTAAGAGCGATTTTTAGGATACAGATATGATATCAATAAAGTTTTAAAAAAAGCTTGTTATCTGGAAATGTTACAAGTAAAAAATTAAAATGCTCCTAGAAATGATAAGAAGCTCAACCCATGGTATCTGAACACTGTCTTTCAAAGGCTGACCTGTAGACTGGTAGATAAGAACAGCTGAGAAAACAGAAGTTAGGCTATATTAGGAATTAGCATCTTATTTGTTTATGCGATAGCAGCTAGTCAGCCCTGACATCATATACCACAAGTAACACTAAATAAACTCAGAAAGTTGTAAATTTTTTTGTATGTGTGTTTTTTCCTGTATACATGTATACATGTATATATGTCACATAAATTTGAGACAAGTTGTGAAAGAACATAGGAGTATTTTGAAAGGGGGAAACGAGTATTTTGAAAGGGGGAAACGTAAGGTGGGAATTGTGTAATTATATTATAATTAAAGAAAAGTATTTGAATCTCCTAAACAAAAAGAAAAAGATCATGCTGTATTTTTTCAGACAAATAGTTCAGAGTTAATTTAACACTATATATATGTATATATATATATTGTTAAATATGGATATATATATGTATATATATTGTTAAATATGGATATATATAGTGTTAAATATGGATATATATATATATACATATATCTAACCTTGTTCTTGTTGTCCTATTATTTATTTGAAATCTCTCAAAATGTTACTACTTTCTAAAACTTGAACAGATCAACAGAAATTACTTATAAAATTTGCATAGATGGGTGACTTAAGATCACCACCACAACAGATTCAGAACATTTTTATGGTGGTTAATAAACATGTATAAAGTTAAAATATTCACAATTAATGCTGGAAATCTTAAGGTTTTTGAGTAATGAGATGCTGCAAAATATAATGAGGACACATGGTTCACTATGTTCATAGAAGCCTTATTTATAATAGCCAGAAGCTGGAAAGAACCTAGATGTCCTTCAACAGAAGAATGGATACAGAAAATGTGTTACACTTATACAATGAAGTACTACTCAGCTATTAAAAACAATGAATTCATGAAATTCTTAGGCAAATAGATGGAACTAGAAAACATCATCCCAAGTTAGGTAACCCAGTCACAAAAGAACTCACAGGGTATCCACTCACTGACAAGTGTGTATTAGCCCAAAAGCTCAAATACCTGTAGGGTGGTGAAAAGCAGTCTATAGTCTAGGTTGAGCAAGGTTTATTTCTGGGGACCCAGTAGAAAATTCTACAAGGGGATAGAACTCTAAAGCCATGCTTCCAAAACATGGCAGAGTCCATGAGTCCTCCAACTCCATTATCCTCTGCTACCTATCACTTAGACAATGCCCCAAGCTCCCAGTATTCTGGCTGGACTCCACCCTCAGTCAATTGATCACAGCCAGGTATGCCCAGTCACACTGACAGGTAGCCCAGCCCCTTCTTTCTCCCTTCTCTCTTAACCTCTTACTCTTGTCTTAACTCTCCCTTCCCCCTCTCTCCACGTAGCTGTGGCCAGCCTCTACTTCTGTACCTTTTCTCTATCTCTTTTCTACAATAAACATCTTAAGACCATGAATTGCCTTTTTTTAAACTAGACTCGTTGTGTTGGCCCTGTTTTTGTAGCCACATCTGACTGGGTGCACACCACCGCTTTTCTTCCTGCCCACTCCCCTCCCTTCAGCCCCAGAGTGGCCCAGCTACTCTGGGGATCCCAATTCGTTCTCAGCTTCTCTTGGTGCCCAGTGTTGCCTGTGATGCCCAGGACCTAGAAACCGCAGTCCTTGCCAATGTGAGGCCCAGGGACCCCCTGCAGCTGTCCCCACTCTGCTCTCCACTGACTGGGATCCAGATGCCCATCTGGTGGAGTGGGGTGGACAGATAGACACCCACATCTGCCTGTGCAGAGTACTAGACCTCTGACAAGATGCAAGTCTTTCTTCCATCACCCTTTGTTCCCAAGTCCCCTGTGCCCTGGCCCTGTCAGCAGCAGCAGGGATGCTCAGTTCTCCACCTGCAGTATGGGTGTCTGGTGCTGGGCACACAGCTGTGGCATGGTGCCCAACAAATACCCAAAATGCAATTCACAGATGACATGAAGCTGGAGAAGAAGGAAGATCAAGGTGTGGTTTCTTCAGTCCTTCTAGGAAGGGGGAACAAAATATTCCCAGGAGGAAATACAGAGACAAAGTATGTAGTAGAGACTGAAGGAAAGGCCATCCAGAGACTGCCCCACCTGGGAATCCATCTCATATACAGACACCAAACCCAGACACTATTGTGGATGCCAAGAAGTGCTTGCTGACAGGAGCCTGATATAGCTGTCTCCTGAGAAGGTCTGCCATTACCTGACAAATTGTGGCAGATGCTTGCAGCCAACCATTAGACAGAGCATGTAGTCACCAAAGGAGAAGTTGGAGAAAGGACTGAAGGAGCTGAAGGGGTTTGCAATCCCACAGGAAAAAAACAACATAAATCGGCCAGACCTCTGAGAGCTCCCAGCTCAGAGTACACATGGAGGGACTCATGGCTCCAGCTGCATATGTAGCAGAGGATGGCCTTTTAGAGTGTCAGTGGGAGGATAGGCCCTTGGTCTTGTGAAGGCTCAGTGCCCCAGTGTAGGGGAATGCCAGGTCATGGAAGTAGGAGTGGGTGGGTGGGTAGGAGAACACCCTCATAGAAGCAAGGGGGGTGGATGGCATAGGGGTTTTCCCAGGGGGTAGGGAACCAGGAAAGGGGATAACATTTTAAATGTA
>NW_022196894.1:58641588-58645180 GCF_008632895.1 Mastomys coucha | reverse complement strand
AATGTAAATAAAGAAAATATCCAATAAAAAAGAGAGTAATTATGATAATGTATCCAAAAACCATAATCCATGTTGTGAAAAGTTATTCCTTAAAAAAAAAATTCAATTTATCCTTTCTATGTTTATGAAAGTATTGTATTTCAGGATGTTACCACTAATTTCAGGATAATACCACTAATTAATAATACTAAATATTTTAAGTTATTTAAAATGCTACAATCTATCTTATGCATGTGTTTTTATAAGTATTGTAACAACTGTATATATAGACAACATTTTAGTTAATACAAGAATATATATGTATATATATACATATATATGTTTATATATGCTTTCCAGGACAAGTGCTATATAGTAGTTTTGTTTTATCTCTGCTGTGTGATTATTTAAATCACACCTCATCTCTTCAGCATTTATAAGAATTTAACAAAACATTTCTTAACCATGTGTATGTGCGTTATCAGGGATGATGACCCTTTGGTACTGGATAATCAACTCTGTCCTCTTCACTGAGAAATGGTAGTCTCCACTCTCATATTTTTTTTTACTCTCATATTCTTTAGTAGCCTGTAAATATTTGTCAGGATTTAGTCCTCAAGATCTTTCCTCTGCCCATTTTAGCATGTCTGTTGCTTTCGTCTTTGTGTATCTCATGGTTAGGCAGTCATGTTGATGAAGATTTATAAGTGTAGCTTTTAACCTTGTGAGGAGATACAGTGTCATAGCAAATTCCCTTATGTTCTGGCTCTTACAATCATTCTGTACCCTCATCAACAATGTTTCTACGTCTTAAGGGACAACATTGTTGGAGATATAGTCATTGTGGACTATATCAATTTATTGGACTCCTCAGTTCAGTATTTTGATTAAGTGTGGTGTGGTGTTCTGCACTGGCCTCCATCTGTTCCAAAGACAAGTTTTCTTAATCATGAGAGGTAACTACACTTTTGTGTGGGTGAAAAAAACAATTATTTAAAGTGTTTTTCAGGATTATGCTGGTATTCTCCCAAGAGCCATGATTTCTCTAGAGTTTTGTGGTTGGCTTGGTTTCCTGTACCAAGCATAATTTTTGCCTTGCTGCGAATGTCTTAAGTACATTAGAGAGCCACTGACTACTGCTAATGATGCTTGTCAATGCTACACCCTTAGAATTATTGTGCCATAGTGGTTTGTATAACCCATAGCTGAGTAAGACTTCTTGTCTTACCCCTGTTTTATAAGCTTACTTGATACTTTCTAGGAGCATAAGATCTCCTCAGGAAGGAAGCATTCACTTCAGGTTCTGGAGCCTCTGGGCCATGCATATTTAATACATGCAGTTCAGAAGGAGGAATTTACCATCGACCTCCAGAGGGCCAACCAAGGGCTGTAACTAAAGGATTTTATACTTTGGGAGCCTCTTGGGAAACGCTATTCAACAAGTCAAAACTTCCTATAACTGTTTTTTAATTTCTGTTAGACGGTCCTCTGACCAGATGAGATAATTTCATTTAAATTGTTTATGTATATTTAGACTCAGACCTATGTTTATTATATTTTTTCAGATGAATTCTCAATAATATTATTCATTATGATTTTTCCAGACATCATTACTGGAAATGATATTATTTAGTATTTACTGGGTTATTTAGCCCACCTTGGTCCTTCTTCTGTATTAATATGATTCCCCCTTCCTAAATTATGCCCCTTCTTTTTTACATTTCCCCACTTACAAACCCTGTACTCTCTCATTCCTCTTTATTTTCCACCAGCCCTAAACAAACAATTATCCCTTTTTATTACCTGGATTCTACAGTTATTGCTAGATATGTGCTCATATCTAAAGATTTGGAGCCATGAACTACAAATGAGGGAACATGTGAAGTTTGTCTTCTATATCTAGTTAAATATGCTTTTATGTAGTTCCATCCATTTAACTCCATCGTTCATGATTTCATTTTTCTTTACAGCTGACTATTATTTCATGGTATATGTATACCACATTCATTACACCACAATGATGACTTTTTAAAAATATCTAAGCAACTAATGAAACAGTGACCACCAAAGTCACCAGCAATTGGGCTATTTATCAAGCCAAAGTGAAATAATAGATATTGAGAAGTCTTGTCATTTGGTTGTTATGAAATAAATCTACAAAACAAATGTAGACAACATTTGACCCAGTCTGGAATATTTATTTTAAATACAGATCTGGAGTTATTTGTAAAATATAATTCTAAGAATTCTATGAAGAGATACAAAGAAAATATCCATCCTTACAACAAAATTTTAAATACAGCTATAGGATTTACATGTTTCAAAGAAGGATTTGCTTTAAAATACTATTAAAACAAAATGAATATTTCAATATGAGACCTGGAGACTTGGACACATCTTCATGCAATATTGGAGAGCTTTTTATGTTGCATGCTATGCTTTGGCATAATAACTTTGTATGAAGATATATATTGTGTTGTAACTTTTATGTTGTTAACCCAACCATTTCTTCCAAGACTTTGTCATAGTTTCTTTACCATTTATGTGTTAGGTCTCATTGCTCAACAAATTATTCCAGTCCTTAATTTCTTATGCCTCTATAATTGCACATCAGATACACTGGATTTAAAGTTCATTGGCAATCATAACATTTCGGTGATTATTTAAACTCCATAAATATTTTTATGAAACTCCCATCATAAAGACATTTATTTAAATGAATCTAATTAGGATAATGTTTCAGATTCATTAAGCTTAATTTATTCTGTTACTCCTTTTGATATATAACCATTTAAAAAATTAACACAAACACTTTAACTCACAAAATAATTTTGCCAATTGATTATACTTAACTAACTTTGGGAAACTCTGATGCATATTGCCAAAATTAATTTTACTTGATTTGATTTATTGCTTCTTGCATAGATTAAGCTACCACATATGGCTTGAAAACTAGAGTGCTTTTAAGTACAATTTGTTATTTCCATCATTATTCTTAAACTAGAAACAGATAGCAAGGAGAAGCTACTAGATCATTTACAATAATTTAAGCATATAATTCCTGAACATACAAAAATCTACTTCCCAAGGTAGACTTATTCCCTCAGGGCTTCACTTAAGGAAGGTTTCCTTATAGAGATAAAAGTGACAAGAGTTTTCACAGGCATGAGATTTATAACTGTATGGCAAGAGTAATCTCAAAAGCTAAATTAGAACAACATACTTTGTACATCAATAATTATGTACACACTTGTAAACAACATAATATGCACAATGTATATTGTTTTATTTTGATGTACATTAAAATGTTTCAGAGTTACTAGATGAGTCTGATGTGAAAAACTGAACTTGACTCCAGACTTATAGCTGCTTACATCCTTAGCAAGAGTGTATTGGGTCAAAATGTTAGGATAAAAGAGGTACCTGGACTGGCTTGTTTTTGTTTTTATTTTTGTTATTTTGGTGTTATTTTTTCTTTCTGTTTTTTATTTTAGTTTTTCATAGTTTTATTCTATCCTTCATGATTATGTATATGTTTAATATGCAAAAATTCTATTTGAAAAGACAGAAGCAAATCTATTTCAGTATTATTTTTCTTTCTTTTTTTTTTTTT
>NW_022196894.1:58621960-58640613 GCF_008632895.1 Mastomys coucha | reverse complement strand
GTATCAGTTTGCAATCCCACCAGCAATGAAGTAATGTTCCTCTTTCTCCACAACCTCTCCAGCATCTTTTTCAATGAATTTTGTGTTATCATAGATATTTACCTTTACCATCATATGGTAAGTAACTGTATATCTGTAAATAACTCACATGTTATAGTTCCTACTAGTGGTTTAACACTGTGTTTTTCATAAACTTGTAGATTCATAACACTTTATTACCTTCAGTGTTTTCAGTTATAAATGAGGCTGTATAAATAATTGTTGAAATAACAATATTCTTACATTGTTGAAGAGAATTTTTAGGATCAATTTTTAAACTTGAGAGAACTCTCTGACAATACTATTGTGTGCTACTTTCTTATATATTCACCAATTGATTCCTGAGAGGTTTGTACATAATGAAGCACCTCCATAGAATAATACCTGCATTTTGCTGTTTCCTAGAGCCATATCAAAAGCAGCAGTCAATGTGTAAGTATCTGAAAATCTTCACCACATGGTTATACTTCATTTCTTCAATTGTAAGTAGGTCACAACCCTCATCTAGACATATGATGAAAGTCCACTTGAGCAACTAATTCTCTTTCCAACATCTTATCTCAAACTTACCCATGGCTGCAAAAGATTTTTTGGTATTTACAAGAACACTTTTAAAAAAAATTATTCTTTAATCTTCTTTTTACACTCTAGACTTTATCTTCCTCCTGGACCACCCTGTGACTCTTCCAGATCACCCACCTCCTCCCCCTAACACCAAGAAGATGTCCCCAACCCCCTACCCCACCAGACCTTCCCACTCTCTGGACCCCAAGTCTCTCGAAGGTTAGGTGCATCTAGAAGAACACTTTAAGAATTGTTTTTACACATCTGCATTGAAACTGGGCTCCACATGTATATATTTTGGTTAGTTTTGTTCTTCTGAAACGTCCACTACCTTAGTATCAAGAAACACTGCAGAAGTCAGAAAGATTGTATCTACAGAGGAGCATGGATTTTTCTGTGAGACTGAGTCTTTTTAGAATGTCAAAAGCTACACCCATAATGTCCAATCAATATGACTTCCTAAACATGAGATGAACAAGGACAAAAATAAAAATAGTCAAATTGAAAGTGGGAGCCTAGTCAACCCTTCATTCCTATACAAAGATCTATAAGCAACCAAGGCATAGAGTAGGAGAAATATTCTTCTCTAGGTAAAAACAATCAAATTGTTACAGAATACCAAATGACCATCCATGAAAACATATATAAAAGTAAAAGTATATAGAATAAGTAAGTTATATTTAGGACTATACATGTATACACATATACATTATATATGTATATATACATACACATAAACACACTCACATACATATATACTTTTGACTGGATACTAGCAATTAACATAAAAAGAAGCCATGAATTTGAAAGAGTGCGTGGAGAAATATATGGAAATACTTAAAGGGAAGAAGGAAAACAAGAAATCTATTTATAATCTAATAACAAATATAAAAGAAAAATAACTTATTTATAGATGAGAAATAATATTAAACCTTATCTGACATGAATTATAATATTTCTAACAGGTTTCTTCCTTAATTTTTCAAAACATTTTAGAAAAATTATATCATTTCTCTTTTCCCTTTCTTCCCTCTAAAATGCTCTACTAAACTTCTTTTCATGTTCAGATCTTCCCTTGTTATTGTTACTATGTATTTTAAGTGCACATATGTATGTCAAATCAGATAACTTCCAGTAGTCTACAGTATATTTCATTCACTGTGCCATATGAATATATTATATATTATTTATTTTTTTTTTATGACATGAAATAGTAGTGACGCATTGCTTAAGTATTAAATATTCTTTTTTGTGTTACTATTTATAATTTTTTATTCAATGATGAGTCTTCTCATTTATCCCTGTGCTTCGCTGACACTGGATTCTCAAATCAAGGACTACACATACTTTGAATGGATTTATCTTTCTATAGCTAAACACACATCTGACTTCTGCCAAGTATCTTCTCTCTATTTTCTTGTGTGGGATTTTTTAAAACTCTGCTTTGATCTTTAAGAATGAAAACATGGGCAGAACAATAACAAATGCAGACATTTACAATCTGTGAGTGTTTGGCTTTGTATTGTTTGGTAATATAAAGTTTATCATCCTTTCTCCTACTTTTGCTAAACTATGGATTTTCAGAAGATTATTACTCTACTGCTCTACTTTTATTCATTTTAAGAATTTAGGTTTTGTTTATCTCTCAGAGACTTAACTACCTATAATACCTAGCTAATATGACTCATTAAAAATGGTGGTAGGCAAAGGGATAGCATTAAATTTCTTTCATTCCATTCTCTATAATGATAGAATTATAGAATGATGGAATGATAGAATGATACTGTGATGAAATAATTTTATTATTATATTTTGTCCATCTATGTGCTCCACCATGCAGATTGTCTCACTTAAACTTCCTTGTTTTATTAGCTATGGTGCAAATGACAGTATATTTGACACAGTTTTCTTAATAGAACTGGTATAGAGAAAACTGACAATGCAGATCAATGTAAGAACACTGGTCTAGAATGTATGAAACTCTGGGTTCAATTTACAGCACTTAAGGAAATAGAAAAACTTACTTAAGAAAAGAAAACATTGACTACTTTATCTTTTTCCATCACAGTCTTTAAAAAATTTGTTAGACTTTTTCGGCTGTACACTAATAGTCTCTCTTTCCAGAGTCATATTTCTAAATTATCAGAGCAATAAAGCTCAATAACCGTGGACACAAATCACACATGGACCTCAGGCATGCATGATAAGAAGAAAAGGGGAATAGGAAGTAGAATCAAAGTTTATCAAAATATAATTTTATGCCTGGTTTGGTTAGAATTGGCCTGATTTCATTTGCAGTTCACATCACCAGCTGCCAATTTACTACAATTTGAAACCTAAATTATTGATGACAAAATCTAATTAAATTTCTTACCGAGTTTAAGAAGCTTTGTAGCTTTTGTGCTGCTATAAATAGTAACAGAAACCATGTGACAGATAGTCAAGGTTATCACATTTTCTTTATAAAATTTTATTTTATAAAATAGTGCTTTATAAAAATTTTTACTTAGAAGAAATTTCATGCAAAACAAATAATTTTACACAGGTGAAATAAGCCTCTGTAAGAATTAATAGAATTCCACTTTTATAGCATTCATTCTTTCCCTCTTTTTGTTTTTTATTCTTCAAGGTTATACTTGGCTTGACTGTCCTTGCTCATCTAACTCATAAAAAAAAAAAAAATTATTAACAGCTTCAAAAGACCTTGATTGAAAGAAGAATCCTATATGAAAGAATCAAGTTTCTTACAAAATAATGATTTTTCTTGGTTTCTTTGAACAACGGAAATGCAATATTTCAACAGGACTAAGGAAATAGAGAGCATGAGACAGGTCTTGCCCAGAGTATTGAACAAAATGTTGTCATGGATGAAAAAAATCTTGAAAAAAATGAACAAAGAGAAATAAAATTCAATTTGCTTTAGTTGTTAAACATAAACTCTGAAAGTTAAACAGTACTATTATATGTCCTATATCTTAGAATGGAATCAATAAAATTTGTATATTCAATGAAGTACTCTAATTTTCACTTATTTAAATGAATGTAAATAAAATTATTAGAGATACAAAGATCAATTTTCTTGGACAACAAAGTTAGACTATAAGTCAATTTTGTACTAATTAGTATTTTTCAAGTCATAAATCATTGTGGTTTTAAAGAGGCAGAGTATCTTGTCTGAGTTCTTTAGACCCATATTTTATTAAAGTTCCTTTAATGTTGGATCCTTCAGGAGCAACAGTGTCTGGCAAATGATAGTTATTTTGACAATCAAATTTCATATTTATAAAAAAAAAATAGCAAGTTTTCCATAGGAACAAATACTAAAACATATCAATGAAATATGCCAGAAATATGGTAAAAAAAATTTAAATTTCAGCTCCAAAATATAAGTCCATGTAATTTTTATCTCCATCGCATTAACTGTGTGTTTACTTTAAATGAATCAATATTTAAAATTATAAAAATAAACCCACTGGCTAGTTATATACCTGGTAGGTAAAGTGTCTGTCATTAATTGTACAAAATTAAGATTCTAAGACTGATACCTGAACCCCTAAGAAATATCTGGGTGTGGTGGCATTCAGTTATGATCTCAATACTGGGAAAGTGCAAGAAACCTGCAGCTTCTTGGCCACCTCCTTGGTGAGTTCCAAAACAACAATGACAACAACAACAACAACAACAACAACTACAACAACAACAACAACAACAGAAAACTGAAAGAGCTTGTCTCAATAAGATAATGTAGATGAATTCTGAGTAATGACATTAAATGTTGTCATCTGGCTTTCACGTGCATGTGAACATACGTGGACATACTCTTACACACACAAATGAAAAAGTTTACACAAATTTGTTGTAGAAATTATTCAAATCCCGACCTGGGGTTTCTACCCAGTCTTAGACTATTTAAGTTCCCAGATGAAAGACACACTCACAGCCTTTATATTTAAAACAATCCTTACTCAGCACAAGGGTTGGGTAGATACTCAGTAGGCAGCCTCCAAGCTATCAGAATCTGCTTTGTTATCGCTAACCCCGAGTTATTACTTGCTATGTTTCATCTAGGCTGCTCTTAGCTCCAATTGACTAGCACACAGAACCACATTTTTATGGCTCAGTTAATCCATAGCTACCTCTCCTTCTCCCTATTGCATGTTGCTCTTTCCCAATTCCTCAGACTCCAAGCCCAGGAAAACTAAACCCCACCTATGTCTCTTCTATCCAGCTATTAGCCATTGGCAACTTTATTCACCAATCAGAAATAACTTGGGGCAGGGTCACAGGGGCTATGTGCAGACTTTGGGTTTTAGAGACTTCACTTAGCATTACAACACAAGCAACATTAGGCCAAACACTACACAAATTTAGGAGATTATGTAATAAGTTAAAAATATCTTGTTATACGATGAAAATCGGGCACTTGAACAATATAGTTGATTGAGTAACACCAGCATATTGTAAGCACCATTTGATAAATCTTCTTGGTCAAGGGAAATTTTTGTATGGACCCACTCTTAGATATAAAACTACAAGTTGTCAATGACAGCTGAGCTAGAGAATGAGTTTCCTTTAAGAAGAAGCTTCACAGAGTATGTTTAAAGTTATATCTGGGCACATGTATATGTGAATAATGTTTAGTGGACTCAGAAGATTACACACACACACACACACACACACACACACACACACACACACTTTATGTAAGTAACAATAAGGTGAAGCTGAATAATGGAATTGTTTTAATAGAGATGGATATCTAAGGAGAATCTGTGACATATGAAATTATCTACTTACAAAAAGTATGTAAAAATAAGAAAAGCCAAGGAACTGAGCCATGAATAAATGATGGTAACAAGAAAATGCAAAGGCAACAGACCTTTGGGTGTTTTGTTTGTTTGTTTGTTTGATTGATTGATTATTTGATTTGTGTTGAGTGCACTGATTTTATTTAAGGCACAGTATTAAAACATACTGTGTAGTCTAGGCCATCAAACTATCCCTAATATTATCACAGATTCCAAAATTGCTGAAATTGCAAGTATAAGTCACTACACTTCAGAGAGTTCAAGACACACTAAGAAACCTATACCTATTAACTTTTGCTGAATATAACAGCATGCACAAGAACTGCATACTTTCCCCCTAGTCAAAATTTTGTCATGGAGGGGGAAGGTGGCCATGAAGTACCACCCTTATCTGATGTATCATTGACATTTAATAGCTTCTGGGAGAAGTTTTCTTTAATGATATGAACGTAACTGCATTGATCACCCTCAGGGAGTCCCTACCCTTGAGTGGTTAGGAAGCACAAACTAGAATTCATTGGGAGAGAAAGTACAAACAATTTATAAAAACAATGTTTTTAAATCAATTCTTTGAGAATTTAAGACAATTTATTTGACTGTATAGACACCTCCTCTTCAAACTCTTTTGAGATACCTTCCTGTCACTGTACTCTCCTAACGTTATTTGGGTTCTCTGTCTTGCAATCCATTTAAAGGTAAAGAGGACCAATTCAAATAGATTTCTCCAACATTCACATGTATGGCATATGTACACACATATAAATACTGACAAAAGCACACAAGGATATATTGAGTTCTTAAATCCTTTAACAGTTTTGTAATTAAAAAATCCTATACTTCAAACTTTCTTAGACTCTCTTCAACAAACACAAAATAAAAACTTACATAATTACATTAGGAAGGGCTTCTAGCTGAAACAGTGGGCCAAGATAAATATTAAATCTATTATGTACCTGTGATTATAACATGAAAAGATTTAATTTTCTTTAAATGTCAATCATCTAGATTTGACTGTAAACCAATATGTACTTCAAAAACAGCACTTTAGAAAGAAATATAATTACTCATGGAGAATTACTAGTTAGACCAGTATTTCTTAATGAGACTGATATGAATCACTAAAATAAAATATGAATTTTTTTAACACTTTGGTTACAAAGTTTAAAAAGGGAGAGAAAGAATAGGCATCACTCAGGATGAGTGTATAAAGAAAATAATTTTTTTTGACATGGTATTTTCTTTAATGTCAACTGTATATTAAAGAAGAAAAAATAGCAAGTTGTAATGCTACATACTTGTAACCCTAATACTTGTGAGGAAGAAGAATGAAGATAAAGGTTTTAGGGTCAACTTGCACATTCAGCTAGCAGCTAGCCAGGTATTCATGCCACCTTGCTCCAAACAAAAACAATGATTATTCAAATTCAGTTTGTTATAAAATGAATACAATATACTTTTACATGCTAAGCTACAATTTTGTACATACCTTAAGTTGATTAATTTGTTTAGGGACACTGTTGCTTATCATTGGATTTTTCATGGACTAAATTTTTTGATAAACTACACATTCTTGTAATGTTTTAAAATTCAATTTAGCTCTCAAATATATTACCAAACTAACTATATATCAAATGATAACAGAATGCAATTTACCTTACAATCGATACACAGGTCTGTTAACACTAGTCACTTAAATGCAATGTTCGGTATTGTTCATTTTGTCATTATATACTTGCTACTATTTAAATCCAAAACTGTAAAATTAAAACTTATACAGCACATTAGCAATAAAAGCTACAAAGTTAAGAATAAATAAACAACCAGTAACTTATGCTGAGTTTTTATTAGTGAGTAACCAATTGATTTTGATATTTTATACTGATCATAAACCAATATAAAAACGATTTTCAAAACACAGGCCACAGTCAGACTGAACAAATATGCTGGTGGCCACTGTAATATGTTACTAGTAATATGCATTTTAGATGTTAAAGAAAGATGATCATTGTATTGCATTGCTATACTGCTGGATTCATAGTTACAGTGGATACTTCTGTGAGCTTGAATTATTTATAGTCATTGTCATCTTCGTAATCATCACCACCACCACCACCATCATCATCATCTTCATCATCATCATCATCATCACCATCACCATCACCATCATCATCACCATCATCATCATCTGTGGTGCTGGGGATTGAATACAAGCTTTCTTGCAAAAAAAAAAAAAAAAAATAGGCAAGTGTTCTACTACTAAGCTATATTCCCATATGTTATTTTTAATTATGTTTAATTCATTTGACACTTTTTAAAAATTGATTGTGGGGCTGGTGAGATGGCTCAATGGTTAAGAGCACTGACTGCTCTCCCAGAGGTCCTGAGTTCAATTCCCAGCAACCATATGGTGGCTCACAACCATCTGTAATGGGATCCGATGCCCTCTTCTGATGTGTCTAAAGACAGTGTACTCATATACATAAAATAAAATAAATTTTGAAAAAAAAATGTTTTTCAAGTAAGTAATTTAAGGGTAGTTCTTTTTAGCCTTTTCTGCTTTGACTGTAGTTATAAACAATGATTCTTGCATTATTTTAATAACTTCTTGTGATTCTAGTAAATTGTATTTCCTTCTAATTAATCACAAGCCTAATTATACTTTCTTTATGTTATTATAAATAAATATTAAAAAGACCAGTTTTTTGAGTGCATAAGTAAAATATCCCAGTCATATTGATCGGCAGATGTGCTGATAGATATGAATGCACATTTTATACATGTTTAAATTCCCAAAGTATTATTTAAAAGATTTTAAAACCTTTTTGAAGGTATATTAAATTGCATGTAGTAAAAAACTTCAGTTGATATTTTGAAATAGTTATCTTTCAAGAACCTCCATACTTTCCACAGCTAATAAGTAATTATGAAGATAACATATATAGGGTATAACAATTTCTATTATTTAAAGAAAATAGATTTGACAAAATTAGAAATAATAAATAAAAAAATTGGTGCCCAGAGACAGACTTAGAAATCATTGTATATATTTATGTAAAATAGAAAGTTAATAGCTAATGAAAAACTTTTATTTGAACTGTGTACAATCTAAAAACACATAGCAAATATTAATATTCATTCATATATGTATGCATGTATATATAATGTATATATGTTTATAGGTGTATGTACATTACTGATCACTTAATTTTACTTTTTTATTGAACAATTTGATAAATGAAAGTTTAA
Organism: Mastomys coucha; assembly: GCF_008632895.1. Classification (NCBI taxonomy): domain Eukaryota; kingdom Metazoa; phylum Chordata; class Mammalia; order Rodentia; family Muridae; genus Mastomys; species Mastomys coucha. The sequence goes on along the minus strand of NW_022196894.1, from coordinate 58,631,956 downwards.
TTTTTTACCTGAAGTTCTAAACAATGACTTCAATAATCTTGAAATATTGTGTCAATTTGAAAAATAGTTCAGAATTTTTATGAGTGTGTTGCATATTTAGTTAGAAACAAAAAAAAAGTGATAAACTCCAAAATGATTCTTCATTCTATAGTTTTTAAAATGGTAAGAATATATTTGGAGAGCTCTTCCCAAAAATGTTATGGAAAATAGCAATATTTTGGTCATTTAAGAAAACAACTTGTTTATTAGAATAAGTAGGAAGTTTAATGATCTATGAACATAGCTCCCTGGGAGAGGATTTGATATCATTTAGATAAAGAAAGCAAGAAGAGACATTCTCTTATATTTTCCATTTTATAAGATATTACACCATTTTTCAATATAGAGAAAATTTAAAATTATAATGAAAAATGGATTAATGGAAAACAAGTCACTGGGCTGGCTATATCTACATTTTGATAAATATTGTACTTCATATACATGTAATATCCATGATTACATTACAGTCTTATGCAAAATAGTTGTGACTGTGAACTCTGATCTAGTGTGTTAGAACATTTCAATATTAACAATAGCCATAATGTAGGAGAGTTAGCTCAGAAGTTAAAAGGACTGACTGCTCTTTCCAGAGGACTCCAGTTCAAGTCCCAGAACTCACGGGCAAGTCTCAACTATCTGTGACTCTAGCCCAATGGATGTGATGCCTTCTTGTTATCTCCACAGGCACCATACACACACTAGACATACAAACATACAAGCAAGCAAAACCATTAAAAATTAATAAATGAAATGAAAAAAATGGCCATGTATGGAATAATTTGCCTTTATATTTCAAAGTTTAGAGCAAAATAAAGCTTCATAATTGTAGCATAGGCCTGTGAATAGAGCATTTTGGAGGATAACATAGGAAAGCTCCCAGAGGAGTGTCCAGTCAGTGTAGATTATATAGTGAGACATACTGTTTCAAACAAAAGTAAATGAATTATTAGTCAAATGCAAGGAAACCTGAATGTACATAATTCCAAAGCACCTATATTTTTAAGTAACATCCTTTGATGCCCAATGTGGGTTTGTGCTTATAGTAGGAGTATTTTTCAGAACATTTAATCTGCTTTTCTGGGAACATGTAAACTTTTCAAAAGAGAACAGAGTTACACAATTCTGCATAAATTATAGATCAAAAGATGATAAATTTTAGTTTTGTTCTTCATTATAAGCTATTGTTTTCAGATTAAAGAAATTTTGCAAGCAAACTCCTAACTTATTGTATTAGAGTCTATGATTAAATTCCAAGAGTACACAAATCCATCTACTTTTACCAAATGAATCATGAAAAATGATGTCTCCTCGTTAGAAATAGATTTTGACAAATTGAATATTTTCTTATTGGGAAAATATGAGTGGAAATTAAAGAATAAAAATCAAGAAAAATCACCAAGGCATATTTTTCTGTTTGCTTTGGATGAGGGTTAGATTAGAAGGAGGAGGAGAAATTGAGAAGGGAAGGAATGGAAGGGAAGAGAGACAAAGAAAGGAGGCAGGAAGAAAAGGTGAAAGAAAACAGATTTGGAGATCAATAAACCCCTTCATGCTTGTCAAAGAACAATGCAAATAAATCCATTGTTTTCTGTTTTGCTGAGCTAAAAGTAAACAGTATGGGATTCAGAGGTGATTTTCTCCTGCTGACATATTGACAGATTTCAAATCACATTAGACATGGCAATGTCTTTCCTGTTGACAAGCTTTGTTGTGCTTTTGTTTTATTGAGGGCCACTCTCTTCCGTTACATCTTATCTCCACAGACAGAAAGTTGCTTGCCTCCCAGAGTCTCTGGGTCTTAATAAGCAACACTATCTTTCACCTTCCACTGTGATTGAAACCAGGCTGTTTTCATTAAGTTAAAACTTGGTAAATCAATTTCTCAATTCTTTGCAGTTTGCTATCTTATTAGACAGATGATCTTGTAGAGCAGAATGTGTCACCATCTCACACTGGACATTAAGCTTTTAATCTCTAGGAAATTTCCCATCAGCAAAGAATTGAAAGAACGCAGGTTCTTAGAGAAATAAAAATACTATCAACTAACAACCATTTTTACTGGTGTATTTTAAGATTTCAGTGTGCTTTGTGATATGCACTAAAGTACCTGTCATATAAATACATGTTAATATTCAAAATAATGAACACAGAAAATGCAGTTCTAAATAAATCTCAGGCCTCCCCAAACTTATCTCTGCATGTATATATTTTCTGAACATTTATAGTTTCTCACTTATTGAATAATAGTGTAAAGTTTAAAGAAAAGTGTCTACCAATAGATCTACCTTCTTTTATTCCCTAAATAAACATGCATTTTTAGGAAATGATATTTTGAATGTATTCTTATTTTATTGAAGGAGAAAAATAGAATAACTGTATTACATTAATTTTTAGGCTATGAGATTCAAATTATGTCCAACAAGTTTAAGGAGAAATAAAGCACATGGAAAACTATTTTTGGACATCTTTGGGGGATGAGCTGCCCTGGGGTAATCAAACTCTTAATATTCTGATTCATATTGAGGTCTGCCTCACAGGAGATTCATGACTATATCTGTAAACCTAATCAAAAGTCCATAGTTGGGAAGGTTCTGTAAGTTTCCATGATTCTCTGGAGAATGATTCCCTGTTTGGCCAGGGTATGTCAGTCAAGTCAGGCCTGATGTTCTGTATGTGCCTCAGAACCATAGAACAATCATTCTGTACATCTCAGGATGAGTCAGGTAGCAAGGTTACTGGATTTAGGGCAGATGGTAGGTTATATCTTATGAAAAGGGGACTCAAAGCAGAGGCTGAAAGTGCACCAATCCAACGTGGAACAGCCACCATCTTGGTAGATTCTTGAGGGTCCTCTCAAAAGCATGGGTGGGTGTGGTTATAACAAGTTCCTTCTCCATGATTATTTTGTCAGCATCATTCACTAGCAGGGTTCTGGCAGTTATTATCTGGAGGCAGGCTGGCCATCCTTGGATCACTGGGTGCAGCTTCTTAGATAAATAAACTACAGGTCTTTTCTGGGTCCCAAAATGTGAGTGAGTATTCCCTTTACTATCCCCTTCTCTCATACACATACAGGTGGAAAGGTCTGTGAATGTTCAATAGGGCCAAGGATGGCACCTCCAATAAGGCTCCTAGTAGAGTCTTAAAAGCCACGTCCATCTCAGAAGTCTAGTATATTTTGTCTTCTTGGCCTCTGATGGCCTCATATAATGGTTTGGCTCTTTAACTAAACCCTGGGACCCAGGTCTACAAAATCTAGCATATCACAGAACTTCCTGTACTTGCCTTCAAGTTGATGGAACTGGGATGTTAAGGATGGTTTGATACTGGCTTTCAACAGCATGTGTTGGCTGGTCCCTTTTGAATAGTACCCAAGATAGGTGACCTCAAGTTGCCAAAGCTGGGCCTTCTTAGCAGACAGTAGGTAGTCAAGTTGACTCAGCTCCTGTAGCAGTTCTCATGTAGCCTCCTAGCATGTCTTCAAGTCAGGGGCCCTCAGTCAAGATGTCATCTCTACACTGGAGCATAGTTGTTTCGGGGGTGGGCCCACTGATGCTTATCCAAGTCCTCATGGAGTGGGGTAACAGGGCAGGTGGCCTAAGCTGACCTTACTTTAAAGGAAGGGCTGCGGGAAGAGATGAGGCCCATAAAAAGAACAGTCTCATCCAAACCGGAAGCATCTCCATCTGCTATTGCCAGGTAGTGATATATGGCAAACCCAGGCCTCAGAAACTAAACCTTCACCCTGTAAATGATGGGTAGATGGAAAGTCCCCTACTTGATATGTGCTTCATTTGTTCCTACAAAAGCTGGTTAGTGTGTAGGGATGAACAACCACACCCTAATCTTCTGCAACTTGGCATTTGTCCTTAAAATGATTCAGGACCAAGGCCTGTCAGGTGGTTTGTGCCTGTCCCATCCTAGGAGTCAAAGCAAACATTGTATGAGAAGACAAAAAGCACAACCAAAATACACACAGACAGTCACAGAAGGACTTCCCTAGAAAACAACAATATGGAAAGGGTTTCTCAGAAAGTCTTCCTCCCTGTACATGGGAGGACAATAGACCCACAGGCAGTTCAGAATTCAAATGAGACCTAGCAAGTACCCTTGCTTCTAGTAGGGGTTGAGAGCTTCCTCTGTTGCCCCTGGCAAGGTGACAAAATATGTGTTTGCTTTGACCCTCTCAGCCTCCAGACTGAACCTAAAACAGAAAAAGAGATTAAACCCAAAAAATAAACACAGAGATGAACAAGACAAAAGAAAAGCAGTCACCTTTTGGAAAAATATTATTTGGGTTAGGGGGTCTCCAGCCCTGAAATGTAAGGGTCCATAATTCACAGAAAAATTATACCCTGTACTCAAATAGTTTGTAAATGCAATGTGTGTTTTATTCTACAGAAGTACAGCATGCTGGAGTTTCCTATTCCAAGATGGAAACAATTAAGTGAGCCTGTAGGACTGATGTTAAGTCACTAGTAAGGAACCTAGGTGCTATTAATTCCAAATAAATTGGAAGAGTCCTGATCTTACTAGAAATTCAACTTCTTGTTGTTCTATGTGCTGCCCATCTTTTTAAAAATATGTGTTTAATGCTACAAGGAAATGGCCTTACACTTTAAGCAATACACTCAGAAATCAAAATATATTGCAATCAGTTTTTGTGATGCATTTGTGCCCAGGTTCACATTTACCCTGAAGGCAAAATTTTTCAATAATATTCAGAAAGTAAATCATAAAATATGCAGGTTTTCAATTCTTTATTGCTTGATTTGTTTTTGTTCTCTCATTCATTATTTAAACTTCTATATATGTCTAACTTCTTTGCCTTTAAAGTCTGTCATAACATTTTTAAAACAATATGGCATTAATAGTTTTTCATGTAATATTATTTTTATTTTTATTTTCAAGTTCAAAAAGAACATTGTAAGAAAGTTATAGTTAATATGTCAATTTTCAGGTATCTTCAAATTTTCACATTGCATAAAACATTAATAGTATATCATTTTAATACTTATTCTACTTCAAAAATGTTTGCTAACAATATATATTAAAATAAGAATTATTCCTACTTTGGTTCACATAGCTTTCTAAGTGTTAGCCAATCCAATTCACTATATTATAGTTTGATGACATCAATCAATTGGTCATATTTTGATGGAAATTTTCTGCCTCAATCATTAAAAATTGAATATTAATTTCCATCTTTAATTTGGAAAATTGTGGCTGTAAAGGCTACTCAGTGATAAAGAACACCGAGTGGCTGTTCTTCCAGAGCACTGTAGTTCAATTCCCTGAACCCACATGGTGTCTCAAAACCATCAGTAATTCCAGGTCTAGATGATTGTTAGCTATTTTCTCTCCTCAAACCAAGCCATGTGCCTGGTACAAAGATACATATACAATCAAGCACCATAGAGGTATGAATACAATATTTCTAAATAACATTTAATGATATATTAAATTTTATCCAGCGAAGATGCATGATGGAAACTGCATATGACATTCTGAGAATAAAAGCAAAGCAAAGCAAATACATCCTAAAAGTCTAGATATATCTAGATATATAACATATAGATGTTCATCTAGAAGGATACATTACTATATACATACCAGTGCCCCCAGAATGAGAAACAGAGAGAAAAAGAAAAATGAGAAAAAGAAAGAAAAAGAAAAAACTTGAGATTTAGGTACCACTTCTAAGACTGGAAGTAGAAAACTGCACAGTAGAATACTGCACACACACACACACAAAGAGGTATTTTATAATAAAGGTGATAGTAGACTTTTTAGTCTATTGAAAGAGCATAACCCTAAAGAACATCTCATTTCAATAACGGAGTAAAAAATAATATTATCACCGGGCAGTGGTGGCACACATCTTTAATCCCAGCACTTGGGAGGCAGAGGCAGGCAGATTTCTGAGTTCGAGGCTAGCCTGGTCTACAGAATCAGTTCCAGTACAGCCAGGGCTATACAGAGGAACCCTGTCTTGAAAAACAAAAAAGAAAAAGCAAAAAAACAAAAAAATAAATAATAATAATAATGTTATTATTATCTTATAGTTTAATGAATAAAAGGAATATTCTTTTTATATTTATTCAAATGTATAACATGCTTAATAAATTTATTGAAAAGAAATTATGTCTTCATTAGATAAGAATATTACCTAATAAATGTAGAAGCATGTAAAGATTAGTGCCTGAAGATTTAAGAACACAGAAGGAATATGTATATCAATTCAGCATGTCTACTGAATAATCACTTAGCAATTATAATGAAAATCCAAGCTTAAAATAGAAAAAAATAGCTAGGCAATGGTGGTGCAGGCCTTTAATTCCAGCAGTTGGGAGGCACAGACAGGTAGATTTCTGAGTTCGAGGCCAGCCTGATCTACTGAGTGAGATCCAGGACAACCAGGACTATACAGAGAAACACTGTCTTGAACAACATATATATACATATATATATGATAGATAGATATATGGATGGATAGATAGATAGATAGATAGATAGATAGATAGATAGATAGATAGATAGATAGATGGATGGATGGATGGATGGATGGATGGATAGATAGATAGATAGATAGATAGACAGACAGATAGATATTCTACATGTATTTAGAAGAGCCATTTCATTCAATAGGATATATTTCATATTAAATAATGTATAAGTTGATAGCAGAGATTCACTAGTACTTACAAATGGAGAACATATCATCTTTATTACTTTTTGTCCAATGTTTAATTTGAAAGTAGCATCAAAATAAATCAGACAAGAACAAACAAAAAGACATTCCTTGAAACTAATGTAAAGTAAAATTTCAGAAATTCGAAGTGTCCTGAGAAGATTGAAGAGAATCACAGAATGGAGGAAACGTAAAAGACATAAAAGAATGAATGTAGGACCCTGGAAACATAATGGAAAATTAAAATACAAAGTCTGAATCTTACTCAAAATGTTTTACGATGAAAATATTATTAAGTTGGTTGATTTCTTTATGATTATGATCTGCTAATATAAATACAGATAACAATCATTAGGCACTAGTCCATCCTTTGAGCTGATCTCTATAGAACAATGAAGATGTACTGTCTTATAATGATGTTTTATATATATAAATAGATAATTTCTTCATACTTAATGATATCCTATAAGAATTCCTAAAATTATATTAGTAATTACTGAGCTCTTTTATAATAGAACTGCTATCAAGTTCTTTCTGATGTCAAAACAACAATGAGAATTCTGCCAGTCTTCAAATCTCAAGACTTAATTGTTTCTAAGATAGCAAGCAGGCACTTGCTAATTGCAGCACATGCTAAGGTAAGAGGCTGTAAAACCATTAACCAAAGGTCATAAAAAGGTAACTATGGATTTACTACAGGTGTAAGGCCAGAAAATAAAATATTGACTAGGTTTATCTGTAACCTCCTTTAGCCAAAAGCCCACTGACTCAGACCTTGCCCTTGCCACAAAGCAGCTACCCCACCTAGGATGAGGCTTCCAGAGATAAACAAAGCCCTTTTATTCTGCCACTTCTCTGCCTCTCTCGAAGTTCCTGCTAGGAGCTATACCCTGCTGAGCTCCTTCACCGGCCTGCAGGACAGAATATCAAGATGCTAATTTGGCCACAGGATCCTGGCTGACTAGGGGAAGGGTTTTTCCTGCCTATTTATTTCTTGGATTAAAAATACACGTCCAATCTTGATCAGAAACCATGACTGTCTGATTATTCCTCTCGCTGACCCATTTCCTTATTTTCCCAGGCCCTTCCTCTCTTTCAGAGACCTGGTTCATGTAGCTGCTGGCGGCTGCCACAAGGGTTATCAATGTGAAACTTAGTCACAAAAATTATGGTTTTTAACTTTTGTTGAGGTTTTGACAGATAATAAATGTTTATCCAGATAATTACTCTTAATGGATATGCATGTAAATATTCTCTGTTCTAAATTTTTTATTTGATTTATGACTTAAATTTAGGCATAAACTTATGGTGAACTTTTTACCTTGTGATCATGTATTCTGAAAGATGTAAAAGTGCTGAGGACAAAGAGAGGAGACAAAAATTCAAGAACGTAGAAGTAAAGGCATTGGGAGAAAAGACATTAGAAGTAAGGAATTCAGAACCAAGGTCCTGTTACATCAGGAGGAGGAAAGCAGAATGTCAGAAAAAGAAGGCAGAGAGAATTTTGAAAGAACTTTGTTGCGAACTGAAGAACTTAGAAATAAAGGCTTTCATCACTTTTGAAAATGCTTCTTATTTTTTCTGGGACTTCATTGATGCACTTCCTGTGGAGATAAAACAAAGACTTCTTTACTTAATCTCAGCTGTTTTATAATGAAGTGCTTAACCCAGAGACTGCAGTTTTCTGGCCTTATAGTAACTCAGATAGACTTAATATCGATTTTATTATTAACCAGCAAACTTAAATATCTCATCAGCAGGGGCCAATATTTTTCCTTTTGGCTTACCTTCAAGAGAACCAAGAAACCAGCCTGAACTGAGCCCCACCCACCTACTCACATCTAATAATGAGGGAATTATCAACATATGACAGTACAGATGATTCTCCTAAGAACTACAACTCTAAGAATACTTGGCACATTATGTAATAATAACAAATAGGATGAATATTCTTAAAAAAATTCAAAAGGCCTTCATAGGCAAAATAATACATATATCCTACAGAACAGCCCAAATATATAAAAAGGGGCAATCAAATAAAAATAAACAATTCAACTTTAAAGAAAGCAAAGAAAATGTTCACATATACAAACACATACATATATACAGATAAAGGGAGAGAGAGACACACACATACTCAAACACATCATTTTTAAAAAGAGAGAGGACATAAATTTTAGAGTGGATAAAGTGAGGTGTCTAAGGAACTGGAGAGGAATATTTATATAATATATTTGAGGTATGTTTTATCATGTATGAGATTCTAAGAGAATAAATAAAGATTAAAAAAACCCTTAAGTATCTGAGTGACATAAAGATGGCTACAGTGTGAATTTCACTAGTAAAATTTATTTGGTAATCTGATGCACTGTGTCAACATCAATGTTAACAAATCAAGTGTCAGAGCCAAAAATAAGAAAGTGGTAGAAAAAATTAATAAAACCAAACTGTATTTTCATCAAGAATTCTGAATTTTAATTAACACTGCTCAAACCACAAGACTTGAAGTTTTCATTTGCTGACATGAACTAGATTCTTATTTTAAACTATTTCTACATATGTTAATGTGATGTACTGATTCACATTTCATAATGAATTCAGACATGCCAATTGAAGCATGCTCTGGCTTCTTCACACTTTACTCGTAGCTTTTTTCATTCAACCTCAGAACTATAATAACCTATGATGGGTTATTATTAACTGACACATAGTTCACAGTCTGCTATGTCTTATTACTTAATTATCTAAATACAATGAAAAAGGACAAAGTGTTGAAATATACCATATATTAATGTGCCACATAACATTTGCACAACATTATTCTCTGTGACCTGATAACTAAAAATAATCAAAAAGACACAAGTAACATATTTCATTATATTTCATCAAGGACATAGGATATAAATGTTCCATCTGAGAAGACTGAAGTGATCAAAATTGTTGATTTAGCTATAACATAGTAGAAATTTCAAACACAGTAGAAATATAGACATAGTAAGACTGCAAAGCAAAAAATTACTGTGAACTAATCTGGTAAATGTAAGGCTTTTCAGACTATCATAACAGAAATTTTAGAAAATGTTTAGATCTTCTGGATATGAAAATTTTCTTTCTATAAGACCTGAGTACCCAGCCGGGAGCCACAAGCCCCATGACTCCCAGGGGAGCCACAGGGCAGCAGGGACATGATCCTCTCAACTTCCAAGTGACAGAGGAGGTTCAGCGTCCTCCTCTGCCCCTTCCCTGCAAGTGGAGGGCCTACCTCC
>NW_022196894.1:58610976-58615707 GCF_008632895.1 Mastomys coucha | reverse complement strand
TTTGGAGGGGAAACTGGGAATGGAGAAATTCTCATGTAAATAAAGAAAATATCTAAAATAAAAATAAAAAAAAAAAGAACTCTTACTTTCTTCGGTAAGTTCATCAATCCTGTTGCTGAAGCATTCCTTCCTTTATGTTAGAACACTGCTTTAAATTTCCAGTGCATTCTGAAGATCCACAGCTTTGCAAAGAACTTCTAGCAGAAGCAACAAGGAAGAATTGTTTGTAAAAATGAAGAAATATACTATTGTCAATTTTAATATGCAACTAATATGAATATATATACATACACACACATATGTGCATGTATATACATTTTAAAAGACAGCATGACCCTATTTTACTTTTAAGTTTGTACTGTATGTGTTTATTGATTTTTATACAATCCATTCTGATTATAATTTTTTTCTCTAACTCTACCTAGATTACTTTCCCATCTCCTATCACACCCAATGCCAACTCCATACATGTTTTTTCTCTCTTTTTAGAAAATAGGCAATATAAACAAACAAAACTGAGCCTAAAAGAACAAAACAAAGCATACAAACACATATATGCACACATGGACATATGGCCACACAGGCATGGACCCATATACAAGTATAAAATAAAACCCATATCAACACAAAATCAGAAACCATAATGTGTCATCATATAATAAATAAGACCCAAATTTCCATCCCAAAGGAATATTAGACAAAATTCTACAAATATCACTGAATCACTTGTGTTTGGAATCTCCTGCTGGTCCTTACACAAGAAGTTATACTTTGTTGACATCTTCTCACAAAGGAAAATTTAGATTTCTCCAATGGAGTAACAATGGATATGAAAGCCAATTACTTGGTGATTTTATATATATATATATATATATATATATATATATATATATATATATATATATGTGTGTGTGTGTGTGTGTGTGTGTGTGTGTGTATTTTTCCCCATTGGATTTCTTTTTTTATTAGATATTTTATTTATTTGCATGTAAATTTCTCCTTTCCCAGTTTCCCCTCCAAAAACCAAACAAACACAAATAACAAGACCAAACCCCTGTTGCCTACACCCTCCCCATGCTTGCCACCCCACCCTCTCCCACTTATTGGCCCTGGCATTCCCCTACACTGGGGGACACAGAACCTTCACAGGAGGAGGTGTTCTATAGCCCCCCAATTCCCCTCAGAGTTTGTTATTCTTTCTTGTAATCCCTCCTTTCTTCTCTTTGTAATCCCCTTCTTTCCAATTAACCTAACTCTTCCATTTTTTTTCCTACTCTATAACTCAATAAATTTGTGTTCTATTTCCCATTCCTTGGGAGAGCCTCCTCATTCTCTACCCCTTAGTATATATCAAATTTTTGTGGCTATATAGATTTTTAGTATCTCTAAACAAGGATTGAGTCCTTACATCTACACTTCATTTTTTAATAATTTATTTTTATATTTTTATTTTTATTAATAATTTTATTCATTTAAATATCATGTGATATACCCCTTCCAGGTTTCCCCTACACAAACCCCCATCCCATCCCCCCATTCCCCTAGCCCTTCATCTTTATGAGGATTTTTCTTGACCTACTCACCCACTTCCACCTCAACACTCTAGCATTCTCCTAGGTTAGGGCATCAAACCACCAGAAGATCAATGACCTCCCCTCTCATTGATGCCAGATAAGGCCATCCTTTACTAATCATCTGGAGACATAGATCCCACTTTGGTTGGTGGTTTAGTCTCTGGGAGCTCTGATTGGTCCTCTTATTGATATTGTTCTTCCTATGAGGTTGCAATCTCCTTCAGATCTCTCAGTCCTTCTCCTAGCTCTTCCATTTGGGGTTCCCTGGCTTCAGTCAGATGGTTGGCTGTGAATATCTGCATCTATATTGGTCAGGTGCTAATATAACCTCTCAGGGAACAACCATATTGGGCTCCTATCAGTAAGAACTTCTTGGCATCAGCTGTAGGGATTTGACATCTGCAGATGAAATGGATCCCTACATGGGGTGGTCTATGAATGGCCTTTCCTTCATTCTTTGTTCCATTTTTTTTTTGTCCCTGTCATCCTTTGTACAGGAACATGTCTGGGCTAAAAATTTTGAGATGGGTGGGTGGCCCTATCACTTAACTGGGTGCTATCCCTATCACCTGAGTTGCTTGCAGCTTTGCATAGGATCTCATTTGTCAAAAACTTCATTAAATGTAACCGAGTACTGGAAGATTCATCTGTTGAGAAAAGATGGGCAGGTAGAATCTGTCTCCCTCATTTGTCACTTTCGTTTATATAACCTTCATATATGTTTATATGTAAGGAAGTTTCTATAATATTAGGTTTCCATACCTCCTTAAAATATACCTTTATTTTAAATGTCTCTCCCTGCATTCTCTTCTTCATCCTCTTTCCATTACTTAACATTTGATACCCTATTCAATCCCCACTTCCCATGCATCTGTAGCTATCTGATTTCCCTTTTCTGATGACATATATCTTTACTATTTAGTCCTTAAAGCTATACCTTACCTCTGTGGCTCTAGACACTTTGGGTTGATCATAATCATTATCATCATCATCATCATCATCATCATCACATTTATATTTTTACAGTCTACTCCAGTCCAGTTGTTGCCTACCTTCCTGTCCACGCACAGTTCCCCATCTCATTCCTCCTCTCCCTATCTCCAAGAGGATGCCCCCATTACACCCCTGCCCAGTCCACCCAACCCATACAGGCCTTAGAAATTCCTTAAGTTGCAAGTCCCTCCTGGGTTAGGTGTACCATCTCCTACTTATGCCAAACCAAGTAGTCTTCTGGTATATGTATATAAATACTATACCATCTGAGGGTCTCATACCAGCTCATGTATGCCTCATGGTTGTTCTTTCAGTGTCTAAGAGATCTCAGGGTTCTGAGTTAGTTGAAACTGCTAGTCATCATATGGAGCCATCCTTCTCCACAGCTTCTTCCAGTATTTCTCTAATTTAACCAAAGGGAGGCCCAACTTCAGTCCAATGGTTGGGTGTATGTATCAGCATCTGTCTCAGCTGCTTGTTTGGCCTCTCAGAGGAGAGCTATGCATGGCTCCCCTTTATAAGCACACCATAGCTTCATTGATAGTGTCAGGCCTTGGAGTCTTCCCTTGAGATAGATCCCAAGTTGGGCTAGTCACTGGAATGCCTTTCCCTTAGTCTCTTCTCTTTTTGTTCCTGCAATTATATTAACCAGGAACAATTCTGGGTCATATTTTTTGACTGTGAGGTGGCAACTCCATCCTTCCACTTGATGCCCTATCTTTCTACTGGAGGTGAATGTATGTCCTTGTACAAAGCTAAATTCCAAGTAAATCAAGGACTTCCAAAAAACAAAAACAAAAACAAAAAAACAGATAGGCTGAAAATAGTAGAAGAGAAAGTGACAAAGATCCTCAAACACATCAGCAGTTTCCAAAAACAAAACAAAACAAAACAAAAAAACCCACCAATGGCTGAGACTTTAAGATGAACAATTGACAAATGGGACCTCATAAAATGAAAAGCTTTTGTAATGCAAAGGACACTATCAATAAGACAAAACGACAACCAACAGATTGGGAAAAGATCTTTACCAATCCGATATCCAATAGATTGCTAATATACAAAATATACAAAGAACCCAAAAAGTTAGACTCCAGAGAACCAAATAACCCTACTAAAAGTGGGGTACAGAGCTAAACAAAGAATACTCAACTAAGGAGTCTCAAAGGCTGAGAAGCACCTAAATAAATGTTCAACTTTCTTAGTCATCAGGGAAACATAAATCAAAACGACCCTGAGATTCTACCTCATACACATCAGAATGGCTAAGATTAAAAACACAGTTGTCAGCTATATACTGGACACTACCCAAAAGATCAGGAGCAGGATCAGGGACTATTCGGCATATACTCAAAAGATACTGTTACGTATAAGAAGGACAAATAGTCCACTCTGTTCATAGCAGCCTTGTTTATAATATCCAGAAACTGAAAAAAACCTACATGTTCCTCAAGAGACAAATGGATACAGAAAATGTGGTACATTTACACAATGGAGTACTACTTAGCTATTAAAAACAATGGATTCATGAAATTCACAGGCAAATGGATAGAACTAAAAATCATCATCCTGAGTGAGGTAACCCAGGCACAAAAGAACATATATAGTGTGTACTTACAGACAAATGGCTATTTGCCCAAAAGCTCTGAAAATCCACGATACATCCCACAAACCATATGGAGCTTAAGAAGAAAGAACAAAGTGTGTATGCTTCATTCCTACATTGAAGGGAAACAAACTAATCACAAGAGGTACAGGAAGGGAGGGACATGGGATGGAGAGAGGAGTGGGAGGGGAAAAGGAGGGCAGGATCAGGTATTGAAAGGGACAGGAAAGAAGTACAGAACATCAGGAAATCAAATAAAAATATGTAGTAGTAGGGGTGCCCACCTAACCAGAACTCTCATCCCATGGAATAAGAGGTCCCCACAATGATTCCGGTCAGTGGCAGTGGGGAATAAGGAAATAGGGCTAGCCACTATCCTTCATGCCAGGGAAGCAAGAGCCTCCCAGGAACCACCCGTGATAACTTTAGCTGAAATATGCAACAAGGAGGAGAAAGATCCTGTAGAGACCACCTTCAGTGGAAGATGGCAAGTGACACATTTACTCCATCAAGGCCACACCTACTCCAACAGGGCTACACCCTCTAATAATGCCACTC
>NW_022196894.1:58609282-58610329 GCF_008632895.1 Mastomys coucha | reverse complement strand
TTTATAAATTTTAAGGAATATGACAAAAAAGATATTGTAGGTATTGAAGAGGGGGTCTATAGGAGGAGTGGTGGTATAAAAGAGAAACAAGAATTTGATTCAATTCTACTTAATTAAAATGTTTTTAAATGTTAACAAATTCAGATAAATTGAGATCATGTAACTTTTTTCATCATAATGCAATAAAAGTTAAAAAAATTCTGAACTGCTAAATTCATAGATGATTATTAGTACAAAGATGCCAAGAAAATAGTTTGCACTCCTGAAGATCATACCTACACATCACTGACCATGGAGATGTCAAGCTGATGCCTATACGGAGCCTTTACCCCTGTGTTCTAGTTTCTTTGGTACAGGAAGCTACTCGCCATGCTACCTATAGAGAAATGGAAACATGCAGCCAGCCACATGTCCTTCTATCTACAATGGTGTTATGCTTCCTATACTTACTAGGGAAATGGCACAAAATTTGTGAGAGTAACCAAGCAATATATTATTTAACTTAAGGTCCACTCCACAAGATGAAATATACCTGAGTCATCAGGGACAGAGGATAAAACCAAGTACTATTGATGTAAAGAGATATATGTATAAAATGACTCCTAACCCTAACGGCATTCTGCTATGCTTGCATATCAGCCATGGTCCAAGAACCTTCCTCTTGCAACAAATAGGAACAAATACAAAGACCAACAGCCAGACAGTATTGGAGCCAGAGATACTTGAACACTCAGCCTAAAATGTGATGTCTCAGTCACAACACCTCACCCCAGGGCTCAGGAAACCAAGGCAAAAAAGAGGCAAAAACTATATAGATGCAAGATGGGGGGGAGGGAGGGACACTAGACTGCCATCTAAATTTAGAGGATAAAAGCTCATAAAAACTCACAGAGACTGAAACATCATGCACAGAGACTGTGCAAATCTGCACCATGTCTTCTGTTTATATATGTTATAGCTTCCAGGCTACTGTTTTAATGGGATTCCTGAGTGTGCAGGCAATTAGGTCTCTAATGTTCAATGCTTTTTTGAGAGGTTCTGTAGCCC
>NW_022196894.1:58608695-58609039 GCF_008632895.1 Mastomys coucha | reverse complement strand
GAGTGGCATTATTAGAGGGTGTAGCCCTGTTGGAGTAGGTGTGGCCTTGATGGAGTAAATGTGTCACTGTGGGTGTAGGATTTAAAACCCTTATCATAGTTTCCTGGAAGTCAGTATTCCGTTAGCAGCCTTCAGATGAAACTGTAGAACTCTCAGCTCCTCCTCCACTATGCCTGCTTGGATATTGTCATGGTCTTGCCTTGAAGATAATGAACTGAACCTCTGAACCTGTAAAACAGCCCCAATTAAATGTTGTCCATATAAGAGTTGCCTTGCCAGGCCTATCAGGATTACACCAGACTTTTCACCAGAGACTATGAAAGCTAGAAGATCCTGGGCAGATG
>NW_022196894.1:58601858-58608573 GCF_008632895.1 Mastomys coucha | reverse complement strand
CAGCAAAACTCTCAATTACCATAGATGGAGAAACCAAGATATTCCATGACAAAACAAAATTTACACAACATCTTTTCACAAATCCAGCCCTACGAAGGACAATACATGAAAACATCAACATAAGGAGCAAAACTACACCCTAGAAGAAGCAAGAAGGTAATTTTTCAACAAATCCACACAAACCTAATTCCATTTCTTACAACAAAAACAATAGGAAGTGACAATTACTTTTTTAATATATTAATTTGAAAATTAATATTACCAACATATCCTAATCTATTGAAATCCAATAATATGAGGAATTGGAAATTTGTTGATTGTCATCCAATGGTCTCTCTAATTTGGTAATTGGAGAAATAGGTCCAACGCTGTACAATCTATATATACTGTCAGCTTGTTTGTTTGTGACAGTGTCGTGCTGTGTACAACATAAGGGTCTTGAAATCTTGCTTCTCCTCTCGCAGCCTCTCTATTAGTAGTATTGTTTATTTCATGTTTTTACACTATACTACGGTTTTCAGACAAGCTTATATATTTCAAAAGTATTTATATACCCAAAAGAAACAGACGATTAACTAGGGAGGTGGCTTGTAAGAGAACAACAAAGTGAGACTGAATGCTTTGCTTGACGTTTGTAACTCTTGTATCAAGTTTGAAGAAGAGGACTTTATATAAGTTACTCTTTCTCTGAGATGAATGCTTTTCCAAATTATCACAGCTAATGAACCAAATTCTTACCCTCACCTAATGTCTGTGCCACCCTCCAAGCAGAACCATTGTTCATTGAAACAGTTAGTGAATGACTTTATGAATAGACCATCTTAATACTTACACCATTTCTTAAATGAATATAACCTGTTCTATATGGGCTGAGAATGAAGTCACTCACTCAAGTCAAATAGCTTTGACCATAGCAGGAAGTCTGTACCCAAAAATCAAGCCTACAATTAATTTCTTGGTGCAGCAGAACTATCAACTCTCAGTTTAGTTATGATGGAGGTAAATTCCTTTGATGATGTGAGGGTCATTGAAATACAGCTTTATTACAATAAAATCCAATGTCTAAAAATTGTTCTTATTTTGGGCTTGTACCACAGTAAGAGCCAAGATTTTAAACTCTACTAAATACAAAACAAACAAAAAGACTTTATATATTCATGTTTATTTAAGAAAATACTAGTAGTCATGTGTTATTTTTAAGTATACAGCTAATAAGTTTGGAGTTATTTAAAATTTATATTGAGAAAATTTATTTTCACTGTTGCTGTAGATGAGCATCTACATAAGACTGTTAAATTGATTGTTGTTTTATATCAAACAACTTTTATATTACTTATTTGTATTGTTGTAATATTTTATAAATTTTAAGGAATATGACAAAAAAAGATATTTTAGGTATTGAAGAGGGGGGGTCTATGGGAGGAGTGGTGGCATAAAAGAGAAGAATTTGATTCAATTCTACTTAATTAAAATATGTTTTTAAATGTTAACAAATTCAGATAAATTGAGATCATGTAACTTTTCTCATCATAATGCAATAAAAGTTAAAAAAATTCTGAACTGCTAAATTCATAGATGATTATTAGTACAAAAAATTTAGGAATGAAAATTTGGGAAATGAACAGAAAGTGTGAAGATGGAGGAGAGAGAGAGAGAGAGAATGATTAAATATGGAATTTTTTAAAGGTGATTTATCATGAAATGCCACTGGGTAAATTTAGATTTGTCCCACTATTCTCTGCACATTTCTTGAATTGTTTTAATTTTCAGAAGTAGAATTTCCTTTCATAAATCTTTTAGCTTTTATAACATTACAGAAATAACTATACTGTTCATCTTTGGTGCTAAAATACATGATAAATGATCAGTGCATAAGTTTCATTCTTCCATTGAATATGTAGAAGTCTTGTGTTAACCCTTGTGTCTCATCTGTTCGGGTTCTTATGAGCATGATAAAAAGCAATTTAGACTTTCTTAACCTTTGAGTTCTGTTAGTTTTCTAAGCTGAATTACATTAGAATGAATATTCTTTCCCCTTTATGTTATTTTAGTATTACCCTGTGGGTAGTAGAAATAGGAGTCTTGGGAATTCCAATAACCTTTTGTAAGGCACAAATATTTGATTCATTTGAAGTTCATTTTTAAAAAAAATCTTTAAAAGTTGCTCTTTTGCCCAATGGGAAATTTAAATCCATAGACTTATTTCCAAAGATTAATAATGTCTTTCTCTCTTTTTTAATGATTACAACTAATTAGCCCTTTCAAACAGTGGGACATTTGCCCCAATAGTGGCAGGCCTAAGGTTTCATTACCACAGGCACTTCTTTACCTTAATTGACACAACAATGATCTCACATTGTTCTTCATCTGTTGCCCCATTGTGGGTGTTTTTTTTGGGGGGGGGGGAGGTGCTTCAGTTTTCACCATTTGAAACTGGCAAAATTCAGCTCTTCCTTTTGGTCTCAGTCCCAAACATTTCCACGTTTAGAGCTCACCTATTTTCTAACCTGTCCTTACTTTTTTTTTCCTTTTCTTCGATTCTCTTGGGTACTGTTTGGTTCTGCCTTTGGGTGACTTGTGGTTTCTAGTTGTGATCTCTGCCTGTTGTTAACACAAGTTTCCTTGATTAGAAGTGAAGACTGCACTTATTTCTGGATATAAGTACAAATGTTTATAGGATAGTGCTAGGGATTATGTAGTTTTAATGGTTGGAGATGCTCTTCCAATAGTCACAAGTTCACTGAGATCTTACCTAGGTTCTCAGTACCACAGATGGCCACTTATTGAGCTGTCATCCATTTAGAGAGGGGTTGGTGATTGCCAAGATGTACATGCCACCACTGCAGGCATAGGGTTATCATAAAATCTTTTGCCTATGTTGTCAGCTCTAACTCTACAACTCACCACCTTTTTGGTTTTTTTGGTTTCTTTTCTCTTCAGATACACACAAACATGTTTGTTGTGGATCTTGTATCTCTTCTTTGTGCTGTCCCTCCATGGTGCTTATATTACCCAAAATTTGGTCCACCTTGATGATGGTCTCCTGTTTCCACATAATTTCCAGCCACCAATTTGTAATCATTTTTCAATAGCTTTACTTACATAAAAATCTCACTAGTAGTTCTGTAACAATACTCTTATTAGCATGTTTATGTATGCAGCTACTCCCTTTTAATTTACTTTTTCCCAGAGGCTTACTCTCATTATTTACTTACTTATGCCTCTATGTCTGCATGAATATATAGTCACTTATTTATCTGCACAGTCCTGTGTTCTTAGAGGCTTCAAGAGTGTATTGGATTCCTCAGAGATAGAGTTAAAGTCAGGTGTTTGTGGAAAGCTCAAATTATTTTTTTGTTGTTGTTGCTGGGATCTGAGCTCTCTTGAATGCACAGTAGTTGTTGGGCCATCTCTTCTGCCGATAATGAAAGCTCTTAAGTAAAAAGGGATATTTAGTTTTTCAATCCATAAATTATATGATGCTTTGAATATAGAAGGGCCACATGGTATTTGTATACTAAAATTTATAAAGACTTGGAGTAAAGAATAATATAATCTTCAGTTATTCCTTGAATATTGTTTTCATTGATGTATTCAGAATTTCTTTCTATAGTATAAAGTGATTTATTTCTTACTAAACCCATATTCTATAAAAATTATCTAAAATACATAAAATTATAATGTACTTTATATATTTTATATATGTTCATTAATTTTTATAATGAAGAATATATTTATTTATATACACATTATAACACACACATATTTTTTGGTTATTAGTAGAAAGAGGGTATGTTGTCTTTATTATATATGTCCTCTACATATTATAATAATATCTTGTTTTAATTTCTATTTCCTTAAAAATATACATGCACTTTGTTTTCAATTCTGTATGTTCTTTACCACCACAATGTGGTAGAATTTTCACAGTAAATGACCACATTGACTTTTATATAAAAGCTTACAACTTTAAGAAGCCAGAAATGGGATGTCAGATTCCCTTCCTTCTAGACACATATATCATTCTCTAAACATGTATACTATTTTTCTTTACAGTTAGTTTTTAAGAAGAGTTTCTATGTCTTTTCACTGGCAGTATTTAAAAGTCTAGCACCTTTATGTGTGAATTAAATATTCATTGTTTTTCTCTAATTTTCTAATTAACAGTTACATTAACTATGACTTTTTCAACAAATTTCTATCAATTAATATGTTTTCAGCAACTCAAAGTATTGTCTTTGGCTTTTAGAAGTCCAAGGCACAAACTCAAGGGATCTACCGAGTCATGCTTTCTTTAAATTTCCTCAGAAAGGACATTCCCTTCCCTCTCTGGTTTCTAGTGAGATTTAAAGTGCACACTAGGCATTCCTTAGCATGTTGCTCCATAAATTTACACAATTTTCATAATATCTCTCTTTACTGGAGGTATGAATAATTTTTAGTTTGTCAAAAAGATATTATTGGATTCCAGAGGGTCTTAAAGGATTAAGTACTTTGTAATTTTAATATCTTTATTCAAAGCCCCAGATTCTTTTCCCAGTAATATCAAGTTCATGTGTTCTCAGAGTAAAACATGGTGAAACTTTTGTATGATATAACACAATATGAAAATCTTATCAGAATTTTTAATATGTATGTTACAGATTTATCTTTTTATTTGATTTATATTTTTATTTAAAAATTAATATTTAGAGATATTTTATTTATATTGAAATATATTTATATTTTAATTTGATCCTTTTAATTGGTTGCTTATTCTTGGCAATGTAATGTAATATTATGCTTAATATTTGCTTACATATTCTAGAAAGTATTTCTAGAAAGTATTTTTGTCTTCTTTGCTAATACTAAATATAATTATCCTAGATTCATTCAAATGTTTCTAAATTTAATTCATGACATTCTTCATTAAAAAATAAAATATTAATTTAAACAATTATCTCATAAGTTCAAAATTAAACTTGTGGCACTAGCCAACTTTGAAGTACTTGGGATATATTAGGATATTATTGTGTTTATTTGTATTGTAGACATGTATGTATTTTCAGTATCTATACTGTGAAAAACAGTCAAGGAATTTGTGAATAACCTTTGAGTTTTCCCTTAATAGCATAAAAAGAGGAAACAGGTTGGTGAGATCATTCTGCTACAAATCATCTGAACAACAGTTAAAAGGTAAGGAATTTTGAAAATTTACTATTAATTTAACAACTGTTTAGAATATGATATATAATAGAATGTGATATGGTAAGCATTATATATTATATATACATATATGTATATATATGTGTGTATACATATGTATATATACATATATTATAATTTGCTTAACAGTATAAATGTTGACTTGCTCCCTTAGGTTTCTTATGTGATGAAATATATGTGATGAAATGTACTATTATGGTATTCTCAGAAAAAATATTTTTAAAGATTAATTTATTTATTCTATGTATATGTATATACTTTCACTCTCTTCAGATATGTCAGAAGAGGGTATCAGATCCCATTATACATGGTTGTGAACCACCATGTGATTTCTGGCAATTGAACTCAAGACCTTTGTAAGAGCAGTCAGCTCTTTTAGCTGCTCAGTCATCTCTTTGGCCTTTTAGAAAATTATTTTATTAGGATATGTATGATACATATATCTGATAGTTAAGGAATACCATTAATAGTTACTTGATTTAGTGAAAGTATAAATTAGTTCTTAAAATGGGAATTATTTTTCCCAATGAAGGTAAAATAAAATGCCTGATCATCTACAAAACTGTAAGTTTTTATTAGAAACATTTTATTCTTAAACTTTTATAACTTTAACTTGAATATTGTCTAAATTACTGCTTAGAAATTGCATTCTCCTAAAACCATTATATTTACATTATCTCTTAATAAAATTTTCTCTGTAAGTCTTCAAATAAATTCTACCATCAATTTTAAAAGACTATTTCCTAGATGTTAATATTGCAATTAGCAGAGCACATGTCTCAGTGATAATGAGCTTACAATGTACTGTGTGAAGTGGACACTGAAAAGTAATTTCAGTGGTTTGGGGTGATTTAAAAATCATTTTCCTTCATTCAATTTTTAGGTTGAAAACTCTTTACTATATTTCACATCATAAATGCTGATTCTCTTAATGGGAATTGTGGGTAATTACCATGTTCAATCAAAAAAAGACATTTTTACAGAAAATAAAGTAGTCATAGCTAATGATGGTTATTGTCATTCATATGCCTTATATTATATTATGATATAAGTGGCAGGATATTATTACAATGATATAACATGCTCAGTTCTAATGAAGGATTGAGCCCTTTTAAAACAGTATTCTATATGAACATTCACAAAGAAGTACTGCATAAATGTCACAGAATATTATTGAAAATGTAGTTTGCATAACACATGTAATTACAAAATGTTCTAGATATAGTGATTTGTTATTAAAAAAAAAACTTTTCCATTTATGCCTTCCACTTGTTAACCTTAACTATATTTATGTCTGAACTCACATAGGAGGATTGGAAATAGAAATATATATAGCATAGATATATCATGTTATGAAACATTGTCTTTTACTGTTACAAAACTGTATTCAGATGACTCTCTACATTTTTGAAGAGGCTTCTTTTTTTACCTTGTATTTTGCATATGGTTTGAATAGAGATGCCCTCATGGGTAGTAGGGAGCTAAATAATGGTTTTTTTTTTTTTTTTTT
>NW_022196894.1:58597170-58601385 GCF_008632895.1 Mastomys coucha | reverse complement strand
TGCGGAGATTAACTATGGAGCAGAGACTGAAGGAAGGGTAAGCCAGCCTAAATATAGCTATCTCCTAAATAATGGTTTTATTTGCACTTATATCTAGTAGACTCCTGTATTATCTTTAGCCTTCAGGAAATTTCAACATTTTTTTTCCTCTGACATGAATCCTTTGTTTCAGAAGATACATTTCTCTTTAAATATATAATTTTATGTTTTTTTTGAGATTTTCACGTAATGCTATCTAAACACTAATCATCCTTTCACCTAGTCTTTCCAGATCGACCCACTGTGGCCTGCTCCTAAAAATTTATGTCATCCATATAGTCACTGGAACATGATCCAACTTCTGGCCAGCTCTTTCAAGAAAAGTGGGTCTCACCCACCTTCACACCCATCAGCAGCCCTCTATTGTGGAGAGTTACACTTTAGCATCCTTATCATAACTTTTAAGACTCTTTTCAATTGTTATTTGTGGTGGTGGTGGTGGTGATGATGGTTGTCACAAAAGCCTTCTGAAAGATCCCCAGAACTGGGGAGATCCTTACTCAAGTCTCGGGATGATGCGACCACCCAATGACTCACGAGAGACCGAACTTGCTGCAATCACATGAGGTTTATTGGGGATACCGGTACCGGGTCGATCTCATGACCTTGCTGGCCAGAGTTCAAAGCCGAACACAAGAAGTGTGGGGTATTTAAGGGAACATCCATAAGCGGGGGCGGGAAGAGGGTTACCAAGGAAACAGAACATAAACAGTGGAAACTTTCAGAGGGACCTGTCCCAAGGTATTCAGTTAGGGAGGGGAACAAATTCATTCTAGGAATGTAATCTTCATCTACTGGTTGGCAGGGTGGAGAGCCTCGTAAACCAGTAGACCTTCATTCCTAGTTCCACCCTCATTGTGGATCATTCAGGAGGGGCAGGTATCGGGAACCAGAGCCCCGAGGTTCTGAGTTCTTGTAACTGGCTATTTTATATTTCTGGCTGGCTACAGTGGCCTTCCATGTCCTTTTAGGTAAAGGTTATACACCATACATTTCTATTAAATGCCCTCATTTTAAATTCTAGGATTCTCCAGCCTTTCACTTCTATGGTTCTCTTTCTTAACTGTGAGTCTGCAGTCATCATTACCTCTGCATAAGAAGCTCCTTTGTCATTTACAATCATGGACTTTTCACTTAGTAGCCCCTCGTCAGCTTGGGATACAGACATAGACCTGGCCTCCAGCATCAGTGCATGCCACAGATCTCAGGATGGTCTCCATTGTTAGTATGGGCCACAGACACCAACAAATATCCAGGTGGCATGATATTCACATGGTCTCAGGTGGCATGTCACACAACAGAGAGTTTGTTATGACCTTCAGTGGGTTGTATGGCCTCGAGAAGCCAGGACTGTGTCCATGGTCCTTTGTCGTAAGTGACAAGCATGACACATGTTACTATTTAAGGCCATATGAATGCCAGTGGTCCATCCATGCTTCCTCCAGAAGTTATGGTAATGTCATGGACCATGATAAAAATGCCTTTTAGTATACCCACAACTAAAAAAATTTTGTTCAAAGCATTTTTCTTCACTTTAATGTTTCATAAGGAACATCTTTAGCATTTATTCAGTTATTTACATCAATGTGGACTCAACCCAACCTTTACAGTTGGCTTTCTTGAGGGTACTGTTTTAATACTTCTTTTAGGAAAGTTTTGTTTCACTACATGGAGGGGAAGAACATTTTCATATTTAGTAAACTAAACTAGATGACAGATAAAAGAAAGACTTTGAATTTAGCCTTTTTTTCTGATTAGCACAGACAGATATTCATTATGAGAAGGAAAATAGGTCCTTGGAAATCTGAAAATCAATTTGTCCATGAATAATTTAATACTGTAATAAATAGATAGAGTATTAATAAAGTCAGATATGACTGGATAACTATAATAGTAAATTTTTTACTGTTGGAAAAGTATTAATTCAATTCTAGGCAATATGTAGAATTAATAAATAAGAATATGAAATTCCTTAATAATTTGTAAACTCTGACAACCTGAATTTGGTCCAGTAACATACATGGTACAAGGAGAGAACAGTCTTACATGTTGTCTTCTGACTTTAATGTATGTACATGTATGTGCATAGAATACACTCAGAAAGAAATGTGAAAAAGAATGTTATTAGAAAAGTGAACTTTTCATAATATGAAGCATAAATGATATTTTTCTATAATGATTTGGCTATCAAATATAAAAAGTTTACTTGAATGAGAAGGCAGATCAGGTTATTATTCTCTATGCCAGGGTTTCTCTAAAACCCTACTGTTAAATTCTTTCCATTGTTATGAACATGTTTAAAGAAAAGAATATATGGAAAGGAGGAATAATGAGAGGGAGATTTAATGGAAAAGGGATAGTAGTGTGAGAAAGGAGAGGTGTGATGATATATATTTTTGTGTATATATTTTACACAATAATATGTAAATACATATATATGTATATATGTTATATACATATATACATACATGAGAGTGTGTGAATATATATTCATACACATTCATGCATGTATAATGATTATATATTTATATATACATATACATATACATATACAATCATTTAAAATGTTTAATTGGAGTTACCCAACACAGAGAATGATGCTGCCTGGGAACTTATTAGATAAAAATCCCCATTCCAACTGAATAATATTTGCTCTTGTTAGAGGTCAAATGTATCTGTTCAGAAGACCCACAAACAATATAGACTATTTTAACCTCACTCAGCCAAAAGTAGGCTGAATAGACCTTGCCTTGCCACAAAGCAGCCACCCTACTTACGGTGAGGCTTCCTGACATAAACAAAACCCTTTTGTTCTACCATTTCTCTGCCTCTCTTGAAGTTCCAGCTAAGAGCTACACCCTGCTGAATTGCTTTACCTGCCTCCAGGAATGCTAATTTGGCCACAAGGTCCTGGCTTACTGGGGGAGGGGTTTCCCTACCTACTTAATTCTCAGATTCAAAATACATGTTGGACCTTGATTAGAAACTATTATTCAGTCTCATTTTTTCCCTCACCTCATTAATTTCCTGGGCCCCTTTCCTCTCTGCTAGAGACCCGGTTCTTGTGTAGCCATTGGCTGCTGCAACAGTTGGCCTGAAAGACCCCCAGAACTGGGGAGATCCTTACTCAAGTCTCGGGATGACGCGACCACCCAATGACTCACAATAGACCGAACTTGCTGCAATCACATGAGGAAGTTTTATTACAAGCAAGATGGGACAAGAGCTCAGGCCAGCATGCTGGGGTCTACACTCATACACCACGAAGGGAATAGAGGAGTCCGACCCTGGTCTGGGATTTTTACAAGGCTTATAAAGGCATAAACCACAAACAGGGGGGAGAGGAAACGGGGTAAATTCCAAACCATAGATTCATCACCTAGCAAAGAGTCATGTATAGATTTTTCCGGGCAACCTCCTAAGCCATTGTCATACTCCAACCAGGGCGTTGTGACATTCCACAGAGGGATGAAGATGGCAGATGAAGAGGCAACTTTTGCCCAGCGGCTGTCTCGCCACAGCTGGAGCAGCTCAAATGATGCTCAGTTTCTTCTTTGAGTCTGAGAAAGGGGTACTGTCAGTCACAGAGAGGTCTCTAGCCAGATGAATAAATAATATCAAATGCCATATTCTGTGGATTTCTGATGTTTTTGAAAACCAACTATCTATGTAAAGTAATCTGGACTATTGTCTACGAACTACTCTCAGTTCTTTTTCTTGAAATCACCCTAATAATAAACTCAGAGCTATGAATTTGCTAACTTGGCCCTAAACTCACAGGTCTAGACATCTCAGATCTGTCTATAATAGCAGTAAAAAGGACTGGTTCTAAGCCCTCTCTACTAGGGAAATACTGAAACCAGAAATCTCTTAAGTGAATATAGAAAACTTCATCTTTTGGTCTTGAAGTATGCACAACAGAACTGTATTAGCTACACCTCACAGTCAATAAGAATACCATTGTACACCCAATCTTAACAACAAATTCTCAACTTAAAAGCTCTTATTTCTTGCATACGAGTTTAAGATGTAGATGGTTTATAACAAAAGCCTCAACTGTTACCAATCACTACTGCATATAGGATACAAAACTCAAAACTAATAATACAAACACCAAAGCAAACTTTCTGGGAATAAGCTGTGTATCTGAAGAAATACTCAAATACCTGACTAAAT
>NW_022196894.1:58596140-58596336 GCF_008632895.1 Mastomys coucha | reverse complement strand
CACACAAAATCAGTCACCACACAGACATCCACTTTTTCAGGTCCATGACACCGAGAAAGACAACTGGGGCCAGTAACAAACATCAGGTACACACGTAATCAAAGCCAAATCACAGAGTCGCTCGGCCTGTGCCTGCCATGGCTGCCGAGATGGACTGGTCACAAAATACACACAAAAAGACTCGTCTCAATCGCGA
>NW_022196894.1:58590821-58594859 GCF_008632895.1 Mastomys coucha | reverse complement strand
ACTCCATTTTGGGACTTAGTTAAGAATTTTTATTCTACAGACCCCCAAAGTATGGCCCGGAAATGAGGGGGTAGAAAGAGAGCAGCATTGTCTTGGTGGAGTTCTGCAGAAAACAGAAGAAAAAAGATAGTATCCTGCACAGGTAAGCAACTTATACTAAGTAAGCAACTTATAGTATTGATGTTAGCGCTAATCTTAAATTTCATTGTTTTAAAAGTCTTGCTATAGATGTTAAAAGATAGGGGCTAAGCTGTAACAGCATTGACCCGATGCTGATCACAGGAGTTGAGAGTGACAATTAGGATTGGAAACTTCAAATAGGCAATTGTCTGTAGTCAAAGAACTATGTTAGGCATGAGGAATAGGGCATAAATAAAATTAAAAATAAGATGAAAATAGTAAAATAAAATACAAAAATCTCATATATATACATATATATATATATACATATATATACATATATATGTATATATATATATGAGAAAGAGAGATCAAAACTGAAAGAGGATGGATTTTGGGGTTGTCCTGGAGACGGAGAGAAACCGAGAGATGTTTTGCTTTCTCTATGGCTCATACAGGAGAAATCCCTGGTCTTGATTCTCTGTTATATTCGGTGCACCAATGTGTCCATGTGTCAATTTGTGTCTGTTTTTGTCTTGTCACCTGAATGATTTTCATTCTATGTTTCATGTTAAAAATAAAAAATGTTTAAAAATCTTATTTGCTGGCTATCCAGCTCTTGATTCAGTCTCAGGATGCACAGCAGAGGCTGATATAAGCTACATTCCACATTTAGCCAGGAATCTAACAGCAAAGGGAGGTCTTGCTGCAAAGCTGTAGTTAAGAAAGGGTCACCAGCTTAAGTTCTAAAGCAAATGAGCTGATAGTTATTTTTTCCTAGAGAAATCTGTGCAGTAGTGAATATTGGATTCAGCAAATGACAAATTACTTTTTCTCTCAAAATTATAGCTCAAAAAATGAAAAATTCCTTGATTGGTCTGCATTTATAAGATTGGTATAGCCACTTCATTTGGTTTCTGACTAGTCTTAAAGGTATAAATATGCTCTGCATGATTATTAGCTTATAAGTTGTTGGGTATGGTAAAAAGTTGTAACACTGGTAACAGAAAGTTAGCTTAAAACTGGTAACTCAGGACACCTGGCATGAACCAGCTGAGAAACCAGGCCATAGTGAGTGAGTATGTGTGCATGCAAGTAAGTGATCTGAGTTTAGCTTGGAAACTTCCGTCTGGCATGGCAGGAATGCTCTTCTTCTGTGAGTCTGGCAGAAATACACCCACTGCTTGGAATGCAGGAGCCTGCATCCAGTAGCTCAGCTCTAGGGGTTCTGGGGCCCGTAGCATTACCATTTATTTGCTTTTTGTCATTTATGAATAAATAAAAGTGCTAAAAATTTTCCACTGGGTTTTGAGGAATTTGTCCTAATCTCGGCAGATGGACTGCAGCTGGAGTTTGGTAGCCACTTGGTGCCATCTAGCTGCTGCGGTTTAAGTTACAGGCCATTTACCAGGCAGTAGATGTAATGTTTTTGATATTTATTTAAAAGAAAACAGATTTTTTAACGTTGAATTTTGCTTTCCAAAAGTTATGGTTATGGCTTAATATTACAAAAAGAAATTTAGAAGATATGGTTAAAATTGACAGTGTTCCATTGGCTGCAGTTTATAGTTTGGTCCAAAGTTTAAGATTCTTAACTCACCCATCTATATTTTGTAATTAAGATGATTGCTAGGGTAATAATAGTTAATGACAACTGTGGCCAATATGGGCCCAATGCCCCTTTTACATGGACTTTATTGGAAACAGAAATAAAGCAAAATTTCACCCAAGACTCAAAGAGAGATCTCAGTGAAAATTTATTAATTAAAGAACAGCATTATCATGGAACTAAAGTAACTCTAAACTTAAAGTTTATAAAAGGTCAATGAAGTTCTAGAATTTACAGAGGCATTACACTCTGGCTTGCCTAATCCATATAGAAATATTGGGTATTTGTTGGGTTGTTTTTTCTCTACATCCTGGTAATTTTAAAGATTTTTGCTTCTAGTGCATTTGTAATCTTTGGAAAATATTGCCTTTAAAAATGGCTGATAGCCTTACATTATGTATATATATTTTTTGTCTCTGCTTCAGTATAAGAGGCTAGAACTTTGAATTTTTCAGTGTACATTGAAATTTTACTACCTTTGCTCTTATACCATGAGCTTCAAAAACAAGTATTAGTGACTCTAGAAAGAGTTTCAGAGGCAATATCTTTTTCAATATTTGGGCCTCAATTATACCAAGAAAGTTATATCAAGAAAGAAAAGATGAGTTGCTTATTTCAAATTACTTTTGTCTAAGGCCGTACCTTAAGCTCACCACAGCACATAGGCCTTGAGAGACAAAAAGGTTTTTACAAAAAGTAAAGGAAGTTTCTGTAAACAATTGCTATCAATAGTAATCAATTGCAATCAAAGTTTTAGTTATTGTTACTCTATATGCCCACAATAACTCTTGGGAAAAAGAGAGCATTAATATAGATTCATCTTTTCTCATGTCCAAAGTAAAGTTTTAACATACTATTATGAAGTTGTTGTGATATTAAAAAAGAATTATATGATAAAATCATGAAAATATCTTGGAAAGAATGTCTTAAAAGCTTGATGAGACAACTATTTCTTGCTTCAAACAGCGATTAAATTGGTTATTGCAAAATATTGATATTTAGCCTAATACATAGTGAAAATTTTAAGCAAAAATGATAATTATTATCTGAAAGACAAATTGTTAATGAAAAGGAAAATAAAAGTCCAGCACTAGCTTGCCCATGTAAGCCTGGGAGTGAAAGAGTTAAATCAAAGCAGAGGCAAGTAGCCAGGGACTGACAGGTCAGGAAGACATAAACCATAGAGATAGGGTTAAAAATGCAAGAACATATCCATGGCTCAGGCCTGCACGGACATGCTGGGGCAGACATTTGACTAATGGGCCACGTGGTCCTCTTAGCACTCCCCTTTTAGGAATTTTCAACTCTAACTACATTTAACATAGCCAATCATGTATAACCACACCAATTCCTTTGTTTCCCCAGACCTTTTTCCTATAAAAACCCCTAACCTCTGAGCCTCGTGGTCGATTCCTGGTCTCCTGTGTGAGATTGGGGGTCGAACTGGAGCTCCAAAATAAAGATGCCTCATGTTTTTTTACATCAAGATGGCCTGTCGTGTTCTTTGGGTGCATGTTTCCCAGGACTTGAGCGGAATTCCCTACAGGGTCTTTCATTTGGGGGCTCATCCTCCGGGATCTGCATGACACCCAAGAACTTCGAAGGCCCCTTGGAGGTATGTTTGTATGAGTCCACACTCATACAAACATGTCTGAGGTGCGGCCGCTGCGTTTGTAGTTTTGTGTTTTGTGTTTTGTGTTTTGTGTTTTCTGGTTTTGGTTTTCGGGCCCGGCAGCTGTAAAAACAGAAGCTGCAACCTTAGAAGTTGAGCCTGGGGGAGCAGAGACCTCAGAAGTTGAGCCTGGGGGAGCAGGGACCTCAGAAGTTGAGCCTGGGGGAGCAGACCTCAGAAGTTGAGCCTGGGGGAGCAGGGACCTCAGAAATTGAGCCTGGGGGAGCAGGGACCCTAGATGTTGAGCCTGGAATATTGAAAAGTCAAGAGAGTTTGACTGTTGGTTTTCTGAACAAGGGAGACGGAGTCCTCCTCCTACCAAGAAGAAGGTGGGAGCAAAACCCCCCATCTGAGCTTGCGTTTAGCTGGTTTATTCAAGACCAGACTTGGGCGAGTGTGTGTGAACTGGTCCATCTCAGCAGCTGTGGCAGGCACACGGGCCGAGCAACTCTGATTTGACTTTGATTATCTGTGTACCTAATGTTTGTTACTGGGACCATTTGTCTATCTCTGTGTGTAAGTTGTCTTTCTCTGTGTTCATGGACCTAGCAAGGTCAGAGCTGTCGGTGTGGTAATTGTTTTTCTCTGTGTTTCTTGGTATCTTGTTCTATACAATTTATCTGTTAAAGTTAAAAAA
>NW_022196894.1:58546549-58590698 GCF_008632895.1 Mastomys coucha | reverse complement strand
AAAAAAAACAGCCCAAGGCAGGGACCTGCAGCTCTGCTGGAGTAGGCTCCTCAAGGGCCAAGGTCAGATACTGCTGGAGAGTGGGGCCCAGCAGCTGGGTCACAGAGTAAATGGGCAGGGACTCCTGAACAACCAAGTAAGTTTTTGCAAAATAAATTAGCTGGGTAAAATATTGTCTTTATTATCTGGTTCAAAAATTATTAAATTGGTATCTTGTAAACTGTGGTGATTGAATATTGAAGCCTTGAGAGTCATGCTTTGCTTAAAATTGTTATACTGTATTTCATGCTAGAAAAAAATTGGTTAAAACATTGATTTAGCTTAACTTGTTTTAAAAGCAGTTTCAACTTGCCCTGCAGAGACTGATAAGGCACTCTGCAGTGTCTGGGAGTCTGCACTCACAGAGCACCAAGAGGAGGGAGTGAGTACTGCTCGCCGCACTGAAAGCTAGGGTGCTGCAGGGCCGAGCATGAGAGGCAAAGAGGGAGTGCAGGGGAATGCCCCCCTGACCTGAGGCTGCTGCAGCGGCTGGGCTGCGAGGGAGGGCAGAGAGAGAGAGAGAGAGATAGAGAGAGAGCAAGCAAGCAGCTCAAGGGTCGAAAGGGTAGGCGGAGCTGAGGAGGCAGGGAATGAGTGCTGCTTGGCTGCACTGAAAGCAGTGGCTGCTGAGGTGGGGTGGGGCTGAGAGAAGGAGAGAGAGAGAGAGAGAGAGAGAGAGAGAGCACTCAGAGGACTGCCCCCTCCTCACTGGCAACGGGCGGCCCTCCCAAACACTTCTGTAGTGGCTCTGGTATGCTGTGGCTCCGGATGGCTGGGAAGGACTGATGGGAGATGTAGTTTTGTGGGTGATCACCTAGGTAAAGGGACTCTAGCACGGTCCAAAGTTAGGTCACGTGATCCAGCGCGCCAATTAGAACAGAGAACGACTTTGAGACAAGCCCCTTTGCTGTAAGATAATTACAGGTTGCTCTGAGCTAAGGAAAAAAATGAAATGTTTAAAACTGGGTTTTGTTTGTCAAAATTATGGTTAAGGGTTACAAGAAAAATTATTGAGAGATTTACTGTAAGTTGCTGAGAGATTAGTACAAGCCATTGAGGGACAAAAAAAAAAGGAGTTAGTTTGCCTTGAAAATGACAAACAGAAACAGACACAAGGGCGTGCTGAAACTGAATGCCATTTCTACAAAGTTGAAATCAGGCTTATATGATATACAGAGAACAGGGCAAACTACAGAAGTTATGTAGGCAGGAGATGGTCACATCAAGGTCAGTACAATCAATCAGCCAGGTGCAAGGGGGAGGAGCAGTGGTGTCATTCTTCATTCTTTGGACTGGGTTGTCCTGACAGCCCCAAGATAAACTCTCAGGGTCTGTCTTTAGGCAAGCATCTGAGGGTCGTATTTTAACATTCCTTGGCTGTGACATAAATAATTAGTGAGAGAAACCCTATAACTTCTCTCTAGTCAGTAAAATAACTTTGCCTTGTGTGGGACTGCTCTGGCAATTAGTACCTAACTGCTATCTCTAATTTTGGAGACACTCTGTCTTTTAAGGCAGCTCCTTTTTAGAAATTCCAAGTTAACTACAACTAGAAATCAATTAAGATTATTGAAACACTGTAGAGGCCGGGAAATAATGTTAAATCTCAATTTTAGCTATAGCAAAATATTTTTTAGGACACCTTTAAACCTGAATAAAGAAAGTATGCAGATCTTTCCCCAAATTATAGCAGAGATCAATCTAGAACACCTCTGAGTTAGGAGATGTCAGTGATTGACTACCTCAGGAGGCTGATTCCTTTTGAAGTGTATGCCTCAGTTCTGTGATCAGGTTTTTAGGCCTGTCCCAGGCACAACTGAAGTAGACAAGTTCTGTATAACAATACTAGAAGAAGGAAAGCTAGACCAGCTGTGACTGTTGCTGGGAGAAGGCTGTTTTGCATGTACTATTACTGAGCCAGTGGGAGATGCCTACTGGTTCTTGGTCATATGCAGCTAGAAGATCAGAGATAGAGACTTTCTTATTTAGAGACTTTAAGACACTGAGAACCCAAATATCATCCAGATAGATTTCTTTGTATTTATGATTAAAGGTTTGCTTCTGTGTTTTGGGAAAAAATAATTAAAGTATTTACATCTTCCAGAAATCTAGACTCCAGAGAATCAAACAAAAATATATATATTAATAATAATGAAAGTTTGTTTTGAGATTTATATGTTACAGAAATATACAGCCTTGGTGAATTTCCTCATCTAAACAGCCTGCTTGAACTCCTGGTGTCCTAAGCTTCAGCCTGACCCAGTTAAGACACAAACATCAGAAGACTAATTCTGTTTTTCCTTTCCCCTTTTTTATATCTCTACACCCCCATTCAGCTTGAAGAACTTATGATGAGTCATCTACCTGGTTCCCTGGGCTTTGGGGCTAGAGAGGGTTGTTATTGTTATGTTTCTAGAATATTTAAAATAGGAAAAAATAGCCAGATTTAATTGTATAGCTATAGAAAGCCTTATAATTTGTTATTGAGTTAAGCTCATATGTTCCTGTTTGGTACAAAATCAATATTATCCTTGGTAAAATGACCTTCTGATAATAATTACCCTATACTGAAAATAATTTAATTAGTGTATAAGACAATTTAAACAAAAAACATTGTGTGACTAGAATTTGGTCAGGTATTTTAGTATTTCTTCAGATATACAGCTTATTCTTAGAAAGTTTGCTTTGATATTTATATCTATAATAGTAATTGGTAAAAGTTAAGGCTTGGATTATAAACCATTTACATGTTAAACTAGTATACAAGAAATAAGTAAGAGCTCTTAAAATTGAGAATTTGTTGTTAAAATTGAGTATACAATGGTATTCTTATTGATTGTGAGGTGTAGGTAATACCGTTCTGCTGTGCATACTTAAAAATCAAAAGTTTTCTGTATTCAGTTAAGAAATTTCTAGTTTCAGTAAAAGTTGTAAGTAGGCTTATAAATAGTTCTTTTATTTTCTCAGAAGAGAGGGCTTCGATCTAGTCCACCTTTGCTGATATTATAGACAGACCTGAGATGTTTAAACCTGTGAGTTTAGGGCCAAATTAGAAAATTCATGGCTCTGAGTTTATTGTTAGAATAATTTCAAGAAAAAAGAACTGAGAGCAGTTCATAGATAATAGTCCAGATTACTATATATAAATAGTTGTTTTTCAAAAACATCAGAAATCCACAGAATATGGCATTTGATATTATTTATTCATCTGGCTAGAGACCTGTCTGTGCCTGAGAGTACCCCCTTTCTCAGACTCAAAGAAGAAACTGAGCATCATTTGAACTGCTCCAGCTGTGGCGAGACAGCCACTAGGCAAAAGTTGCCTCTTTATCTGCAGATGACACTGTCCAAAAAGGACACACGGGCCTAGGACTTCATATATCTGCCGAGACAAAGTAGGCGAGTCCTTCCTGTTTTTCTTGTCTGTCAGACATTCATGGGCCAGAAGGCTGAAGATTAATGCTCCAACATTTTAAAGTAAGGACTGTCCAGGTGTCCAACAGTCTCTTATTAATTAATTATATTTCTAAAAGCTGTGTTAGGCTTCCCGTATGTTCTCTATTATCCAGTCATTCCTGGATTTCTGGTGGAGTTAAAAGACTACAAAAATTAAAAGAGATATAGGGTAAGTTGTTAAGAAAACTAGTACAGGTAGCTAAAAAGTGTTTTAAATGAAAAAAAAAAAGAGTTGCAGAAAAGAGTTGCAGAAAGAATGTAAAAGGACATAATAAAGAGATAGAATGTTTAAAAGAAAGTTTTTAAAGATAAAGTCTAGTGTGAGAGTCAGAATAAATTAGAGGCTAGAGAGCTAGAGATAAAAACAAGAAAAAAAAAAGAGAAGCTAAAAAGCTTGTGAGCTGGTAAGGTAGTGCCTGACAATAAAAAAGAGAGTTAAGAGTTACCCTGACAGTTGTGTTAAAACTGTGCTTAGAGACTGCAGAGGCAGCTACAAAAACATCTGTTATGGTATTACAGCATAAGGCTTATAGAGAGTTAAGAACTGCCATTGATTTAAATATAGAAAAATGTTGTTTTTATGTAAACCATTCAGAGTCATTAGAAACTCCATGAGTAAACGCAAAAAAGAAAAAATAAGTGCTGTTCAGATTTTAATGTTATACCAACAATACTATACTTTGCAAGGCCAAGAAAATCTAGAATATAATAATACTGATATTTCATTCTATGATTAGAACTATCTAGTAAAAAAAGGGGGGGAATGAAAAGAAAAATAAAAAATTCAGTACGAACTTGCCCACATAAGCCTGGGATTGAAAGAGTTAAGTCAAAGCAGAGGCAAGTGGCCAGGGAGTGACAGGTCAGGAAGGCATAAACCTGTGTGAGATTGGGGGTCGAACCGGAGCTCTGAAATAAAAATGCCTCATGTTTTTTTATATCAAGATGGCCTGTTGTGTTCTTTGGGTGCATGTCTCCCAGGACTTGAGTGGAATTCCCTATGGGGTCTTTCATTAAGAGTTGCTTAAATGCATGCTTTTAGATTTTTCTATAAATGTATGTATGCATCCCATAATACTATATACATCTACAGCCCTTTTATAGGAGAAATTATTTGTAAGTCACATGTTTAGTCTCATTATTTTCCCCCTACTTCAGCAAAATAATTAATCTATATGATGTAGTCACTATCAGATGCTAAAATTAAGTCTTAATTTGTATATTGATATATGTGTATATGTATATATCAGAGCTTACAACTTCTCATGGTAATTTGGCATTTTTAAAAAATAATTCTGATTTAAAAATTAAAAGTAAAATATACACATGTGATTATTAATATCTTTTCAGACATTCAAGTTGCAATTACCTTAACATGAAAGGCAACAAAAACTGTAAATGGTTAATGCCTACATTATATTTCTATACTTAATGTTCCTAATCAAATTAAAACAGATTATGGAACTATTACGGTCAAACATTTAAAATGTTTTGTCAACAATTTAATGTTACCCATATTATTAAAATAATTTATAATTCTCAGAGACAATAAATTGCTCAACATGCACTTAGAATTTTAAAAATTTGTTTTTTTGTTTTGTTTTGTTTTTTAAAGGAGGAAGAATCATACACTCAAAGTTACCAAAAACATAGCTCACATTTTACGTGTTTTAAAATTTTTTGCAGACTGATGCTGGGGGGGTAAGTCTGCCATGGATCACCCCTGGAATACATGCATTTCCAGTCCTTATGCCATGGTGAAATGGCAAGGTCCACTTACTAACACATGAAATAGCCCAGTCCCCGTCTTAATTTGGGGAAGAGGCACCATTGGTGTCTTCTCACAATTGAAGACGAAGCACGATGTCTGCCTGAAAGATAGTTTTGTCAAGTGGATACAAGTCTAGAGTCTTTTTAGTAAACATGCTTCCAACTAAATTAATGGCTAGAAATTTTATTAGCCAGCAAAGTTCACTTGGCTAAAATAGCCTCAGGTATTTTCCTGAGAGTTAACAAGTTCCTTTGTCATTCTCAGAGCTGCATTCCCCAACACCTGGAGGCTAGATCTTGAGTCTGAGCACTGCTAATTTGAAACTGAATTGAGTGCCTGGGACATCCTCAAAGATAATGTTAAGCCTGTTGCTTTTAAACTTTTGTCTTTTTATCTTAAGCAGGTTTGTTACAGACATGCAGGCTATACTCCATGATAGACTTCAGAGAGGCTCTGTATGTCAGTTATTAATTGTGGTGAAGAAAAAGCATTAAATGCATATTGTGGCTTTGGTCTGTGTGGGGAAAAAGTGTGCTATGAGGGCCTGCAGCCAAAGACATTCCACTGAATCTATGACTCTCATTAACTTAAGACAAAGTCACGTGCCAAGAGTCCATGTTTATTAATAATAAACACTAAAAGGCCCGGTTTGTGCAAATAAACACAAACTAGATGCACATGATATCTGAAGTGGGTAATGGAGAGACCAGTAAGTCTATACCTAAGACAGACAGAGCCACCAGTCACCATAATTCCCAGGCAGCACTATGGTACATAAATATATCTTATGCCCCAGTCTAGCTAATTTTTAATAACTAAATGAAAAGGGAGGAACTGTGATCTCCCCCAGGCTGAATCAGACCTTGCCCTTGTTACAAAATAGCAACCCCACCTAGTATGACATTTCCTAAAGAAAGGAGGGCTCCTTTGTTCCTGCCACTTCTTTGCCTTGAAGTTCCTGCTAGGAGCTCTGTCCTGCTGAGTTGCTCCACCTTTGTAAGGACAATTCTCAATAGTATATGAAAAACAAAACAACATCATCAACAACAATAACAGGATAGCTAAAACAACCATTAGGAATAAATGAGCTGCTGGAGGTATCACCATACTGATTTCAAATTTTACTACAGAGCTCTAGTAATAAAAAGTGTTGTTTGGGCCTAAAAATGTAAACAAGTTGACCATTAGAATCAAATTGAAGACCCAGACATAATACCACATATGTTCAAACACCAGATTTTCCAGAAAGTTGCCAGAAATATACCCTGGGGAAAAAGACAGCATTTTAAATAAATGGTGCTGTTCATTCTGGGTGTCTACACATCAAACAATGCAATCAATCCATGTTTATCACCTCTCAGAAAACTCAAGTCCAAGTGGTTCAAAAATCACAACATAAAACCAGATACACTGAGCTTGATAGGTGAAAATGGGAAGTAGTCTTGAAGGTATTAACACAGGAATTAACTTTGTGAAAAGAATACCATTAGTACAGGCACTAATTTCAACAATAAATGGGACGTCATAAAACTAAATGGCTTCTGTAAAGAAAAGGATACCATCAAAGAGACAAAAAGAAGCCTAAGAAATGGGAAACAATTTTTGCCAACACCATATCTGGTTGAGAGCTAATATCTAAAATATATAAAGAACTCAAGAAATTGTACATTAAGAAAAACCTAAGATTCCAATTTAGACATGGGGTATAGGTCAAAACAAACAATCAATAGAGAAAAATTAAATGGCTGAGAAACATGTAAGTGAATATTCAAAATTCTTAGCTTTCATGGAAATACAAATCAAAACTACTTTGTGGTTCCATTTTATACCTGTTGGTATGGCTACATTTAATAACAAAAGTAAAGCTCATGCTGGCAAGCATGTGCAGCAAGGGAGCTTGGAGGCAACACAAACTTGAACAACCATTATACAAATCAACATGATGGTTCCTCAGAAAACTGTGAACTGATCTACATGAAGAATCAGCTGGTTATATTTCATTGAACAGTTGGCTAATGGGGTCCCATGAAAGCCCCCGAACATCCCAGGCTGATACTAAGACAAATAGCTGCTCTGTGTAAACTGACAGTGTGTCCCCATTGCTGAATACAACATTCACACAATATGTTGAACAAAGAGAAGTAGAATTGGTACCTACTTGTAGCCTTCCACTCTAGGTTCTAGTTTCTTTGGTTCACGAAGGCACCATGCAGACAGCACAAAAAGAAACAAGGACACCTCTCCAACCACTAATTTTTTGACCTTTAATCTGTACTGCCAGCAAAATATGTTAGGGCAATGATGGTTCATTACTACTGAAAGTGGCCTGTTGCCTCACCTCAGTTCAACCTCCGGACTTTGGCGGCGGCTTCTGCCCTAGGTGGTCACCTGGGGAATTAAGACAAAAGACCTTCCACAGAATATCAGCTTATCTCTGAAATAAGTTGCTGGAGAAGTTCATGCTGAGCTACAACTACCCCTGTGACAGACAACGCCTACTGCCTGAGGACATCCGCAGACATTCCAGCAGCTGATGACCTTCACCCATGACTCCCTAGTGACTCCCTCATGATTCCTTCCTAACTCCTTTCTGACTCCTCCCACAATGTTTGTGTTGTGCAAATGCCATTGTAATCTAGAGATCCAGTTTCAGTTTCTCATGTACATGTAAATGCTGAACCCCAAAAGTAAAGTACAAAGCCTTGATTGGGACTCAACTTGACTTCGCGTCCTTTTGTTCTCAAACTCTGTTTTTCAGGTCCTTTTCTGTGGAGTGCTGCTGCTGCGCCTTAAAGATGGTGCCTGCCATTCTTCTGTTAAGGAGTAAACAAGTCCTTATTTGGCAAGAGGGTTGCACCTGACAGTGGCCTGATCTTTTGTCATGACTCTGTAGCCAATGATAGCGCAAGATGTGGTATGGGCTCATGGGCAGTCCTACGAAGGGTATTTAAGCAGCACTCATAGACCATTTGGGGGCACACCCTTGATTCTCATGTAACTAACAGCTCCTGAATAAACTGTTGCTGGAAGGAATTGGTGTGCTAGTCTTTCTTCCCTGCTGGTCAGGGTGATTGGCGCGGCACACTTTTCTCCCTTCAAACTGAGAGAACCCAAAATTCATGAAACTGTGGGCCAGTTTCATAATGGCACCCGAATGTGTGGACTCAGATACGGAGGATAGATGAAGGACACACTGTCAAGAAACAGAGCTCTGCCTAAAAGAATTCAGAAGGTAAAGGTAAAAGGTTGTACACCCCTCTGCACGGTAGATATTTTCAATGCTGGTGCTAGCCTTATTTTAATATTGTAGGATTATTGTTGTGCATACAAGAAGTGTACATGTCTAGGCTGAGTTGACACTGGCCCAGTGCTTGATTCACCTAGGAAATTGGCAGTGAGAATGAGTTCAAATGAGTTGAAAAGCAGGGATTAATAAGCGTAAAAAAGTTGCTTCTAACAAAAGGAATCAGGGTTGAAAAGGATGCATTAAAAAATCTCTCAGGTACTCGCTTCAGCAGCACATATACTAAAAAAATCTCTCAGATGAGATAGAATCTTGTTGCACATGGCTTCAAGAAGTAAGAGTTAAATAAGACTGCATTGCAGGGAACTACAGGTCAAAAGATCTTGGCGCGAAGGCATAAAATAGATGTTTCATATGTGGAAGTATGAATCATTTTTAAAATGATTCATGGAAATGAATAAAATCATAAAAATGATCCTAGGAAATTAGGAGCCACAAGAAGGCAGCAGTCCGGTGCTACCCCAAGAGTCTGTCCTCATTGCAGGAGAGGGAAACATTGGGCCAAAGATTGTAGATTTAATAAAGGCCTTCAAGACAATACCTGATTGGGTAACGAGTGGAGGGGCCAGCCCCAGGCCCCCTTCTTAAAACAACATGGCTGCTGGGGCTTGCGAGCACTGTACATCTTCCCAGTGTGAGTGGGGAGACAATGGCCTGACCATGGTGAGAACTCTGTGATATGGGTGACAACGTGACTAAGTTTGGGGGCCAGTTGTGGTGGCACACACCTTTAATCCCAGTACTTGGGAGGCAGAGACAGGCAGATTTCTGAGTTATACAAATAGCATGAGAGATAAAGAGATGGAAACTGAAAGACAAAGCAAAGGCTGATCTAATTGCCCTGCTGAAAAGCTGTTTTTTAAAAAAGGAGTCAGAAACTTAAATTCTAAATTCTTTGATCTAAATTTATAGGATTTGTGTAGCCATTTCATTTGGTTTCTAACTAGTCTTAAAGGTATAAATATGCTCTGCATGATTATTGGCTTATAAGTTATTGGGTATTGTTAAATGTTGTTACATAAGTAACTGAAAGCTAGTTTAAAGCTGTTAACTCAGGAAACACATGGCATTAAAGGTACACATGTGGCGTGAGTCAGCCAAGATGGCCGAAATCTCGGCAGACAGACTCCAGCTAGAGTTTAACAACTGCTTAACATAATCTAAAGGCTGCGGCTTAAGTTGCAGGCCATACACCAGGTGGTAGAATTCAGAACAGCTGTTTAGTTTAGTAGCTACTTAATATCATATAATAGCCATACTTTAAATTATGGGCTTTGTACCTGGCAATACAAATTTTCGTATGCTCCTAGTCTGAGAACCTCTGGTCTTAATGTAGAAATTGACACCTTGAAGTCACCTCTGATCTGAAAGGAAATGAGTAAGAATGGGTAGAAGCACAGAGTACACTGAAAGGCCGAGAGAGGAAGCCCTAAACTTACTCAATGGGCACTGGTTTTCCTTGGGATGCCTTGAAGTCAACTCTGACCCAATTGGGAATGAGGAAGAACGGGCAGAGCATGGAAAAATAGCCAGGGAGGCTGAAACTTACACCATACAAGGCCAAAGAGCTGAGGATGAAGGTAGAGCTCTCCAAGCCCAATGAGGTAGTGGCTGGCAAAAAGACTAGTGAGAGGAGCTGATAGATCATTTAACGGATAATTAAATAACCCACCAAAAAATAATATCACCTGGTACTTTAGGAAGAGTACAGTAAAGGTACTATGCCATGTAGCTTTTCAGTTAACACCATGATTTTACTTTCCAGAGACCTGGCATGCTCTGAGTAGTTATCTCAGAATGACCCAGGCTTGCTAACTACAGTTCAAAAGCAGGGAGACACTTAAAAAACTTTGTAATGTGAATGTAATATTTTTAGTATTGATTTTAAAGAATATAAATTGTTTAAAATTGGGTTTTACTTCCTAAAAGTTATAGTTATTGCTTAATATTACATAAGAAATTTAAAAAATATATGGTTAAAATTGACAGTGTTCCATTGGCTGCAGTTTGCAGTTTGATCCCAAGCTTAAGAATTTTAACTCACCTATATTTTGTAATTAAGATGGTTACAAGAGTAGTAAAAGTTAAAAAGCAGCTGTAGCCAGGACGGTGCTGCTGCCATCTTTAAGAACAAGCTCTTGATAAATTGTTTCAAAAGGGTTTGTACCCTAAAAACAGTTCAGAGACCCTCAAGTGGAATTTGTTTCTGTTACAAGCAATGCTTTTATAGCACCAAGGTTATAAAAAACATTTTAAGTATAAATCAGCTTGAAAAGGGGTCAGGGATAAAGAGCAAAATTTTCCTTGGAATATGATCTCACTACAGGAGCAGTGTAATCTTTGGGTGTGACTCAGGTGGTATGCTCAGTGAAATATTTACATTTGAGTTGATGCAAAAGTGTAGAGAGGCCTCTGTAAGGCCTGAGAGACATTCCTTTTGTTTTACAAACCAAGCGTAGGGAAGTCTTCCAGGCTTTGCCTCTCCCTTACCTCTGGGGAATTGTTTTTAAGACAAAAACACCATTATCACAGTTCTATGCAGGTGTGGTTCAAAGTAATTTTAAACTTGAGACTTATAGAAAGTCAATAAGGTCATGGAGTAGAGTTATTGTGTATTTAAAGGTTGTTTTTCCCTCTATATCCTGGTAGTTTTGAAGATTTTATTTCTAGTGAATTTGTAATCATTAGGAAATGTTGCCTTTGAAAATAGCTAAAGGCCTTATATATTTTATTTGTCTCTGCTTCAGTACAAGAAGCTAAGACTTTGAATTTCTCAGTGAAAGTTAACTATTAAAACCTCAGCTACATCAAGAAA
The DNA here is from genome assembly GCF_008632895.1 of Mastomys coucha. NCBI lineage: Eukaryota > Metazoa > Chordata > Mammalia > Rodentia > Muridae > Mastomys > Mastomys coucha. Next base: position 58,579,313 of record NW_022196894.1, on the reverse strand, counting down.
AGTTGTATCAGAAAAGAAAAGATGAGTTGCTTATTTCAAGTTACTTTTGGCTAAGACCTCATCTTAAGCTTACCACAAGCCTTAATCCTTTGATAGAAATTAAATGGTGAGACAAACAGCTTTACAAAAACTAGAGGATGTTTCTATCACTTGTCAATTATGATCAATTACAATCAAATGTTAGTTTTTGCCTCCAACATCTCTTTGACAAAATGAGAACATTAATATAAATTCATCTCTTCTCATTCAAAATAAAGTTTAATATCTTACCATAAATTTGTGGTGATATAATAAAATCTTAAAATATATTTTAGAAAATTATTTCCTCTAACAGTAATTAATTTGGCTATTATAAACTATTAATTGATATTTGGCCTATTACTTAGTAAAGAATTTTAGGCAAACATTGATAATTTTCCAAAGTAAACAAATTGTTATAATTCATTTGTATACATACTTTTATATTTCCTATGGATTTATGTATACACCCCATAACAATATATTAAGAGTGAAAGAGAGCAAGAGAAGAGTGAGAGAGAGGAAGTAAGAGTAAGAGAAGGAGAGAGCAAGAGTGCAAGAGAACAAGAATAAAGGAGAAGAGTCAGAGAGTGAGGGAGCAAGAAAACAAGAGTGAGAGAGGAAGTAAGAGAATGAGGAGGGGCAAACCACCCCTTTTATTGTATGGGGTGTGGCATGCCTGGCTTGTGGTCAGATGAGTGGGTTTAAGGTCCATCTAGAATGTTGGGAGCTTGAGGCATTGTCTGCCTGATAGAGCACACATCTCCTGCAGGGACATCTGTGAGGAATTTGGGCTGAAATCTGAGCCATTGGTCTCAGGAGCTATTACTGAGTGCCTACTTTCCCTTGTGAATAAATTTACTTTGCTCAGTGGGTCTCCAGGGTTCTCAGGTGGCTGCTTTACTGGACCCTGGCTGTCAGAACTGCCTACTGCCCCATTTCCCCCTTTTCTGTTTTTAAAAGAGAGTTGTCATTAGAATAAATGTCTACTATTGTTGGGATAAGTATAGGGGCCCTGGAGTGATTGTGTCATTTGTGGTGAAAATTTTGTGTGGGTGGAAGTATCAGAAGAAATCACAGGACAGAGGAGTGAGGAAAGTAAGCAAGGTAAGAGATTATAGAATCAATTTTCCATGGATAATATAGTTTGAGGGTAAAAAACATCAGTTTTGAACAGTAATTAATTAATTCTAGATAGACATTATGTTTTCCTTACTATCACATAACTTCCCCCAAGTTCAGCAGCCATTTGGCTTGGCAAGAGAGTTCATTTGTAGCTGGAAGGTCCCAAGTCTGTTGTCTGTCCTCTGATTCAGTGTGTGTCTAGGGAGCTTTCGGTCAGATGAGGCACCTGGAAGAAGGCTCTCCTGTTGTCTGCAGACCCCAGAAAAACCGCATGGTCTCTGATGGATCTTGTAGCTACAGACACTGTCCTCCCTCGTGGGAGTGAACCTGTAGAATAATTATGACAAAAGAGCAGGACCCTCACAGAAAAAAAATGTCTGCAATGGTTTGTTTGGGAGCATTGTTAGGACCTTAGAAAGCAAGGGTTTGTGAGGGATTTAGTCCTGGAAGGAATCTTTAATGTCTGCTTCATGTAGCTGAGGAAAAAAATTTCTCTGGGATAGGCAGTAACAGCTTGTCTGTGAAAGGAAACCAGTTGTTAATTAAGAATAAAATTATAGTGAAAGACTGGAGAATCTTAGAATGAGGGCATTTAATAGAAATGTATGTATAATGTGTAACCTTTACTTAAAGAAGGCATAGGAAGTCTCTGTGAGCCAGGAATATGGACTGGTCAGTTCCAGGAACAGGATAGTGGTCAGCTATTAAGAAGATAACATTGCCCAGAATAAGGAACAGGACAATGGTCAGCCATTGAGAAGATAGCATTGACCATACCACAGGATATTGGTCATCTAATTAGTCCTAGGAGCAGTCAGCCATTAAGAAGATAGCGTTGACCAAACCACATTCCTCTAGACAATGAGTGTGCAGGATGACCTCCTTGTGACCTGACTCAGCTAGGTAGTGGGTTCCTTTGGAATTTTCCATTGTTCCCTTGTTATGTTTCCCTGGTAACCCCTTCACCCCCCTAGTTTGTGGCTTTTTCCTTTAAATACCCCTTACTCCTCTTGCTTGTGGTCGAACCCCTCTGGCCTGCCTGGCTATGAGTTCAACCCCAGATCTGGAATAAACCTCATGTGATTACAGCAAGTTCGGTCTCTCCTGAGTCATTGGGTGGTCGCATCATCCCGAGACATGAATAAGGATCTCCCCAGTTCTGGGGGTCTTTCAATAGTATTCAGCATAGTTGATTTGACCTATGGAAGTAGATTAGGTGACTTAAGAAATCTTAAGCAAGTTGAAAACTTTTGAACATACATCACTGATATTTGGGAGAAAAATAAACATTCAAATGGAGAAGCAAGAAAATTTTGGGTTGAAAAGCAAAATTTCGTCATTTCTATAAGGGGTGCAAGTAAAAAAAAAAACCCTCCAGTGCAGCAGTTTTGGCTGGTTTAGAGGAGTAGGCTGTGTGTGCAGTAAGCAGGCTATGTATTACAGGTTCATTTTTTTCCTTGAAAAGCAAGGAATAAAGTTTTAACCTTGAAAATGTTTAAGGGTTGATGGGCTTTTAGCTGAAGCTGCAGGCTGTTAGCCTGTGCTATAAATTAGCGGATAGGTAGGCGGAGCTCAGAGGCAGCGCTAAGGTCTGGGGGAGGAGTTAAGAGTAGAAGTTTGAGCCAGTTTAAAGGACAAAAAAGGAGGCAGATCCAAGGGGTCCATGTAGCAGCAGGAACCTGCTTTTCCAAGGGAGGGAGGGAGAAGGGAGAGAGAAAGAAATGCCCAGTTTTTGAACTGGCTCACTCACGGTTTATGTCTGCCTGTTTGAATGCCACAAGTGACTGAGCTGAGTTTTTCTGGCACAGAGTGTTTTTTCTATTGCAGAAGGAGAAAAGGCCACTTTTCTCCACAGGCCACCCTACCCTCTAGAGACCAGAGGCACTCTCTTTAAAACCACAATACTACACAGAAACTGCTGGGTGCAATCCCCAGGCAGCCAAGGAACAAAAGGTTAATAGGGTAGTGTGACTTTACACTCAGGCCAGAGACAGAGCTGACCAAGCAAGTGCAAAGCACCTGTCTGCATACTTTACCTCAGTCCAGGGGGTGACGGTGTCCCCGTCTTGGGGAGGTAGAGGTAGAGACAGGTGAAGGGAGTGGTTCCTTGGTCTGCTGGGAAGTCAGGGACATAGGTTTCCAGATGCTGCTGGGCACCACAGGCACCGCTGGATGCCGCTGGAGTCTGGGAATGAAAGGATCAAGGGCATGGGAAAAGAGTAGCAGTGCAGCAGTTCTGTTAGTGCAGGGCTAGGATGTTTTGCCCACATCCTCTACCAGTTGTCGTTCCAAGGGCGGGGTGGGGGGCGGGCTGGTGGGCTGGCTGAGGCTCTTTCTCTCTCCCTGGAGGCAGTGGGCCTGCTACTGAGGCCCGGATCTCTCTCTCTCCCCCATTGTTAACCTGTTTGCTGCATGGCACGTTAGTTAAAAAGGAGGCAATGTATAAATGAGTTATTTTACCGTAGGAAGGATACAATTTGCTTGTTAAGTAAAGGAAAAGAAAGGAGAGGAAGAAGAGAGAGAGAAAAGAGAAGAAGAAAGCAAGAAAAGAGAACAAAGAGGAGAGAGGAGAGAAAGAGCAAGAGAGGGAGAGGAAGAGAAAAAGAGTAAGAGAGCATGATTGCAAAAGTAGTAGAGTAAGAGAGAGGAAGTAAGAGTAAGAGAGGAGAGAGCAAGAGTACAAGAGAGCAAGAGTAAGAGAAGAGTAAGAGAGTGAGGGAGCAAGCAAGAGAATAAGAGAAAGAGGGGAAGTAAGAGAGTGAGGAGGAGGCCAAACACCTCTTTTATTATATGGGGTGTGGCATGCCTGGCTTGTGGTCAGATGAGTGGGTGTAAGGTCCAACTAGAATGCTGGGAGCTTGAGGCATTGTCTGCTTGATAGAGCACACATCTCCTGCAGGGGCAGCTGTGAGGGGTTTGGGCTGAAATCTAAGCCATTGGTCTCAGGAGCTATCACCGATCTCCTACCAACCCTTGTGAACAAATTGACTTTGCTCAATAGGTCTCCGGGGTTCTCAGGTGGCCGCTCAACTGGACCCTGGCTGTCAGAACTGCCCACTGCCCCATAACTCACAATAACAACTTCATTGAAACACAATTTTGCATCACTTTCTTGAAGAAATTTTAAGTGGATATATTACCATGATTATTGAAATGTGAATATTACTTAAGATGTTTATTGCCTACATCAGTTGCATAAGAAAATCGTTCACTTCAAGAAAACAAAATATCTGACATTAAATATTTGTAGTTTATATTTTAATTTCTTAAGCCAACTATGAATAATTACATAAATATAGCCTAAATCCCCCAAAGAATATATATATACATACATACATATATATATATGTATATATATACATATATATGTGTGTGTGTGTGTATGTGTATACATATATATACATATAGTATGTATAGACTAACAGAAACTTTTGTTATTTTAAAAAATAAAACAAAGTATTCAATTATATAAACCCATTATCATGAAAATTTATCGAAAATAACATCTATTGTTAACAGTAAGAATTGATTAGAGACCAATTACCTCTGAATGCAATTACATTAAAATACCTGAATTCTTCTGAGTTCAACAGCTTTCTCGAAATAACATTAAAAGATAGAGAGATGTAAATATTCAGAAAAAAATTATGATACTTAAGAGCTATAAAGGAGAACAATAATATTAGTTTATCTTCAGTTATTATTTCTCTTTTACAACTAGTACTTTTACCATATTTTCATTGGCTTTTATGTTCACTCTATGTTTAGTTATTGTCTATAAATAACAATGTTTATTGAGAAAAGTCCACAGGTAAAAAAGAACAATATTATAGTCATACATACTAGATATAAAAATATAAGGATAATACTTATTGATGATTATACTAGACAAAAATGTAAGATACTGAAGTAGCTATATTAATCAGATATATTTTTCTATTGTATTATATTTTATTTTTTAATTGAATATTTTATTTATTTGCAGGTTTCTTTTCTGCAAACCCCTATCCCATCCCCCCTTACCTGCTTCTATGAGAGTGCTCCCCCACCCATCTACCCCCTCTTACCTCATCACCCTAGCATTCCTCTACACTGGGGCATCAAGCTTTCACTGAACCAAGGGCATTCCCTCCCTTTGATGCCAGGTAAGGCTCCTTCAGATCCTCAGTCCTTTCCCTAACTCCTCCATTGCGGTCCCTGTGCTCAGTACAATGGTTGGCTGCAAGTTTTGGTCAGGTTCTGGCAGAGCCTCTCAGGAGACAGCTGTATCAGGCTCCTGTAAGCATGTACTTCCTGGCATTCACATAGTGTTTGTGTTTGGTGTTTGCATATGGAATAGATCACCGGGTGGGGCAGTCTCTGGATGGCATTTCCTTCAGTTTCTGCTCTACTCTTTGTCCCCGTATTTCCTTTAGGCAGGAGCAATTCTATGTTAAAATTTTGGAGATGGGTGGGTGGTCACATCCCTCAACCTGGAGCCATGCCTAACCTCTGCATATGGTCTTGACAGGTTCTCCCTTTCCTTTGTGGGGTATTTCAACTAATGTCATCCTTAAGGGGTCCTGGGAGGCTCTTGCTTTCTTAGCATCTGGGACTTTCTGTTTATTACCCTCAGTTCCCCATCTCCCATTGCCACACACCTCTGTTTAATTTCCTGACCCTCTGTACCCCATACCTGATTTTTCCCCTCTTTTTCCCTTCCCTTCTGCTCTTCCTCCCAAGTCCCTCCCACCCTCTACATCTCTTGATTATTTTGTTCCCCTTTCTAAGTAGGACTGAAGCATTTATAATACTGACAGTATCAATGGTAAGTAGGAGTTATATAGGCAAATTTCATTATGAAGGATCTTAATGGAAATACATATACACTTACCAAAAAATGAGTTTAAACTTACAAAAACAGACACATATTCACCACGAACTTTCATTATTTGTTAAATATAAGACCAGTTCATCAGGGTTCTTTACAAATCAAATATTGTATTGGACAACTTAAATTAGATTAGAGCCATTTACAATGTTAAGGTCATGTTCTTTGTACTCAGAGGAAAAATGTCACATCTAATGATGATTTTTCTATTCAGCTTCCATTTGTGAAAGACTGCTATTGAGAGCCTCGCATATTACTTTAGAAATAAGTCCAAGAATAATTATAACTTGAATTATACCTAAGCTATGGTAGAACTATAACAAGCTATTTAATGCATAATTTGGTTTCAGTAAAATACAAAGACAAAATATATAAAATAAACTCTTAATTGTGAACTAACTTTCAAGTTCAATATACAGACACTCTAGCCCCTGTGTCTATCTTTCGAGGAATGAATCAACTAGAAATCCTAGTTTTCCTTTGGCAATAATACACTTTTATTTAGTTTAACAACTTATTTCATTTTTTGTTAGTCATCAGAAAATAAAGAATATATAAATATTGAATTATTTTTATTAATTAAAGGTGTTTTTAGACAGTTTCACACACAAACATATTTAATGACCACTCTAAACACCCAACTCCTTACCCCAACTCAACCATCAGTCCCACACCCACAAAACTCTATCCTGTTCAAGACAGTTACTACATATATATGATATGATGTATATATATATGCATACATCTATATGGATATATGTATCTGTGTTTGTGGATGTGTTTTTTTATGTGTATATGTATATGTATGTATTTGTGTGTGTGTGTCTAACTGAAATTTACTATATTTTCTTTTGTGAAGATGAATTTTGATTTATGTTAAAGAGCCTGGTAGGCTCTGTAGTAAACAATGAAAGATTTTTGAGTTATTTCAACAGGATCAAGTAAAAGAAGAATGGGAACTAACTTCTTTCAATAACCCAATTGATCCCAATAAAAGCCAGAAGTAATTATATAAAACACCCAAATAAATAAAAAAAATGAAATGAGGAGAAATAAATAAGAAAACATTGTTATAAACTAATTGTCAATATTATACTTTGCATATATGGTAACAAATGAAAAATGAAATAATTGGCAAAGTATGTTACACATTTACACATTTTTAAATGTCTAATCAGCTTAGGAATATCTATTTAAATATGTGGTATACACCAAAACCTACAGATATTGGTGTGGATCTGCATTAAAGCTTTCTAAAGCAAAACAAGCTAACAATTCACAAGGTTTGTATATGAAGTGTGTCTGCTGCAATTTATGGCTGAGATGATAATAAAAGCACAATGTTTGCCAATAAGAGATAAAATATGAGGAGTGTGGACATGCCCGGGATCACAGGTAAGACCACCATTTGTGGTCAGAGAGACCACCCAGAGTCCTCCGGACACAGGAACTGAGAAGCTGCCTGGGACAGGATCATTCCAGTTTCCATCTGTGCACAGAGCGGATCCTGTGCCCCAGTGCCCCATACCCAAATTTCTCCCAAAGAGAACTCCAGAAGAACTGACACAGAGGATTACAGGAGAGAAAACCCAGTCAGAGACAGCAAGAACAGCTAACACCAGAGATAACCAGATGGCAAGAGGCAAGAGGAAGAACATAAACAACAGAAAACAAGGATACTTGGAACCATCAGAAACTAGTTCTCTCACCACAGTCAGCCCTTGATACCCTAATACACAAGAAAAGCAAGACTCTGGTTTAAAATCACATCTCCTGATGATGATATAGGACTTTAAGAGGGACATAAGTAACTCCCTAAAAGAAACACAGGAGAGCATAAGTAAACAGCTTGAAGCCTTTAAAAAGGAAACATAAAAATCCCTCAAAGAATTACAGAAAAACACAAACAAAATGGTGAAGGAATTGAACAAAACCATCCAGGACCTAAAAAATGTAAATAGAAAAAATAAAGAAATCACAAAGGGAGAAAATCCTGGAGATAGAAAACCTAGGAAAGAGATTAGGAGTCATAGATACGAGCATCACCAACAGAATACAAGAGATAGAAGAGAGAACCTCAGCTGCAGAAGATACCATAGAAAACATTTACACAATAGTCAAAGAAAATTCAAAATGCATAACGCTAACCCAAAACATCCAGGAAATCCAGAACACAATGAGAAGTCCATACCTAAGAATAATAGGAATAGAAGAAAGTGAAGATTCTCAACATCAAGGTCCATTAAATATGTTCAGCAAAATTATAGAAGAAAATTTCCCTTACCTAAAGAAAGAGATGCCCATAAACACACAAGATGCCTACAGAACTCCAAAATAGATTGGACAAGAAAAGAAATTCCTCCCATCACATAATAGTCAAAACACCAAATGGACAAAACAAAAAAAGAGTGTTAAAAGCAGTAAGGGAGAAAGGTCAAGTAACATATACAGGCAGAATTACACCAGACTTCTCACCAGAGACTATGAAAGCCAGAAGATACTGGGCTGATGTAATACAGACCCAAAGAGAACACAAATGCCAGCCCAGGCTACTATACCCAGCAAAACTATCAATTACCATAGATGGAGAAACCAAGATAGTCCATGACATAAACAAATTTACATAATATCTTCCCACAAATCTAGCCCTAGAAAGGATAATAGATTGCAAACACCAACACAAGGAGGGAAACTACACCCTAGAAAAATCAAGAAATTAAGCTTCTTTAAACAAAGCAATCAGAAGATAGCCACATAAACATAAAAATGATATCAAAAAATATAGGAGGAATAAATCACTATTCCTTAATATCTCTTAAAATCTTAATATCTCTTAACTCAATTGATCAATGAAAACACAGACTAATAGATTGGATAGTTGAATAGGACCTAGCATTTTGCTGCATATAGGAAATTCACTTCAGTGTCAAAAACTACCTCTTCGTAAAGGGCTTGAAAACAATTTTCTAAGCAAATGGTCCCAAGAAACAAGCTGGAGTAGCCATTCTAATATCAAATAAAATCAACTTTCAACTAAAAGTTATCAAAAAGGGTAAGGAAGTACACTTCATACTCATCAAAGGAAAAATCTACTAAGAAGAACTCTCAGTTCTGAATGTCTATGCTCCAAATGCAAGGGGAACCACATTCATAAAAGAAACTTTACTAAAGCTCAAAGCACACATTGCACCTCTTACAATAAAAGTGGGAGAGTTCACTGCTCCACTCTCATCATTGGACAGATCATGGAAAAACAAACTAAACACAAACACATTGACACTAACAGATGTTATGGGCCAAATGGATTTAACATATCTATGGAACATTTCATCCTAAAAGAACAGCAAAAAATACCTTCTTCTCAGCATCTCATAGTATCTTCTCCAAAATTGACCATGTCATCTGACACAAAACAGGCCTCAACAGATACAAGACAGTTGAAATAATCCCATGAATCCCACCAGATCACCACGGACTAAGGCTGGTCTTCAATAGCAGCAAAAACAACAGAAAGCTCACTAACACATAGAAACTGAACAATGCCCTATGCAATGATAACTTGGTCAAGTGTCAGGAGCCATAATAGGACAAACTAATAACTAGCAGGTGAGCATCCTGAAATGGCCTGCTTTGAGTTATTATATAATCTGCAACAAGTAAGCCCTTATTAAGCAAGGCTGTAAAGGACTAATGTTAGAAAAAATTCCTGTTATTAATATGCTTTTCTTGTTATTATTAAACATATATACAATCACTAAGTAACAGCAGATCTCTGCAGATCCACAAAGTTGTACTGTCTTACAGTGATGCTATATAGATAAATGGATGACTTAAGACTTTATGATGATCCTATAAGAATTCCTAAAATTATATCAGTGATTATTAAGCTCATTTATATTAGGACTGCTATTAGGTCCTTTTCTGATAGTCAAAACCGCAATGAGAACTCTGACAGTCTCCCAAGTGTAACCAGTTAATTGCTCTTAGATAGTAACCAGACTTTCTCCTACTCAAAGCACATTCCAAGAGGTTGTAAAACAATTAACCAAAGGTCATAAAAATGGAATAAAGATTTATTATAGGTGCTATGACAGAAGATAAAATATTAACTGGGTTTACCTATACAAGATTTCTCTTATAACTTAGTTATGGTTTTAAACCTTAAACTGGCCCCTGGCAGTCAAGAAGAAATAAAAAAAAGAAATTAAAGATGTTTTAGAATTTAATGAAAAGGAAGGCACAACATAGCAAAACTTATGGGATAAAATTAAAGCAGTACTAAGAGGAAAATTCACCTCCAAAAAGAAACTGGAGAGAGCATATACTAACAGCTTAAGAGCACACCTGAAAGCTCTAGAACAAAAAGAGGCAAATACACCCAAGAGGAGTGGATGGCAGGAAATAATCAAACTCAGAGCTGAAATCAACCAAGTAGAAAGAAAAATAACTATAAAAAGAATCAACAAAACCAGGAGTTGGTCCTTTGAAATAGTCAACAAGACAGATGAACCCTTAGCTAGACTAACCAGAGGGCATAGAGACAGTATTCAAATTATCAAAATCTGAAATGAAAAGGGAGATACAACACAGAAACTGATTCAAAAAAATCATCAGATCCTACTACAAAAGACTATATTCAGTAAAACTGGAAAATGTGGATGAAATGAACAATTTTCTAGACAGATACCAAATACCTAAGTTAAATTAGGATCAGGTAACCATCTAAACAGTTCCATAACTGCTAAAGAAATAGAAGCAGTCCCTAAAAATATCCCAACCACGTAAACCTCAGTACCAGAGGTGTCTAGTGCAGAATTCTATCAGACCTTCAAAGAAGACCTAACACCAATACTCTTCAAACTTTTCCACAAAATAGAAACAGAAGGAACACTACCCAATTCATTCTATGAAGCCACAGTAATGCCATCTATTCTCCCTTGGAGATGGAATGGTTTCTGTCAAATCAGGAACCTGTAAAAATTTCCTTTCATAGAGGACTTCACAAGAGTTTTTTTTTTTCTACTTCTATCATGTTTAATGTTTGAAGAAAGTTTTAAAAACTGGTTGAGTGCATATTACTTTTAGCTTCAGAAGACATCATGTATATTTAAAAGTCATTTAACTTTTGTAAATTATTTTGATGACTTAAAATGTCAATATTTAGTTGTATATTTTAAAATAAATTTTATTAGTTTAATGAAGAGTTAAAATACATTCATTACATAAAATATTCCCCTAGTCCATTATGTAAAATATTTTATTCTTATATATGAATTAGGTAAATTTAATTATCCTAAAACTAGCCAAACTGTAACATGTAGGATAGTTCATATTATGAAATAATCTGGATTGGCCTACCACACCCCCATTCACTTTGATTGTTGTAGTTTGTGATGGTGATGGTGGTCATGGTGGTTTTGTGTGTGTATGTGTGCGTGTGTGTGTTTGTGTTTGTGTGTGTGTATGTGTGTTTTTCACATATTCATAATAGTTCTTGTTATGTAACCCACACTGGCTTTTAATTCACTATATAACCCAAGATAGCCTCCAAATCATGATACATCTTCTCATGCTCTATTTCTGATACAGAGAGGAAAAATGTGTCACCTCACTAGCCTTCACTACATATTCCATTTACATTTCTTATGTTAACATTCATTTATATACATGTCTTTTATTAAAATTAAAATATATCATTCTGAAGCCATTTTATATTTAATTTGATTCATAATTTAGTGTTTTATTGAAAACAATTGTAAAAGTATAAGGAGAATGTTAGAAAGATATATTTTATAAACATTCCAGACATCAATATCTAAATTGATTTCCAATTTTTTCAAAAAGCTGTGGATTATAAAATAGCTTAATTAAAAAATTAGCACCAATAGAAACACTGTAGGATTTGACTTAATGATATTTTGCAAATAAGTTTATTTTCAAATATAGTAGGAATTATCTTTTGAAAAACAAATATATCCACTGTGAAGAAATGATAAAGAAGACACAGATTTAGACACAAGCATTTCTGTTGTTTCTTCTTCTATGATCCTTCAAAATATCACACATATATATAATATATGTTGATCATAAAAACACTTTACTCCTTCTCTACCTTCCTCTGGAAGTTTTATCTTCCTTCTACCTGCATGTCTTCTTTTGTGAAATTTAAGGATGCATTTATTTTTTTTTATCCCATGATGTCCAATGGGTCTGGATTATTTACTGTGTATGAAAAAAAACACTGGTAAGCACTGATAACTTTAAAGAAAAAAAAAAAAGGTGGCCTCACTTGGCAACTATTCACTCCTAGTCACTCATTAGCAAAAGGTGAAAACAAATGGGGAAAAATGGAAAAACAAAAGCCAAGTGTCCTTAAATTATTAGCTAGCTTCTTAATATGTGCATGTGTCCCTATGCATGTGCAATGGCATGAAGGTTGAAGACAACTTGCAGGATCCAGTTCTCTGTACCTACTGTGTGAATGCTCAGGTTTTTTGTTTTGTTTTCTTTTGTTTTTTGCTTTTTGTTTTGTTTGTTTTGTTTTGTTTTTTCAAGACAGGGTTTCTCTGTGTAGCCCTGGCTGTCCTAGAATTCACTCTGTAGACCAGGCTGGCCTCGAACTCAGAAATCTGCCTGCCTCTGCCTCCCAGGTGCTGGGATTAAAGGCGTGTGCCACCACTGCCCAGCTTAAATGCTCAGTTTTTAATTTAGGTTCTCAAACACATTGGTAGTGCTTTTACCCACAAAGGCATCTTAGAAAAGTATTTATTTTGATGAAAAAACAATTTGCACTTGCAATGACATGATCTTATGCAATGTATTTTAAGTTGGAAGTAAAGGCCAATGCAGAACAATGACTATAACCAATGACCCTATTAGTGGTCTCATGGTTCTTGCCCTCTATGGCATCAACTCTTCCAGAACAGCGATTTGCCAGATTAGGAAGGTTTTCTTCTGGAAAATAGACAAAGGGTTTATGGTATATGTCACAGTTACTAACCACCAATTTTCATATATGTTATGTTTTATAAAAAGAAAGTGAGAGAGAGGATATGTCTGGTGGATGTGTAGTTAGGTGTTGGGGAAAGTGGGCCCCCTTGGGCCCATGCTGAGGCATCCTTTTCCCCTGAGAGACTATTCTATAATATAGAATAGAGTTTATTCAGGGCCTGGGGAATGGAGTTGAGAGGGTAATAAAGACAGAGAAGGGCAGAAAGAGAATTAAGAAGTAGAGGTGGGCCATGAGCACATGGAGAGAGGAGAACAGAAATTGAGAGAGGGGGAGCAGGATGAGAGGACAGAATGAGAGCAAGAAGGCTAGAGACAGAGGAGGGGGCAAGCAGCCCCTTTTATAATGAGTCAGCTACATCTGGCTGTTGCCAGGTAACTATGGGGAATAGCCTAGACAAAATGCTAACAATATATACCATAATATTAGCAATTTCTATAAAGGGATGAAGAAATCATGTTGATTCATTGCAACCTTTATAAATTTTTCACTTCATGAATATTTGAAAACTCATTTATCTGATACTATGGTTGATAAACAGAAGGTATCTATTGTATAGCAAGAGAAATATTATCTCATCATCATTGAAGTTACTCATGTTATAGAAACATAAACATAACAACCAAATTATTGTGAGCTTGTTATGACTTTTAGAGATTTGATGTGCCATCACATGCATGGTTACATAGAGGGATTTAGAACATATGTGGAAATCTGAAGTGAGTATACAGATATAACCAGACATCTACTGTGACACCCCAGGGAAAAATTTTGTTGTCTCAGGGATAGTCATAAAACCAGAAATAATTACAGTTGTTGACTTTCCTGCTTCCTCCTTTCTACCCTTTCCTCCATTGAGGTCTAAGTTATCCTGAAACTTCTGGGTTTTGGCACACTGTGATAACTAAGTCTCATAAAATCACACTGTGTTTTTATTTACTTATTTGTGTTCCAGATTTCCAAATTCTTTGTAAAATACAAATATTGCAGTAATTTTACTGTTTCTTCCTTATTATTTTAAATACAGTGTATAGTTTGTAAATACATATTTCATTCTTTACATTGTATAAAATGTGACATGATTTTTGTCATTTTTTTGTCCCATTTGGCATTTCACCCTATAGACCACAATGCTCTGTACAATTAAGAAAGAGTTTAGCATTCTGAGCTATTCCCATGACCAAGACATCTCCTCCCTGTTTTGTTTTTCCTTCCCAGTGACACAGCCTTGATTTGCATTATAATATTTTAATAATGTTCTGCCATCATTTATTCTTCATTCTCTATGCTACCTAAAGTTGTGCATAATTATAGTGACACAAATTGACTACTTCACTTAATCATTGCTGGTTGTTATCTAAGTACTATAAGCCTGGGGCTACTGATCTTGGACTCACTGCATCTCATCAGCTTCAAGAAGTTAGCCAGGACTGATCTTCTCACCTGGGATCCAGGTCCTCTTTCAAATATACTAGCTGTTGGCTTCAACTAATTAATCTTTTGTCTTTGTGCTAGAGTCCAAAACTCTGGGGATTTTCAGGTGGCATCTTAGCTCCAAGTGTCTGCCCTCCTCTTACAGTTAGTCACATTTTCTTTATTCCAGGCCAGTTGCAGTGAGTCTGTCTGACTTACTCATTTAACTACCTTGAGAAAACTTTGCTTCTAATGGGAACCTGTGATTAACTTAGGACCCTGAAGACTGACTACCAGTGTTAAAGTAAATTGTGTCATAAGACAGTATAATCAGGGCATTCTTAATATGATTCAGAGTTCTGGGAATTAGACAGGCACACAGACCCACAGGAAGACTACTTTTTTAAGCATGGATGGATTTTTATTGTTTGCAGGAGAATGCAGAGTAAGGAACAGTGTCTAAGAATGGCATACTCTTGAATTAAGAAAGGTGAGAAATTAATGTGGAATGATTACACATATTAATGTGAGGAAGGGAATGGCAATGGACACATTCCTGAGCATGTTCAATGTTCATGTGAAGTCATAACTCAAAAAGAAAAGATCACAGAATGCTTCTAGATCATTCGAATGGTGTAAAAGTAGTAGGGAGGGAAATTAGAAAGAAGAAATAAAAAAATTAAGATCCTGTTTAATACTCATTCCCATGAAAGATTTCTTTTGTATATATGACTATGAAAAAGATAGAATCAAATATTTAGATTCTATAAATGTACATAGGTGATAGATGAATAGATAATAGATAAATGATAGGTAGATGATATTTGATAGATGATAGGTGGAAAGATAAATGATAGAGATAGAGGGATAGATAGATAGATAGATAGATAGATAGATAGATAGATAGATAATTTATTTTTGGTTTTGTTTAGGCTTGAATCCTGAGTGATATAAAGAGATCAATTCGTAAATAGTGACACAACAAATTAGGTATAAAATTTCTTAAAGAATGTCCAAAAGAAACATTGTTTATACAGATGTGTTTAGTCAGAATATTATCAGAATAAAATACATTTTAATTGATGTTATATATGTTTGAGTTATTTGTTTTGAATATTTAAAGACATAGTCTGTATTGATCATTCCAGATTAATCGGCTCTACATATTTTTCTAGAATTATGAAGATTTGAAAAGAAACCTCTAATGTTATCGTGCATTCATGCCTATATGTGCTGTTCTTGCAATCCCCATGTACTAGGTCTTTACAACTCAATTCAGCCATTATGTTACTACACAAACACAATATTATAACAAGACTATGTTTACATTTTCATTCTCTTTATCTTTGTCTAAAAACATATTTTCTAAGCATTTTGAACTCTTTTTTTCTTCAGAATGTTTCTTAATCAGTTGAACTGGTGAGAAATGAACCATCATCCATCATAGATTTTTATTAATTTAACATGGAAAACAAAAGCAGTAATATAAATAAGAAGGTAAAGTTGAGATAATGTTGATTATTTTTCTATCTTATCATGGCAATCTACTACACAAATATTCCATTTTTCCTATTGTAGCATGGTTCTGGTCAATATGGAGGGTATCAAGAAGATTCTATCCATAGCAGGTGTCAAGCAGGAAGATCCAAAACAGTTTTTGTTCCTGGAGCCAGGACAAGGGAGAGTAGAAGAAGGAAGTGGAGAAGCACTACACATAGAGATGTAGAAGAAGGGAGTGGAGAAGCACTACACATAGAGATGTAGAAGAAGGAAGTGGAGAAGCACTACACATAGAGATATAGAAGAAGGGAGTGGAGAAGCACTACACATAGAGATGTAGAAGAAGGGAGTGGAGAAGCCCTACACATAGAGATGTAGAAGAAGGAAGTGGAGAAGCACTACACATAGAGATATAGAAGAAGGGAGTGGAGAAGCACTACACATAGAGATGTGCAGGAGAAGGCCCCTAACTGGAAGTTGCAAGACTTAGAATTCGAGCTTACAGAAGAATAGGAACAGACTGAAGATTCTAGATGACAAATATTACTGTTTAGGTCAGCAATGGGCTTCATCTATGTAGTGATGGCAAATTGTCCTGGTACATCTTGCCAGGTAAAGCATTTGCAGTTTCTTAGGGTTAGATTTGGAAAAAAAAAATAACCCTCAGTAGTTCAAAATTGTTTCCCAAATATATAGAAATCTGAATTCTGCATAATATGATAAATTTGCCAGTCTGTTATTTCTTTTACTGACTTATGTCCTGTATGTAGCTTCTGGTCCTGCTGATTTTGTTATTGTATGTTTCTTGGTTTCCTATTTCTCCTTCCTTCCCTACCTTCCTTCTTCCTTTTTTCTCTTCTTCTCTTCTTCCTCCTTTTGTTACTTCCATATTTTTTTCTGGCCTTTTTTTCTTGTACAAGGCTTTGAACCTGTGACTCAAGGTAAACTAATATTCTGTCACTGAAATGAGTACCTAGCCCTGTTTTTAACTTATTTTGTTTTCTGTAACCTGCAGTGGCTTGTGGTTAGGGAGCTAGTTTAAGAGTGTGATGCTCTCACAGAGGACACAATTTGGTCTTTGTGTAGTTGCCTCTCTAACTTTCTGTAACTACAGCTTTAGAAGAGCTGAAGCTTTTAGCCTCTGCACAAACTATCACTCTCATGTTCACAAAGACATAGACATAATAAAAGTGTCTAAACCTAGAATTCTTCCATATTGACCCACCCACTGTATGTTATTACATATTTGTTATTTTATATGTATAATGAGAAAAAATATTTTACAAATAATTTTAAAGTGCCAATGTAATCAATTTCAATAAACTAAGTAAAAGTTGTTTTAATGTGCTTGAATCTTTGTTTTTATAATTCTGACCATGAAATGGATTAAATAATAATTATTATTTCTATAAAATTATATATAGTATCATGAACTCACAAACCATTCCAGATAAAGTTTTGGTTAAATATCTTCATCAATTTTTTTTATGAGTAAGACATTTAATGAAAATGCCATTTAAAGTCCATTTGCTATTAAATTAAACTCAATGTGAACAATTATTAATGAGAGCTCTTTGGAAAATTGTATTTTGAATGACAACTATTTTATTTAATACCATATTTGTAGAGTTAATAACACATTTACATTTTTAGTGACAATTTCTTTAAGTGTCATTCAGACTGTGCCTCTTAGATTTATAAATATTTTATAAATGGCGGCACCAGTGAGTCTGATTATAATGGGTACCAAAAGACACCAGGATGTAAGCTACTTCCTCTTGAATAAAATATATCCCATTTTAGTAGTGAAAATGACTGTTTTAATCAACAATAGTATGGTTTCATTTCATTAATACATAGTATGTAGCCCAAAACATTGAATTGTTTTTGACACTAATCAATGTGAATTTCTTTCATAGTTCAGATAATGTTTTTGGAAAACCATCAAATGATTTCAGTATTTTTGAAAAGACTTGCTTGAAACTTTAAATTTTCCTTAAGTAGATATTGCTTTATTTGAAATGAAAAAATAAGTTGTAAATTTGGGATTATTTCAAAGCGTATGTCTAGAAGTGATAATTTTAAGAAAACAAAGTTATATGTTTTGATTTCATTTAGATGTTTATATTTTCAGTGTTCGGAGAATGAATACTGACACATTACAACTAAACATTCATTTTATTCAGCACTCTTTTGAGACTCCTTATCAATATTTGTTGCATCTTCTGTATTAACACAGTGAATAAAGTTAACTAGAATGTATTTTTCATTTCATAATAAATTGTTTCTAATATACTTTATTATCATTAAAAATAGAAAATTAGACTTACAAATGAAGAAGAAAATAAGTAAAGCCAGCTGTACTGTAGCAATATTTCAATAAAATAGTAGTTACTCTAAATTCTCCTGGGGCAAGTCATAAAAGTGAACAGTTATAGATTTAATAATTATTAGTGTCGTAGTTTGTGATTCACAGTGACTGCAAATAGAAGTATTAATGTTCATCTAGATGTAATTAAATATAATGGGAATTTCTCAGCATTACCCATTCTTTGTTTTGTTGTCTAAATTGTCAACAAAATCTTAAGACGTACATAAATGACCTGAGTTACATACATATGTACATGAGAATAATTGCTTTCTTAGGTAAGATAGCAGAGCTCTCATCAGATTAATAGAGGTAGTATAGTTCCCTAAGTTCTGCTTTGTCCTGAGTTCATGAAGAACTATTAAACACCTCAATTTAGAACCAAAGGGCTTCCAGCAAGACAGCTGTTTCTACACTCAGTACAGAGATATATCCATAGGAATTAGACACTGAAAAGTTTCATTAAAATCTTATAGCCTCAAATAATCTTCTTAAAAATGAAAAGTTAATGCTCAGTTTTAAGATTTGTAAAATTTATGCATGCTGATTCATCGAGTAGGTGTGATGGGATTTGTGTAGCTAAAGAAGCTATGAAAATCTCATAGAACTGGGATTCCTTCACTTTCTTAGTATAAATTTTGTAGTGACACAATATTGACCACAATTTTAATATTGCATGGATTTTACAATATTCCCCCCAAGACTATGATTAAAATAGATAACAAAGGATACCTTTTATTCTTTTGTCTTATCTGTTCACATTAAAAGAAATTTGCATGAAGTTAGAAGCAAGACTGATATGAAAAGGGAAGTCTCAGCTCACATTCTTTTAGTAATTTATTACTTCATTGTGGATTAAGAATGTTTTCCAGAGAATTTCTTAGCTTTGGATAATAAAGGGAGAGCTATGGAAGGAGAACAATTATTAAGATCTATTTGCATATTATTTTGCAATCACTGTCATCTGCACTTCTAGTCAAGCATAGGCTTATCATTTCATCCACGTTTTTGTTTCATGAATATCTCATAATACATGTGACTGTAACAAACATATAACATTTTATTTCATATACAGGACAATTACTGTCACTCTAGCTATTCTGTAACTAACATAGTTCAGGAAAATGTCAAATGGTTGAGAATAGTTATTTTTTGACTTCCCTTATTTATGTGCTTAAATCTTAGTATTGTTATCTATTAAACACACATATGTATATATATATATACACAAACATGTATATTATACATATATATATCACCATAAGTCTTTATGCATATGAATATAAGTGAAGTTATATCTATTTAAACTATAAGTTACATAGTAAGAGGCAGGGAGGGAAAGGAGGAGATGTAAGAAGAAAGGGATGTCTTCAGTCAGGAACCACAATTCTCCACGTTACACTCCATATTACCTTCAGGTTATTTGCTGTCTTCAACAAAGTAGATAGACACAAAATAAATCATCTTTACAACTCAATCTCAAAAACCTACAGAGCTCTAAGGAGCCAGGATGCCCACTTTTAATTGCAGCATTTAAGAGAAATAAATGGGTACTCCTCAGTGCAAGTTGGTTAATTAAACATGTTCAATTGGTGAGTTCTAATTTCAAGTAAGAATCCTTCTCACTATGCAAGTTGGGAGGTAATGGAAGAGAATTACTATTGCCAACATCTAAGCTCTACATATACATGCATATGTGCATGTACTTAAGCCCAAACCTTTATTTTTAATCATACAAATATACACAGCCATATTCATATGTAAAAAATAAAAAATAATGTGGAAAAAGAAAAGTTAATTTACTTCAGAGTTTCAGAGAATCAAGCATATACTGACAAAGTATCAGCTTTGCTGTGCTAAGGGCCACATGGATAGGCTATCATAGTGAAGTGTACATATGTGAGATTTGGGGGAGGGTGATTCTAAGTTTGCTAGTAATAACTCACTCATCAGGAACATCCAGAACAAACTAACCCTAATTTCTTTTCACAATAAAAACATTTGATTCTTTTAGAGCTAATGAACTTGGGAACATTAGAGAACCTTAAGTTCATTTCTTAACAATTCAACAAATGCCAACAACAGACATCTGGCTAGAGTTACATAGAATCTTTCCATAATGTATTATTTTTACTTGTTCTGCCTTTGTAGCTTCTTAGTGATATTTATGTAGGTTTCATAAAATTAATTTTGAAGTGGGTTTTTTTTTTGTGCAAGGGTCAAATGGAACAGAACACTTAAATTTTTTCTATGACATAAAATTCAATTACTATTAATTGCTGTTTATTGTCTTTTATATCTCATAAATACATTTATATATTAGTGCAAAGTTGGTGTGTATGTGTGGGTGTGATTGTATCTGATATATACCCTTCATCCATTTATCTATTTATCATTTATCTATTACTTTCTATTGTCATGCTTTTCAGAACCCCAAGGTGATATATGCAAAATTGACAGAAGCTCTGAATTCCAGAATTACATATATGTTAATCCCACAAATTTCCCAATCACTTTAATTTGCTGTCCTGTGTACCAGGCTATGGTAAGTTTGAATGATAAATATTTCCTGTAGCCTGCAGCGTTTGAATATTTTGTTCTAAGTTGTGGCTTTGTTTGGGATGCTTAGAAGGTTCAGGATACCTTAGGAGGAGGTATGTCACTGTGTAGTTTCTGAGGGTTTAGAAAGACAATATTTCCATTTTGTTCTCTCTGTTTCCTGTACTATGCTAGCATAATGGGAATAGTGCCCAGTTACCAAAATTCTACCAATTAGATGTCCTATTTGCAGCAGAACTTGGCACCATGACCTATTTGGTATGGACCTGGATATTTGTAAATTATAAAATTAACAGTGTTGTAGAATATAGACAGCCAGGCAGGCAATGTATGTCATGAAAGGTTTAGTATAAGGAGAAATTTAGAAGATACTAGATAAACTCCTAAATTTCAATGGAAACCCCTGTTTTTTTAATATCCCCAGACTATGAAATTTTTGCCACAAAACAAAACAAATAAACAAGCAAAACACTTAGTTAAATTTTTAAAGAGTACCTTTTTATTGCTGATTGGAAGTTCTAGCTGGTTCCTCCATTTTTGAAGTATTGCACATTTTGTAATTTTTTCTTGTTCTTTAGTATATATTTTATTATTTAAAACTAGTTCTTAAGTTTAGATTTTAGTCATATTCTTATCCTCCTTCAACACTTTACATATCCTCTCCTCTTCCCTACGATCTAACACACTGAAAATCACTTTTCTCCAGTGGAGTGACCCCGTTTACATCAAACACTCCGGAACAGAACTCATGTACAGAGATATTTGAAAATGGACACCACAGGTTTTTTGTTCTTTCTTGTGTTCATTTTTGGAGGTTTGGGATATTTTTATTTTTTTATTTTTTGATTTGTTCTTGGTTTTGGTATTGTTCTTAACAATTATAAATAAAAATGGGGAAAACTTTCCTGCAGGCTTTATAGATGTTAACTGCATCTGAAAAAATATTTGTCCAGATATAAAACAAATAAACAAAAATCTGTAGTATATAATAAACTTTTTTTGCAAAGGTCTTTAAGTTATGTGAAACACAAATATAAAGGATTCTAGCTCCAAAGACTGGAACTGACACATAAGTTAAAGCCAACTGTGGAGAATCAAATAGATCTTTATTAGAACAAGCAAGCCATTCAGGAAGATGCATATTTACAGATAAAGGAGTTGCTTAGACCTCTATGACTTAGTCACTGTACCCTGCTGTAGTATCTGGGATATATTCCTACTGAGACAGAGGATCCTGGTATGAAAGATCCCTTCAATAGGCATAGCAAATACTGTGCATGCTAGTGTGGTACAGAAATCCAGACAATCTCTTTTTTATATTATTTTCTTCAAGAAAAAAATCCTTGATAATAGGGAGTTTCCTTGAATCCAGTAATAAACAACTTCCACTATTAAAAAGAGCCTAGCAAATCTTTCAACGAATTTATTTCCAGACTATGGCAGACTGAAAGAAAGCTGTGGTACAGGAAAAGAATATATAGAAATATAAAAGTGAAAGACAACTGGTATTGAGGAGGACTTGATGGTGCCAAGATAGTATTTTTTTTTTATCCTGTTCCCTTTGCAAAGCCATGTAATGATAACATGAATTTTCAGTTTATTGGCAGTCTGAGCTTTGTAACTGCACATTATAAGAAGCCATGGAGATTTTCTTTTGCTAATGGATGTTTTCCATATCTGAATAAGATAAAATACTGTGTAAATAGTTTTACTCATGCGAGTCTTACTGATCAGCCTATTTAAATTTCAGTAACTTCAAGATGCTTAGCTACTTTTAATTTCTGTCTTCTCTGCTTTTCTCCGTTTCTTCCTCCTGATTCTTCCCAATGTCCTCCTTCTCTCTTACTTTTAGAAATGAAAAATATGAAAATGTAAGAGAAAAAGTGGCTTTATCCATGGGAACTACAAAATGTACTAGTATGTTACAAATTGTATATAAAACCAGGAAAAAAATACCTGAAAGTCTTGACTACCAAGAAAATTCTAAATTTTCATTAGATTCTCAGGTCAAATAATTCCCTAAACAACCATGAGAATACAAGAAAACGTATTACTATAAATATTGTGACAGTAGTTTGGTTTTTACTCATTTTACTTCACTGAGAAATTCTTTTTCTGCTGTGAGTTATGAGACATTTGTGAGCCCAGATCAGCTCAAAAGCCAATAAGTAATACAATATAAACAGTATAGACTAATGCTAGCAGCAATGCACTGGCTGCCGAAAAGCATGCACAATGTCATTTACGTCTTAGGATAATAGATCTTTTGTGTTCAGGTAACTAAATAAGCCATTCATTTAAAGGATTTATTAGACATCCTTTGTTTTCATTTTCATTCAGGGGTTCCTAAGGAAATGACAATGTTAATGTTTGCTTTAATGATCTGCCTCTATTATAATATATTGCAGAGCTCTGTTTTACTCATCTGCTTATGAAGAGGCGGATGCTGGTTTCTATGTGGGTAATAAAAAGAAATTATACAGGACTCATTCACATTCCCTTGTGATACATCTCTTCTGAATTCTTCAACCTTAAGATTTAGAAAATGCGGACCTGTGCTTATTTTTACTTGGTGACTTCTATCACAGTGAGTTCAGTGCAATCATGTTATTTGCCATCTGTTCTTTGTTTCACTAGAATTGCCTTTCCATATAGTTCATTTGGACACTTGAGACAAATAACCCATTTATTTCTGCCAGATTAATGTCTTAACTACTAGAATTTCAAAAAGGAAACATTTTCATAGCATTAGGTATACTTAAATAATTTTAGTGCAGTGTATATATTAATTATTTTGTGCTTTGTATGTTCTTACAAGAGGTATTATGTACACACCTCATGGTTTTTGAGAAATAATGTAATAAAATGATAATCCATTAGTATATTTTGAGCATAAACTTCATTAAAGAAACTAAATATAAGGATAGAGTTATGCAACTATTATTTTGGATAGCTCAAAGCTACATAATTTGTTTGAAGTGGTTAATGATACTTTAATTGGTTAACTTTTGAAGTATTTAAAATTATCTTTGTCAATTTAATATAAATCAATATGTATATGTGGAATTAAATATACAATACATTATTTATTTTTATAAATATTTATCAACATGGATGTCTCCTTCCTAAAAATGTCTATACCCCATACTTAGCCATGTAAAGTTTGGTTTATTCATGATTTTATGTGTGAAGTTCTAGTCAGGTTTCTACTGCTGTGAAGAGACAATATGATCATAATAACTCTTAAAATAAAAACATTTAATTGTGGTTTGCTTAAAGATTCAGAGGTTTAGTCATTTTTCATCATTGTCTGGAACATACCAGAACATATGCAAACAGAGTGCTGGAGAGTTATTTGAGAGTTCTGCATTTGAATCTGCAGGCAGTAGGAAGAAAGAGACTCTCTGCCTTGCCTGGGCTTTTGAAACCACAAGGACCATCCCTAGAGACATATTTTCTCTAATAAGGGAACATCTACTCCAACGAGGTAACATCTACTACTCTCTCTCAAGCAGTATCATCCCCTAATGAGTGAGCATTCAAATCTCTGAACTTGTGGGTGTCATTCTTAATCAAAATGCCATGTAGACTTATTTCTTACCTTCCTAGAATGTACTTGGGTAGAAGTAATTACAAATGCCCATTAGAATGTCTCGTTGTAACTGACAGAAATCAATATGGAAACCCACAATCAATTCAAATATAGTTTTTCAGAATTCAGGACCAATATCTACAATACAACTTCAGACGTAAAGCTCAAATATCATTGCTGGTAGTGGTGAAAATATTTTTGATAACAAGAGGGACGGAACTTCTACATGAGATTGTGTATCCTAGAAATGTCAAGTTTTACCCAAAAAGTCTCACCAACATAAATGTTTAAATGTGAGCTGAGGAAAGACAAGATAGATAAATGTGATAATTTTTACTGGAGAAAGCTCAAGAGCCTTCAAACCTACACATTATAGATACCAGGAAATGTTGAGAATGAAAGAAATATTCTTCACCTAGGAAGAGAGAAGAGAAAAGAACTGGTTATGCAATATCAAATTGTCAGTCTATCACACAAACATACAATTAACATTCAATCAAAAATATTGTGTTTTTGTATGTGTATGTATGTATGTATTCACATGTCTTCATGTATGTATAAATATACATGCATACATATAAAATATATGATATATATTATATATGTGTGCATGCATGTGTCTGTGCATATGAGACAATTATTGAGAAAGAGAAATCTTGAGTTTGAAAAAAGCAAGAAAGAATATTTGTAATATTTTGGAGGGTGGAAAAGCTTGGGGAAAATAATGTAAAGATAATATATTATATTCTCATAGAATAAAAAAAATGTTTTTTTAAAGTCTTGGCACTATTGTAAATACATTGGGAAATGGTCCAAAGTAGCAGATTTTTTCCTGAATAAATTGCTATCAAAAACTAATATAAATTTTATAATTAGCTTTCTTTTATTTTTTAATTGATCATTTTATTCATTTACATTTCAAATTATATCCCCCTTCCTGGTTTCCCCCTCCACAAAGCCCCCATCTCATTCCCTCCTCCCCCCTTCCCTAAGCCATAATGAGGGTGTTCTTTTTCACCCACTCACCTACACCTGCTTCACTGCTATAGCATCCCCTTATGCTGGGGCATCAAGACTCTACAGGACCAAGGTCCTCTGCTCTCACTCATGCCAGATAAAGCCATCCTCTGATATATATGTATCTGGAGCCATGGATCTCTACATGACTACTCTTTGGTAGACAGGTACAAAACATGGATCAGAGACTGACAAAAAGGCCGCCCCAACCAAGGGATCCATTCCATCTGCAGACACCAAACTCTGAAACTATTGATGATGCAAAGAAGCACTTGCTTACAGGATATTGGTGTGGCTGTTCTCTGAGAGCTTCTGCCAGTACCTAATACAGATACAGATACTCACAGCCAACCATCTGACTGAGCCCAGGGACCCCAATGGAAGAATTAGGGAAGGACTGAAGGACCTGAAGGGGATTGCAACTCCACAGAAAGAACAGTATCAACCAAGTGGACGCCCTGGATCTCCCAGGGACTATAATTAATTTTCTTATTTTCATTTTTGTTAATGGGCAAAATGAGGTTAGACTAAGTATGCAAATCATAAAGAAGAAATATGCAGTTAACTTATAAAAACTAGTTCAAGTTATTTTGCTTGTTTGTGATATATGATAACAAGTAGTGTTATCTTTCTGTGCATACATGTGTTACAAAAAGAGATGGGACCTCATAAAACTGAAAAGCTTCTGTAAGGCAAAGAACATAGTCAATAAGACAAATTGGCAACCTACAGATTGGGAAAAAAATCTTCACTAACCCACGATCTGATAGAGGGCTAATATCTAAAATATATGAAGAACTCAAGAGGCTAATCACCAAAAATCCAAACAATGCAATAAAAAAAAATGGGGTATGTAACCAAACAGAATTCACAACAGAGGAATCTTGAATGGCTAGGAAGCACCTAAAGAAATGTTCAGTCCTTAGCAGTCAGAGAAGTGCAAACCAAAATGACCCTGAGATTCCACCTTACAATTATCAGAATGACTAAGATGAAAACTTCAGGTGACATCACATGTTGGCAAGGATGTAGAGAAAGAGGAACACTCCTCCATTGTGTGTGGGGTTGCAAACTGGTAAACCACTATGAAAATCAATCTGGAGGTTCCTCAGAAAATTGGAAATAGATCTACTTGAAGACCCAGCAATACCACTCTTGGGAATGTACCCAAAAGGTGCCCCACCATGCCACAGGACCACATGTTCCACTGTTCATAGCAGCATTGTGTGTGATAGCCAGAAGCTGGAAACAACCCAGATGTCCCAAAACAGAAGAATGAATACAGAAAATGAGGTTCATCTATACAATTGAATACTACTCAGATATTAAGAATGAAGACATCCTGAATTTTGCAGACAAATGGATGGAAATAGAAAATATCATCCTGAGTTCAGTAACTCAGTCCCAAAAAGACATGCACAGTATGTACTCACTAATAATTGTATATCAGCCAAAAAATTTAGTACAGAATATACAAAATATAGTCAACAGAACTCAAAATGGTCAAGAAGTTGAAGTGCCCAAGTGAGGGCACCTCAGTCCCACTTGGGAGGGAGAAGAAAGCAATCACAAAGGGGGAAGGAGGAAGGGACCTTGTAGGACAGTGGTCTGTTCAGGAAACCTAGGCCCAGGCAAGTAATAGGTCTGAACCCCAATGACCCAGTTGACATTATTTTTGCCTGCAAGAGACAGAAGATGTTCAGCTAGTAATCCTGAGTCATTGACTACTGTTTCACTCCCAACCTCTCACAGCTGCCACCACAGCAGATGTGTGCACTGTCAGGTAGACAATTCCCAAAGCTCCCAGCACTCTAGCTAGACCCTACCCCCAGTCATCTGACCACAGCCAGGCATTCTTTATCCCATAGACAGATAGCCACGCCTCACACAATATAAGGGACAGTTTGCCCCCTCCTCTCTCTCTTGCTCTCTTGCCTCCTTGCCTTCTTGGCTTCTTCCTGTCTCTCTTGCTCTTTGTTATCTCTTGCCTTCTTCCTCTCTTTTGCTCATTGTTCTCTCTCTTGCCTTCTTGTTCTCTTGCTTCCTTTTTTTCCTTTCTCTCCTCTTTTCCTCTCCTTCCTCTCATTACTTTCTCTCTACATGATGGAGCTACTTTCTCTTTCCTATAATAAAATATCTCACTTATGCATTGCCTCCTTTTAACTGATGTACCATGCAGCTCCAGCTCTCAGCAGCAGAAAGCCCCAGGCAGCAGGAGAGAGACCCAGACCCCACAGAACCTGGGTGAGAAAAGCAGACAGGGGGTTGGGATAAGGGTAACATGATCTAGTATTGGGTGGGGAAAAGAACTGAAGCCCTGAGGGCCAGCAGAAATAATGGAAACAGGAAACCACTGGTGGTACAAAGTTGGGCAGACCTTCCAGAATATACCAAAGACCCGGGAGGTGAGAGACTCTCAGGACTCAAAGGTAGGGACCCTACATGAAATGTACTACAGTGGGGGGAGGGAATTTGTCCACCTCCAGCAGGAAGACAGGGCCTCAAGTGAAGAATGGGGTTACCAAATCTCCTGTACCTTAATTGTACCTGTCTGAAAGAACTGCAGAGACAGAAAAGGAGAGGAGCCTGAGGAAAATAAGGTCCAGTGATAGGGCCAAAGTGGGATCAAGCTCAAGGGGAGGCCCTTAGGCTTGACACTATTACTGAGTTTATGGAGTGCTACCAAAAATGGGCCTATCATAAGTGTCCTCTGAAAGACCCAACAAGAATCTGAAAGAGTCAGATTTATATTCAACAGTGGACAGAAGCTGCTGACCCCTATACCTGAATTAAGGAAAAGCTGAAAGAAGCTGAGGAGGAGGGCAACCCTGTAGGAGGACCAGCAGTCTCAATTAACCTGGACCCCCGAGATCTCTCAGACACTGGACCACTAACCAGGCAGCATACACTAGCTGATATGAAGCCCCCAACACAAATACAGCAGAGGATTGCTGGGTTTGAGTTCAGTCAAAGATGGTTTACCTAACCCTCAAAAGACTGGAGGTCCCAGGGAGTTTAGAGATCTTGTGGTGTGGGGAAATCCTCAGGGAGACAATGGGGTGGGAAGCAGGTATGGGATGAAGAACAATCAGAAGGTGGACTAGGACCGGAATAAAATATAGAGAAAAAAGAAAAAGAAAAAAAAAGATTGAATAAAATTTTAAAAATTCATATTGTGTAATATAAACATAAAAATTTAAAAATAATATATTCAGTTTCTACTCATCAGTATTTATTGCCAATGTCTTTTAAAAATTATGTATGTACATCAAAATAAATAAACATGCAATTAAAATGTATTTGAAAGATACATGTTAATTTCTAATGATTTAATCTAAAGAAAGTTAAAATAATAGTACTACACAAATGCAGCCCCATAGAAGGAACTATAATATGAACTAACCAGTATCCCCACAGTTCCCAGGGACTTAACCACCAACCAAAAACTACACATGGTAGGACTCATGGCCCCAGTTGCATATGTAGCAGAGGATGGCCTAGTTGGTCATCAATGGGAGGAGAGGCCCTTGGCCCTGTGAAGCTCTATGCCCCAGTGTAGGGGAATTCCAGGGCCAGGAAGCAGGAGTGGGTGAGTGGGTGAGCAGGGGGGAGGGGAGGAGATAGGAGATTTTCTGAGGGGAAACCAGGAAAGAGGATAACATTTGAAATGTAAATAAAAAAATACCTAATAAAAAATAGTATTATATAAAATAATCATGGGAAATATTAAGTTCACTTTGCAAGTAAATTATTCCTTTCATATTTTGATCTGTAATATGTACCTTTTCTTCTTTTTACTTTTATTATTAAATTATTTTATTTGTTTTCATTCCAAAAATTGCCCTCTTTTCTCATCCTACTTCCTAGAGTTCTTCACACCATCTTCTCACCTCAGACTGGGTGCTTCGCCAACAGCCTATCAACCTATATATCACCCCCCCCCCAGCATCCTTATTTCTTGGGGCTTCCAGTTTCCACAGGATTAAGCACATCCTCTTCCAATGAGGAATCTTTTTATTCTAACATTTTTACTTTTAAATATATTTATATGTTCTGACCCAAAAGCCCCTGGTATCTCCTTCTCCATCTTGTCCTTGGGCCATCATCTATTAACTAACACTCTTGTTTCTCCCATTATCCTGCTTCTGTCCTGCAATTGACTTGGGACATTTTACAATAAGGGGCTTTCTGGACACCTTACAATGAGGACATTCCTTTTCGGATGTTTCACAATGATGGCATTCTTTCCAGACATTTTGCAATATGGGGACATTCCTTTACAGACATTTTTAAATGGGGACATTCCATTTACGTTAATGTGTAACCAAGCTATAATACCAGTTTGGCCCATGTACATGGGGAAAAATACCTTCATGGTCTGTAGCTTTAAAAGCGCTTTGTTTACCTAGAATAAATTGAGACTTGAATAGAATTTTTGTCTTGTCTCCTTCTTTTGCGTCTCCTGATTCCAAATTTGTCACTGGTGCTTCCTTCCCTAGAGAACACCCTTGTTTAAGTCCTTTAGATCAGGACACTTATAAATTGTCTTAATATTATTGTTAATTTTAATCCCTTTATCTGTCTCCTTTGAAAATATGACTTTCATTGTGTTGAGTATACATAGTTAATGATATTAAAGTAACTTTGGTATATATAGTTAATGATATTAAAGTAACTTTTCTATTTCCCTTTAGACTTTTTAAGTTTTTATTATATTCTAATTTAAAGTATCCAGAAAAAAACCTGAAATACCTTTTGCATTATCATATATCAAACCCTAAATTTATAAACTTTTAGAAAGGTTTCCTATGGTAAATCATTTCAATTACATTGTAAAGTTAGTGTATAAAAATATAAATAGAATGAGTGTCTTCATTGACAAGGAATGAGACCACTAAATTTTTACTTTTATTTAGTACATTTATACTTTCTTTGTACGTGTATCTTTTGTGGGTGTTTTAAATATTATTTATACAGCATATTTTGGTTTTATTGAAAGTCAAAGCCTGTTTGTTGTACAATAAAAAAGCAACTCTTGTTCTTCACTGATGTGCTTCTTATTTCTATTCTCCATAAGAGCAGTAGACCTATCCTTCTATAATTGGAAGGATAAATACATATATAACATCCATAAATATGCAGCATCAGTCAGACCCTAACCTTAGAGATTATTTTTATTCTATTCTATTATGCATGTAAAATTATTTTGTCCTATGTATGGCAACATTCCTACAGTCTTGTTTCAAATATATATTTATACATAATAAATATATAAAATTGTATAATATATATATATATAATATTGGAGGTATTAAAGAATCTCACAAACTAAAAACAACAACAACAAAAATAGAAGCAGTTAAGATCATAATCTGAGTAGTAAGGAGAGAATATTGTCTTGACTAAATAGATTTTGTGTTTAATATTTTAGATCAGGTTATTAGTAGTGTCATAGATTACATTGACTGAAACACAGACCGATGTGTGGCCCTTATATATGTAAAATGTAGAAAAAAGTAATCAAACATTTTGAGGATGGCTGTAATACCTTAGTGGCTCTGTTATTCAAGGCATCTTAAACACAGCTGATATACCAGAAAGATGTAACCTTCAATGATACTTGACAAAATAAAGTTGTGAGGGAGGTGAGAAAAATCACTGAACAGGCTTATGTTCATCTATCACTTTATGCTGGGGCCGATTCTTAAGAACTACATTCTCACAACTGGAAAATCTATATGAAATGGAAGTAATTGGATTCCAAAGTGGTTGGGGCTAAGTGGTAGCACTCAATCTCAAAGTGACTTGGCATTTAAGGAATCATCACCAATCTCAAAGTGAGAGCAGAAATCAAAGTAGTCAAGTTGATGGAGAACTAGAGCAATGTTTAGATGACACTGGTGTTCAAGGAGTGAAAAAGGTAAAACTCCTGCTTTATACCTTTGTGCAGAAATGTATTTGGTCAGTCAAGCTAATGTTGATCTCAGACTATAAAAATAGAATCACATTTTTTTGAAAAGAAATAGTCTTTCAAAATATCATATATGACTAAAATGTATTCTTTCAATAGGAAGAATATAAATCAAGACCCTTTCTCTCTCACAGGAGATGATTTAGAAAAAAATAGCCATGTGCTGCCAGAAAGAACACCACCACTAGTGAAGACTTCTGAGGGCACAACTGCCTTCAGTTTCACAGACTATAGCCTTATAAGATGTGAACTGGTATTGCTTAAACTATTTGACTATACCACAAGCTGAGCTAAAAGAGTAACTAAATAGTTTGTAGTAATGTTAAAATTGTTCTACAGATCTATAACATAGAGAAATTAAGAGAAATTATTGGCCTCTTCAGTAAAATTATTATCAGACTAGTTGATTAATAACATCAGTATATTGATTCCTGTAGGGATGCATATAGATGCTGATATAATTTTATGAATCATACATCAATGTTTGACCTGTAATTAATATATAATATAATTATTTCAAACAAAGAATAATAAAAATCATCATCCCTGAATATTTTATGGAGCAGACACTGAATTAGAATTCTATTAAAGCATTAGAAAATTCACTATAATACAACATAAAATAAATTCATAAACTCACTATCACTTTTAGATATACATAGATCAATGTAACAAAATAAGAAATCAAGTAAGTAATACCAATTGCAAGGCTACATAGGTATTTAGGAATACACTGATCAACATAAAAATATCTACACACTACTATACAGCATTTACAGGAGAAATTGTCAATGCAAATGTTATTGGGAAATAACCTAAGTAAATCGACTGGAATAATCAATGTTGCTAAAATGACCAAACTATTGAAAGCAGTGAAATAAAGCTTCAATGCAAATTCTCATAAAATATCATAGAAAATTTTCATACAAAAGGCAAAACAATTCCAAAAGTTCATATGAAACTTGAAACAAGAGAAACAATAATGGTACTAGAAATGGTCCAGAAGGTATAAACGTTGGTTTCAAATACAACATATCATTCAGAAAAGGGAGCAAGAATACACTATGTATAAAACATAATTCCTTTAACAAATGTTTAAAATTCTTTTTTTTCTTTTTTTATTAGATATTTTCTTAATTTACATGTCAATTTCTCCATTCCTAGTTTCCCCTCCAAAAAACAAAGGAACAAACAAAAACAACAAAAACAAAACCCTGTTGCCTCCCCCCTCCCCATGCCTGCCACCCCACCTTCTCCCTGGCATTCCCCTACACTGGGGCACAGAACTTTCACAGGGCCGAGCTCTTCTCCTCCTATTGATG
>NW_022196894.1:58535851-58545674 GCF_008632895.1 Mastomys coucha | reverse complement strand
TTAGCTCTGTACCTAATTTTTTAATAGGGTTATTTGGTTCTCTGGAGTCTAACTTCTTGAGTTCTTTGAATTCAGAGATATGTCCAGTCTGTACACACCCACCCACCACCATACCCACACACCCCTACACACATGTACATTAATATGCATACATAAAGGATATTTTCTACCTCATTGGAGTACAGTTATTGATAACCTCATACAATGAAAGTTCACTTCCCTAATCTACACAATATTAATGGTGATTTTTGAGGCTGATAATATTTTGTGCTGCTTAAGATCCTAGTCTCCCTAATGTTTATCCGAGCAATGTTCTGCCTATGATTTGTTTTAGTAGAATATAACTTCTTGTTATAATCTTCACAAGCAATATTTCTTCATTATGTACACTTATCAATACCTCATATGCAAAAAAAACCCAGAAAATAAAACAAGCAAACAAATAAATACCAAACCCTTTCCCAGAGACTACTCCAGAAAACCAGCACCAATCAAAGTTGAGGATCCTAGTCACAATAAGCACATATTCTAAACACTGTCATACTTAAGGCTCAGAAAACTTTCACTGAAGAGCCAGAAACTCTGAAATACAATAAGAAGATGTGTTGTGAGACTGTGTCTATGAGGAACATCAAAAGTTATGCCAATAAAGTCTCACCAAATAGACCACCAAAATGTGAGCTGAATAAGGAGATCACTAATTACCATGCCAAACCCAACTGGGAAAAGATCAGGAAGCCTCAACTTTTACATAAAGAACGAGAAACAACTGAATAAAGCTAGAAGTGGGAGACACGGATTTCCCTAGAACAAAGCACACACAAAAACATACACACATACACACACACACATACACACACACACATACATATCAAGCACCTGTGTGTGTGTGCATATGCACACATGCATGAGAGAAAGAGAGGAGAGAAAGAGAGAGAGAGAGAGAGTGAGAGAGAGAGAGAGAAGTAGATTTGGAGAGAGGAAAGGGAAGGCAGAAAAGTTGTAATGAAAGTAGAAACTCAAACAAGATATCCAAGTATAATCATTTTAAATCCAAATAAAATCATTTAAAGCACTGAATGAATAGAAAATTATCTTTCTTCTGATACTAAAACATGATGAGTGTGTGTGTGTATTTGTGTGTGAGTGTGTGCATAGAGGAAGTTTTTAATAAAACTATTATTTTTGTGCGTCAATATTGCAGCATAACCACATGAAAGTCAAGGTCAGTAGAGAACAGAGGTATCTATTCCTCAGGATCTTGAGCTCCTAGCAGTTCTGAGCACCCAACATAGGTGTTGGAAATTGAATTCAGGTCCTTTGTGGGAGAAGCAAAATTCATGAGCAATAAGCTACCCTTGCATGTCCCTATCTCAACTACTAAGAACCTTTCCCAAAATAGATATTACTCTGAAAGTATTTTTATATTCTATAAAAACATTTTGGTCAATTATAATAAAACATACAAAAGTGCCATATTTTTTATAAGACATATATATATATACATATATACATATATCTTATAATATATATATATATATGCAACAACTATAAAAATTAAGGGTAATGTAGTTGCTATAATAAACTAATGCAAAGCAATTCCAGAAAAAAGATAACTTAATAATTAGAATACCTAATTTTAATACACTTGTAAAAATGAACATTTTATATCATGCTGTCAGTAATAATCATTGTGTCCATGAGTCAGGTTTATTGCTGTTTTCTACTCTCTGACTAATTAGACATCATAACAAAGAATAGATCACATGAACATTGTTTTGATTATTTGCTCATACTTTATTTCTTTGAATGAAAAATAATTAAGTCTATCAACTTATGCATTCAAAAGTAATTACATATTTTAATGAAGCACAATATTCCAGTTAACCTCAGTGTAACTGTTTTATATATTATCCTTTCATTACTCACTTAATAATTTCTCTATTCTTCTAAATATTTTCTTATTACTGATATTTGTAGCTATCCATATATATTTATGTAATTTAAAATATTTATTCATTTAACATAAACAGGTTCTGTTACAAAGTATAAATTACATTATGTATGCATATTTTTATTTGAATTTTAATATTAAGAATCTACATACTCTATAGTGACATTATGGTAGAAATTAATGGTGCTTTATTACACTGTTTAAAGCATGGGCTAGAAATTAGACATAGGGAGATATAAATTATTGCTCAAAATCTTACTCTGGAAACAAGTTGCTGTATTGTCCATTGCTTCAGGTATTTTTTTAAATGTTAAATGACATGAATCAATTTAGTACTTGCCATTCAAGTATTCTCTAGAGAAGAAATGAGATCACACAGTACTCACCCAAATGCCAGGTATAAAGTGATTGCCCAAAGAGGTTAAGCCTTTTGATTCTTACCTAATGTTTATTGATTCCTCAAAGTCTCTTATATTAATAGTTCTAGGAATATTTAAAAATTCAAACCTTTCAAATATAAAATAATTGACTACTAAGAAAGGAAAGTTCCCCTAATGATATTTTAGAAGTCCTCTGCTCCTTGCTGGGAAAATGACTAAGAGGAAAAGCATTGCTCACTGCTCCCTTGCATTTCCTCTGCTTTCATTAAAGCTGGCTTGCACCTTTAGAACTTAGATTTATGGAGTTCATGCCATTTTATGTGAAGGGGAGAGGTCCACCAAGTGTAAATCAATTCAGTCAGTCACCTTTGCTGATTGACTCATTATAAATATCACCACAAGCCAAAGGTACATGGCAGAGAATAAATGAAAGCCATTTACAGAAGCAGAATTAGAAAAAGAATTGATGAAAGAAGATGACACACTTTCTATTCCTAAATGCTTATTAGTGCAAGCACAAGATAAACAAAACTATCTTATACAATACAATGTATCATTTTATAGAAAACTTAACATGACTTGTAGGGTCACAGTCAATGGTAATTTCCTCTTTTGTGGTTCATCTTTTACATTTCTTGTGGTTAGATATTTCATAAGAAAAGTCTATATGATATTAAATAATGTTATTTTCCAGAAGTATAAAAATTACAACTTATGTACTGGTAGATGTTTATAATATTTTTTAATTAGATGTTTTCTTTATTTACAATATCTCCTTTCCCAGGTTCCCCTCCAAAAAATTATAAAATAAAATAAAATAAAATAAAATAAAAACTAAAACAATCTCCTGTTCCTTCCCCCTCCCCCTGCTCACCATCCCACACCCAAATATTTCTTTTTAAATTTATTTTTATTAGATATTTTCTTTATTTCCATTTCAAATGATATCCCCTTTACTAGTTCCCCTCTGAAAAAAGCCCCATTTCCTCCCCCTGCTCACCAATCCACCATGTCCTGCTTCCTGACCTCAGTATTCCCCTACACTGGGGCATAGAAATTTCACAGGACCAAGTGCCACTCCTCCATTGTTGGTCAACTAGGCCATCCTTTGCTACATATGCAGCTGGAGCCATGAGTCCCACCATGTGTATGCTTTGATTTAGTCTATGGAAGTTTTGAGGGTACTAGTTAGTTCATATTGTTGTTCCTCCTAAGGGGTTGCAAACCCCTTCAGCTCCTTGGGTCCTTTCTCTAGCTCCTTCATTAGGGACCCTGTTCTCAATCCAATGGATGGTTTTGAGCTTCTACTGCTATATTAGTCGGGCACTGTCAGAGCCAGTCAGGAGACAACTATACCAGGCTCCTGTCAGTCAGCAATTGTTGGCATCCACAATAGTGTTTGGCTTTGGTGATGGAATACGGGAAGGATTCCAGGTAGGGCAGTCTCTAGATTGTCATTCCTTTAGTCTCTGTTCCATAGTTTGTTTCTGCAACTCCTTCCATGTGTATTTTGTTCCCCCTTCTAAGAAGGATTGAAGTATCTACACTTTGGCCTTCCTTCTTCTTGAGTTTCTTGTTGTTTGTGAATTGTATCTTGGGTATTCCGATCTTCTGGGCTAATATCCATTTATCAGTGAGGGCATACAGTGTGTATTCTTTTGTGATTAGTTTACCTCACTCAGGATGATATTCTCCAGATCCATCCATTTCCCTAAGAATTTCTTAAAGTTATTGTTTTTAATAGCTGAGGCAAAGGACACTGTCAATAGGACAAAATGGCAACTAACAGATTGGGAAAAGATCTTTACAAACCTTATATCCTATAGAAGGCTAATATCCAATATATACAAAGAACTCAAGAAATCAGACTACAGAGAATCAAATAACTCTATTAAAAGTGGGGTACAGAGCTAAACAAAGAATTCTCAACTGAGGAATACCAAATGGTTGAGAAGAACCTAAAGAAATGTTCAACATCCTTAGTCATCAGGGAAATGCAAATCAAAACAAACAAATAAACAAACAAACAAACAAACAAAAGCAAAACAAAACTGAGATTCCACCTCACACCAGTCAGAATGGCTAAGATTAAAAACTCAGGTGAGAGCAGATGCCAGTGACTTTGTGGAGAAAGAAGAATACTTCTTCATTGCTGGTGGGATTGCAAGCTGGTTCAACCACTCTGGTACTCAGTTTGGCAGTTCCTCAGGAAATTGGACATAGTTCTACCAGAGGACCCAGCTATACCACTCCTGGGCATATAACCAGAAGATGCTCTAACATGTAATAAGGACACATGTTCCACCATGTTCATAGCAGCCTTATTTATAATAGCCAGAAGCTGGAAACAACCCAGATGTCTTTCAACAGAGGAAATAGTAAAACAGTAAAACAAACAAAACCAAACAAACAAAAACCATGAATTGAGGACCTTTGTATGATTAGAGAAATTGAAATACATAAAATAGCTTTTGGTGAAAAGCAAACAGCTTGTAAAATACAAAATAGGAACAGTATTTATTTTCACATTTATAGTCTTTGTCAAAGACAAAAGTAACAAGTAAAAATTAAATAAAATTTTTTTTTTGAAAAACAAACACTGGAGGGGCACTATAAGAAAAACCAAACCTAAAAATAATAGGGATTGAAAAAGAGTCCCAGTGCAAAGTCCAGATAATATTTTTCAGATAAATCATAGAAGAAAATTTCTCTAACTTAAAGAACAAGATGCCTACATACAAGAAGCTTACAGAACAACAAATAGATTGGAACAAAATGGAAAATGCTCCTGCCATATAATACTTAAAATATTAATTGTACAATGCAAAGAAAGAATATTAAAAGCCACAAGGGAGAAAGACCAATTAATTTATAAAAGAAGAGCTTCCTAAATTACATCCAATTTTCTGTAGAGAATCTCAAATCCATAATGACATGCACAGATGTCTTCTGTAGTCTTTAAGAGACCACAGATGTCAGCCAAGACTACTATACCCAGCAAAAGTTTCAATCACTGCAGATGGAGAAAACAAGATACTCTAAAATAAAACAAAAATCAACAATACTTATCCACAAATCCAGTACTACAGAATAAATTAGAGGGAAAGCTCTAACCCTAGAAGGTTAAACATACCCATGAAAACACAGAAAAAAATAATTTCACACCAGCAAAACCAAAAGAAGGGAAACATACACACACACACATACACACACACACACACACAAACTACCACCACTACCTC
This sequence comes from Mastomys coucha, assembly GCF_008632895.1. Lineage (NCBI taxonomy): Eukaryota > Metazoa > Chordata > Mammalia > Rodentia > Muridae > Mastomys > Mastomys coucha. The sequence continues at coordinate 58,540,098 of NW_022196894.1, read as the reverse complement.
TATTCTCACCACACCCAAAACAAAGATCAACATAACAGGATTTAATAATTGTTGATAATTAATATCTCTCAATATCTATGGACTAAATTCCCCAATAAAAAGACACAGTCTAACAGAATGGATGTGAAAACAGGATCCATCTTCTGATACATAGAAGAAACACACCTAAATATTAAAAAGATATTATCTAAGGAAAAAGTCTAGAAAAAGATTTTCCAAGAAAACAGAGTCAAGAAGCAAGCTGGAGTAGCTCTTCAAACAATTAATAATATAGAATTCTAACTAAAAATTAATCAAAAGAGATGGAGAAAAACAGTTCATATTTTTTATTGGTTACTTTATTTATTTACATTTCAAATGTTATTCTCCTTTCAGAATTCCCCTCCATAAGCACCCTATCCTGTCTTCCCTCCCCCTGCCTCTATGAGGGTGCTCCCCCATCCCACCCACATCTGACTCAGTGGCCTAGCATTTCCCTATTCTGGGTCATCAAACCTGAACAGGACCAAGGGACTCCCCTCTTAGTGATGCCAGATAAGGCCATCCTATGCTACATATCCAACTGGAGCCATGGGCACCCACTGTGTAATCTTTGGTTGGTGGTTTAGTCCCTGGGAGCATTGGGGGTTCTGGTTGGTTGATACTGTTCTTCCTATGAAGTTGCAAACCCCATTCATCTCCTACAGTTCTTGCCGTAACTTCCCCATTGGGGTCTCTGTGCTCAGTCCAATGGTTGGCTGTATTTATCAAGGAAAATCCCCAAGATTATGTTTCACTTCTGGAATATCTATGTCACAAATGCAAGAGGACCCAAATTTGTAAAAGAAACATTATTAAAGCTTAAATCACACATTGAATCCCACATATTAGTACTGAGAGACTACAATACACCACTCTCACTAATGGACAATTCCTTAAACCAAAACTAAACAGATAAATAAAAGAACTAATAGATGCTATGACAAAAAAAAAATGACATAATAGAAATCTACAGAACATTTCACCAAAACATGAAAGAATATACATTTTTCTCACCACTTCACAGAACCTTCTCCAAAATTGACATTACAGTCATTTACAAAGCAAGCCTCAACAGATACAAGAAAATAAAATAACTCCTTGTATATTATCAGACAACTATGCATTAAAGCTGGACTTCAACAAGAGAAAAAATAGAAGGCTAAAACACCCATGGAAACTAAGCATTACTCTGCTAAATAACCACTGAATCAAGGAAGAAATTAAGAAAGAAGTTAAAGACTTTCTACAATTCAATGAAAACAAACAGGGGATATAACAAAAGACACTGAGGAAATCCAAAGAATCGTTAAATCCTACTTCAGAAACCCATACTCGTTAAAATTGGAGAGTCTCAGTGAAATGGATATTTTTCTGGATAGATACCACTTACCAATGTTAAATGAAAATGAAATAAACAATCTAAGTAAAACCATAACACCTAAAGTATAAGCAGTCATTAAAAGTCTTCCCATCAAATAAAAAAGCTCAGAACATGATGGTTTGAGTACAGGGTTCTACCAGACCTTTAAGGAAGAGCCAATAGCAATATTTCTTGAATTATTCCACAAAATAAAAGCAGACTGACAAATTATTTTGTGAGGTCACAGTCAACCTAATAAATAAACCATATAAAGACTCAACAAACAGAGAATTCCAGAATGTTCTCTTATGAACATTCAGGTAAAACATACTCAAAAAATATTCTCATGATCTCCATAATCAAGTAGGCTTCAGCCAAGAAAGGCAGTGATGGTTCAACATATGAAAATCTGTCAATATAATCTACCTTAAGTAAAAGATTAAAAAACTAATAAACAAACAAAATAATAAAAGATACCCTCTAAACAATGTCATACCATTTGATGCTGTTAAAGCCTTTGGAAAAAAAATCAAACAACCCTGTGGGGCAATGGTCTGTTCAAGCAACCTAGGCCTAGTCAATTATAAGTCTAGAACCCTTATGAGCCAGTTGCAATATTTCTGCCTGCAAGGGACAGAAAGTGTTCAGCTATAACTCCTGGGACCTTCAGTCCCAACCCCACACAACCACCCAGCAGGAGAGGTGTGTGATATTGTTCAAGTCCTCTAACATGCAAATAAAGACTCTAATCCCAAACCAATAAGAGATAACTGTTGTCAAAATCTGAATGACCCCCAAAACTGTATTTATATGTATCCTATCCAGGGAAGTAAAAGTGTGTGAAAGATCTATTCAACTGTCTGAGCCTTTTGTTCTAAGAGCTGTAACACTTGGGAAGAGGTCTACTCTCCTGAAATGCAGCAAGAAGTTGTGCCTTACTCCTCACTGACTAGTCTGCTTCTCAATGGCCCAGCCCAACCTGACTCAGTGTAGGGCAGAGTGGAGAAATAGAGCAGTCTGGAAGACACGGCAGTGATGCCCACCCCCTGACCCATGCTCATTTCCCTTTGCTACTGCTCTTGCACCAGGTTGGACCAGAGATCTCTGTAGAAAGACTCTGGCACACAGGCCCACACAACCCTTCACATTAAAATTCTTAGAGTTATCAAGCATACAAGGTACATCCCTAATCACACTAAAGGCAGTATTCAGCAAGCAATATCTAACATGAAACTAAATGGAGAAAGGCTTAAAATAATTCCATTGAAATAAGGTACAATACAAGGTATTCACTTTCTTCACATCTATTCAGTATAGAACTTGAAGTTTTAGCTAGAGCAATAAGACAACTAAAGGAGATCAGGGTGATACAAATTGGAAAGGAAGAAGTCAACTTCTGGTGAATACTTTTAGTATAGTAGACAGATACAAAATTAACTCAAACATCTCAATAGTTCTTCTGTACACTAAATGAAAAGTGGGATGTGAAAGAAATCATGGGAAAAAAGACCCCTCAAAATAGTCATGAATATTATAAAATAGCTTGCTATAACTCTAACAAAGGTGAAAGGCCTGTATGACAATTCTTCAAATCTTTGAAGAAAGAAACTGAAGGTATGAGAAGATAGAAAGATCTCCCATGCTCATGAGTCAGTAGAGTTAACATAGTAAAATTAACCTTTATTCCAAAAGCAATCTATAGATTCAATGTGATTACCATAGAAAATTCCAACACAACTCTCTACAGACATTGAAAAAACAATAGTCAAGTAAATATAGGAAAAAATAAATCTAAGGATAACTAAGACAATCCTGTATAATAAAATAACTTCTGGTGATACCACCATCTCTGTTCTCAAGCTGTACTACAGAGCCATAGTAATAAAAACTGTGTAGCACTCATATAAAAACAGACAGTTTGATCAATGGAATTGAATGTAAGAATGAGAAGTATATCCTTGAATGTACAGACACTTGATTTTTGACAAAGAAACCATAATTATATAGAAAAAGGAGGACATCTTCAACACATGTTGCTTGTCTGACTGGATGTCTGCATATAGAAGAATGTAAATAGATCTACAACTATCACATTCACAAAAGTATCAGTGTGTCAAAGACCTCATTATACAACAGAAAACACTAAATCTTATAGTAGGGAAAATGGGAAAGAGCTTTGAATGCATTGGCATAGAAGACAACTTTTTAGTAAAAAAAAAAAAAAAAAAAAAAAAAAAAAAAAACTACAACAGCTCAGGCACTAAATCAACAACTAATAAACAGGACCTCATGAAACTGAAAAGCATAAGGATAAGGGCACCATCAAAAGTACAAAATAGCAGTCTACAGAATGGAAAGATTTTTACTAACTACATATCTGACAGAAGACTGTCATCCAAAATATGTAAAAATCTCAACAAACTAGACATCGAAAAATAAAATGACCCATTTAAAAATTGGATATAGAAATAAACAGAGAATTCTTAACAGTGGAATGTCTAATAGCTAAGAAGCACTTAAAGACATGTTCAGCATCCTTAGTCATCAGGAAATGCAAATTAAAATGGCTGAGATTTCATCTTACATGTTGTGTTTATAAAAAGATAAAGAGGTAGGGGTTATGTTCTATGGGGTTGTGGTGAGGTATGGGGGAAGATGTCTCATCGGATCCATGTTGAAGTACCCCTTCCCCCTGAGGGACCAATCACAAAACACTATTGTATAGAATAGATTTTATTCAGGGCATAAGGAGGGGAGTTAAGATGATAATAGAGTGTGAGAGAGTGAGAGAGTGAGAGAGAGAAGTGAGAGAGAGAGAGAAGGAGAGAGAGAGAGAGAGAGAGAGAGAGAGAGAGAGAGAGAGAGA
>NW_022196894.1:58529089-58535788 GCF_008632895.1 Mastomys coucha | reverse complement strand
GGGAGGGGAGGGGAGGGGAGGGGAAAAAGGAGAAGAGAAGAGAAGAGAAGAGAAGAGAAGAGAAGAGAAGAGAAGAGAAGAGAAGAGAAGAAGGCTGGCCATGACCACATGGAGAAATGGGGGAGGGAATAGGGAGGGAGAAAGGGAAGAGCCGAAAAGGGCAAGAGAAAACAAGAGAGCAAGAGAACAAGAGAGAGAGAGAGAAGAGGGGGAAAGCAGCCACTTTATAGTGTGTCAGGCCTTTCCTGGCTGTTACCAGATGTAGTGGCTATTCCTGGTTTGTCAACTTGACTCTATCTGGAATGAACTACAATCCAGAATTGGAAGGCTCATCTGAGATCCTAATCAGGAGGCTTGGAAATACAATTTCTGACCTGGATCTTGAGGCATCGTGGATATGAATCCCAGAAGATTAATATATGGAGTTCTCTGAGTTCAAGGTTATCTGGGACAAAGCAAGTCCCAGATCCAGCTGTGGTAGCACATACCCTTAATCTGGACCTTCTGCTGGAGACTTATAAAGACATTGGAATAAGGAAGATTTACTCTCTCTTCTTCACCTGCTTGCCTTGTGGGACTGAGCAACTGTTAGATCCTTGGACTTCCATTCACAGATACTGCTGACCATTGTTGGGGAGTTGGACCACAGACTGTAAGTCATTAACAAATTCCCTTACTATATAGACACTACCCATAAGTTCTGTGACTCTAGAGAACCCTGACTAATACACTAGGTAACATACCTGGCTGTTGCCAGTTAATTGTGAGGTAGATTTTAGACAGAATGCTAACATTATAGACATCATAGATGGAGGGAATGAATTGGATTAGGTAGGGGTAGGGATGGGAACAGGAGACATAAAGTAAAGGGAGAGTGGAGTGAGAAAGTACTGGCAGGACAACTGAATTGGGGAGGGAGGCATCTCTGGGACAAGGAAGAAAGCTACATCAATGGAAACTCCTAGACATTTATGAAGGTAACTCTAACTAGGACTTCTAGCAATGGGTTATGAAGCCTGAATGGGGCATCTCCTGTAATCCAGGACACCAATCCAGCCACAAAATTTAGACCCATAAATTCTCCTGCCAACAAGATAGCCAGGGTGAAAAGATGGAGCAGAATTTGCAGGAAGGGCCAACTGACTGGACAAGCCTTAGACACATCCCATGAGATGAAGGAAGCTCACCCCTAACACTAGTCAGAATTAAAATGAGACCAGAAACTGTGAGGGTCATGGAAGATGAAGGAACATGGGAGACCTACTGAAGTTCAATAAATCCTACTACTGAAGAAATCTCTCTCTCTGTCTTTGTGTCTCTGTTTCTAACTGTCTCTGTGTCTGTCTGTCTCTGTCTCTCTCTGTTTCTCTCTGTCTCTGTCTCTCTGTTTCTCTCTCTGTCTCTCTCTCTCTCTTTCTCTCATTCCTCCCTACACACACACAGACACCCACACACACTGTACAAACAAAAGAGTAAAATTGGAATAACTCCATAAGAGGGAATCAATGCTCTGACTTACCACTACAAACTAACAAACAAAAAGTTCAGAGTCAAATATGAATTGCTTCTTTTGAAGCTGTTAGCCAATGAGGCCCATAGATCACCAAACATCATGGATTATTGCAAATGTTCTTGGGTACATACCAGAATTTGATGGTAAGACCCTATTGATGAACACAAGCATGCTTAAGTGATAGTGAATGGCAAAAATGAAGTTCTTCTAGACTCCAAAGCTTAATTTCCAGTGGCTAGCAGCTACAGTGATGGAAAGTGTTATGCAAGATACTTGATAAGAAAAGTAATCATCAATTATGCCAAGGTATGTGCCCATTGAGCTAAAACTAATAACTAGCTTGAAATGATTATGTCTTTATACTCACCATTGACTAATACTTTTTACTCAATAGTGTCCCAAACATCATGAAGTATTATTGTCTGATCAAATCTATGTTGTACTTTTGTAGTTTGGATTATTATCTGGCTAAGAACTTATGAATGAGTTATCCTAAAGGAGAACATGTTAATCTTAGACTGTTAATGGACATAATTTTTAACCAGCTCCTAATAATTTATTGTTGTACTCATAGGTTAAGCAATTGTTTATCATTCACCCGAAAAGTTTCAAACTGTTGTAGACTGTGATCAACAACACAGTGACTTACACCTATCAAAAGTGCATGGAGTAAAAGACTAAAGAATGCTCAGTCATAGAAGGAAAATATATGTTATTAACTCCCTTCCTAAGATCAGGGATCATTTGGGAATAGGAGGTGGAAAGATTTTAAGGACCTGAGGCAGTGATTTACTACAGGGATATTTTATCTTATGAACATAGCAGGGCAACAGCAAAAATTAATGCACACTAATTGTGAAATCATATATGATATTTAAGCAAGCCCACACCATACTAAATACCAGCAAGCAGAGAGGAGTTGGGTAGGTAATCATACGTATGTCAATTAACAGTCAAAAATTATTGGCTGCTATGGATAGAGTGATAGCTTTCTTTAAATATAAATCCTATAATGTTGTCTACAGTCCAGTGAAAACCACTGGATTCAGTAATTTTAGGTAGCACTAAATTAGCTATGAAGTTATAATTTCAAAAATATGTAGAGAAGGGAGGTGAATTGGGGAAAAGTTGGGATGGAGGGTTGATAATAATCAAATATCATGAAACACTAAACAAACTAATAAAACAAAAGTATATATATGCCATAGTTATTTTAACAGTTAAATTACTCTTCAAATCTATTTTGTCTATCTTAAAAAGATAAACATTAATATTGAATATCAACCCATAGAACTTGAATATACAGATAATATGTGGATGTTTTAACTGTTTTTTACATTTTAAAGAAGGATTGAGAACAAAACATTTTACCAAAACATAACAAAATACATAAAGACATGTAGACCCGAGAGTTTTGGAATTTATCAAGAATAATATACCATTTGTTGAATCGTATTTTTTTAAGTGAAAGTCATGGTTAATAAACTTTGTTTAGGGTATCAGAGATTAAGGCTAACTAATGAGAAGTTTTAGGGATGACTAGGAGAAGTATGTGCCTGTGTTTGTGGGTGTTGCAATTTAAACCAATCACTGAGCTCTCTAGAATGGACTTGAATCATAAGCATAGGGATCATGTCACTGGTGGATATTCTCATTTATTTATTTATTTATTTATTTATTCATTTATTTAGTTGGTTGGTTGGTTGGTTGGTTGGTCGGTCGGTTGGTTGGTTTTTGGTTTGCTTTAAACTCCAGATTCTATTACTCTCCAGGTCTATCCTCAAACTATTCCACATTCCATATCTCCTCTCCAACTTCCTATTTTCAAGAGGATGTGCCTACCCATCACCCCAACCACACCAGACCTCTAAACTCCCTGGGGCCTCCAGTCACTTGAGGGTTTGGTGCATAATCTCTGACTAAATGCAGACACAGCTGTCCTCTGCTGTATGTGTATTAGGAGCCTCATATCAGCTGTGTGTGCTGCCAGGTTGGTGTTCCAGTATCCGAAAAGTCTCAGGGGTCCAGGTTAATTGAGACTGCTGGTCCTCCTATAGGATTACCCTCCTCCTCATCTTTTTCCAGCTTTCCCCTAATTCAATCACATGGATCAGCAGCTTCTGTCTATTGGTTGGATGCAAATATTTGCATCTGACTCTTTCAGCTGCTTATTGTTTTTTTCAGAGGGCATTCATGATAGGTCCCTTTTTCTGAGCACTCTATACTTACAAACTGACTTAGTCCAAATGCTTTTCTATTTCTGTATTGACAAAGATTTCTAATCCTATTCTAATTTGCTAAGGTGTTTTCTTATATACTGATCTCAAATTGAACTGTATAAAATGTCTTTTTCTAAACTTAAGGTTCTATCTATTAAATTTTATAATAACCAGATTCTTTTTATATTACACAGTAAATTTTAAATATACACAGAAAACATTAGCTACAAATTACACAAATTGTCTATGTTTTTATTCTCAGAGGCCTTTGTCTAGATCATAAATAAAACTATTTATGGTAAGTATGAATGAGCCATGCATTCTTAAAATGATAAATTTTTATTCTGAAAATGTAAGCTGTGGATAAGTATAGTATGCAGTATTTATGAGAATTGAATGATTATTGATATACTGCTTTTGTGATTCTGAGCTGTGAATATTGGGCTTTATCAATGTTAATCTGGAAAAGACCAATAGCAAGTTGCATTGTTTTCTCCCCGCCTTATAGACAATTAATAAATATGAAAATAATAAGAATGTTATGGGAGTCATTTGAAATCTGTCTTTCACCTTCATACAGCAAGAGTTCAGGGAAGAAGTATGCTAATCTAGCTAAGGGAAGAAAATAAAGGTGAACAATTATGAATTAATCTGCAATGAAAACATGTAAAAATAGTGCATAGAGTTTGATTCTGACCTAACTTTGACCATTTTTAAATCCCAGAAAATACAGTATTAAATGAAGTCTTTGAGCAAGAGTACTAAGGGTATTTGAAGTTCATTGCAGTGTCCTTTTTTTAGTGGATGATGGAGTGGATCAACATGTGTCTACTTAGAGACACAGCAAGTTTAATCATAATAGAATAATATGGTAAAAAAAAAAGGAAGATTATGCTTCTGGTCTTTCTGGGCTGGTGTCCTGAGCAGACCTTGGGCGAAAGCTCTGCAGCCAGTCCCTCACCACCCAGAAGAAGCTCCACTCTCAGGCATCCTGATCCTGACACTCTCAGGATCAGAGGTGAGGAGGACCCAACATCTGTCCCAACACCGGGAGTAACTGGGACCAGCAGGACCAGGCACACAGGAAACTGCCAGCAGAGTGGCTCAGGTTCCTTCTGGTCTGTCTGGGCTGGTTTCTGAGCAGACCTTGGACCAGGCTCTGCAGATAGTCCCAAAACACCCAAAGGAAGCTGCTGCACTCCCAGGTGCTCTAAAAAGCCCAGGGTCACAGGATCCCAGAATCACAGGATCACAGAGACAGCTTGACTCTGAGGAGTTATGACACAACCAGGATCACAGGAAGGACAGACTCCAATCAGATTTAACAAGGGCAGGTAGCATTAGAGATAGCCAGATGGTGGTGTTGGGGGGATGGCAAGCATAAGAAAATAAACAACACAAACCAAGGTTACTTGTAATCATCAGAACACAATTCTCCCACTATAGCAAGTCCTGGACACACCATCACACTGGAAAAGCAAGATTCAGATCTAAAATCACTTCTCATGATGATGATACAGAACTTTAAGAAAGACATAAATAGTACCCTCAAAGAAATACAGGAGAACACAGGTAAAGAACTAGAAGCTCTTAAAGAGGAAACACAAAAACGCCTTAAAGAACTACAGGAAAACACAATCAAACAGGTCAAGGAAATGAGCAAAAACATCCAGAATCTAAAAATGGAAATAGAATCAATAAAGAAATCAGAAAGAGAGACAACACTGGATACAGAAAACCTAGGAAAGAAATCAGGAGTTGTAGATGCAAGCATCACCAACAGAATACAAGAGATAGAAGAGAGAATCTCAGGGGCAGAAGACACCATAGAAAACATTGACACAACAGTCAAAGAAAATGCAAAAAGCAAAAAGCTCCTAACCCAAAACATCCAGGAAATCCAGGATGCAACAAGAAGACCAAACCTAAGGATAATAGGTACAGAAGAGAGTAAAGACTCCCAATATAATGGGCTAGTAAATATCTTCAACAAAATTATAGAAGAAAACTTCCTTAACCTAAAGAAAGAGATGCCCATGAACATACAAGAAGCCTACAGAACTCCAAATGGACTGGACCAGAAAAGAAATTCCTCCCATCACACAATAATCAAAACACCAAATGCACTAAACAAAGGAAGAATTTTTAAAGCAGTAAGGGAACAAAAGGAATTAACATATAAAGACAGGCCTACCAGAATTACACCAGACTTCACACCAGAGTCTATGAAAGCTAGAAGATCCTGGGCAGATGTCATACAGACCCTACAAGAACACAAATGCCAGCTCATGCTACTATACCCAGCAAAACTCTCAATTACCATAGATGAAGAAAACAAGATATTCTATGACAAAACAAAATTTACACAATATCTTTCCACAAATACAGCCCTACAAAGGATAATAGATGGAAAACATCAACATGAGGAGAAAAATTACACCCTAGAAGAAGCAAGAAGGTAATCTTCAACAAATCCACACAAATCTAATTCCACCTTTACAACAAAAGCAACAGGAAGAAACAATTACCTTTTCTTAATATCTTAATAGGACATATTACCAACATATCCTAATTGATTGAAATCCAAAAGTATGAGGAATTAGAAATTTGTTGATTGTCATCCAGTGGTCTCTCTAATTTGGTAATTGGAGAAATAGGTCCAATATAGTACAATTTATATACACTTTCAGCTTGTTTATGACAGTGTCTTGCTGTGTACAACATAAGGGTCTTGAAATCTTGCTTCTCCTCTCTCAGCCTCTCTATTAGTAGCATTGTTTATTTCATGTTTTTACACTATACTATGGTTTTCAGAACAGCTTATGTATTTCAAAAGTATTTATATACAGAAGAGAGACAAAGCCAATTAACTAGGGAGGTGGCTTGTAAGAGAACAACTAAGACTGAGACTGAATGCTTTGCTTGACATTTGTAGCTCTTGTATCAAGTTTGAAGAAGAGGACTTTA
>NW_022196894.1:58521580-58528372 GCF_008632895.1 Mastomys coucha | reverse complement strand
TGGAGTTATTTAAAATCTATATTGAGAAAAACATATGTATTTTCAGTATTGCTATAGACAAGCATCTATATAACACTGTTAAATTAAATGTTGTTTTATATCAAACAACTTTTATAATACTCATTTTTATTGTTGCAATATTTTATAAATTTTAAGGAATATGACCAAAAAGATATTGTAGGTATTGAAGGATGGTCTCTGGGAAGAGTTGGGGTACAAAAGGGAAACAAGAATGTGATTTCATTCTACTTACTTAAAATATGTTTTTTAAATGTTAACAAATTCAGATAAACTGAAATCATGTAACTTTTCTCACCATAATGCAATAAAAGATAAAAAAAGAAAAAAAGTAGTTTATTTCAAGTCATTAATATAAAATAGCATAATATATTGTTATATTTTTGGCCATTAAAAAATCAAACACATTTTTAGATGGACTGCAGATATTCTAGAAGCAGTTTTACAAAGATCCTGAGAGCAATAGTTCATTCACCCTGCTTTCTGAGGCCAAAAACAAATTTAGGCTAGGCATCCTTGCCCTTCAATCTAAAGGAGACTTATTTTTTTCTTCATTGGTCAATAAGACCCTGAGATTTGAGGGCTAAGGTACAATTATAGATTAATTTGTGAATTGGTTCATTGGGTTATGTTGAACCTTAACAATAAAGGTTAAAAGAACATGGAACAACTCTTTTTTGTTTGTTTGTTTTGTTTGTTGTTTTTTGAGACAGGGTTTCTCTGTGTAGCCCTGGCTGTCCTGGAACTCACTCTGTAGACCAGGCTGGCCTCAAACTCAGAAATCTTCCTGCCTCTGCCTCCCAAGTTCTGGGATTAATGGTATGTGCCACCATTGCCCGGCTGGAACAACTCTTATGTGGAGAAGATGGTAAAGCTAAAATTAATATTGCTCTCAATTTATGAATTAAAATTTGATTTATATCCATCTATTGCATAAATGATATATAAGTCTTAAAATTTAAATTAATGCTATAACTACTTTGAACTAACTAGTGTAAATTCTAATCTAATGAATGAAATGTAATTGAGCAAATAGAAAATAAAATGTTACTAGTAAATTTCTACTTAGGCAATAGTAAAGGCCTTGGCTTTAAACACTAATGAAGTCAACTAATTATATATACCTGAAAAGGTTAATTATATTATGATCTGGACCTCTAAAATCTTCCTTTTGCAAGCCTTTATCTATTTGTAGCCTTCTAAAACAAAGACAAAAAAAAATCCTTATGCCAATGACTTTTGAAAATGTAACTGCTCAGAAAATAATTGAGTAACCTAAGCTGAACTGACTCCATGAATGGTTGGGAAAATCATGCTTAATTATAACATTCCTTCCTTGTTGTCTAACATAAGGATTCTTATCACTCATTTATATTTTATCCCATCAGTTATTTTAAAAGAGTGAGCATGTATATTTTCTAAACTCCCTACCCTTTAGAGCTCTCAGGGATTAAACCACCAACCAAAGAGTACACTTGGAGGGACCCATGGTACCAACAGCATATGTAGTGGAGGATGGCCTTGTTGGACATCAGTAGGAGGAAGTCCTGTGAAGGAGGGTCAATGCCCCCGTGTATGGGAATGTCAGGGCCAGCTAGTAGGAGAGGGTGGGTTGGTGAGCAGGGGGAGGGGTCAGGGGATAGAAGGTTTTCAGAGGGAAAACCAGAAAAGGGGATAACATGTTAAATGTAAATAAAGAAAATATCTAATAATAAAGAAAACAAAAAAATATATACACTAAACTAGGTTCTCAAGAATAGAAAAAAGTCATCTCAAAATGAGATTTTAAGATCAAGTCATAAAAGAGCTACTAAAGTTGATCACAACTATTCCCATATTTTGTTTTAATTCTGACACTGAACATTACAACGTTTAGATAAAACTATATAAAAGTAATCTTCAATGGAGATAAAACACATTGTTAAAAGTATAGGAAAGAAATGTGGGAGAAAAAAACTAGAAATAAAAAACATGAAGAAAGAAAAAATTACTAATCATGGAATAAATCACTTTTTGTGTTAATGAAAATATAAACTATAGGCATTGGCTTTGCATATAAAAATATTATTTTAATTCCCTTAAATTACTAAATATTAAAATGGATCACAGCCCATACAAACAAACATAAGGTCGTTTTTCTTAATGCCGTTCAGCTTTAAATTAGGAAATGAAAAATCAATACTATATATAATTATTGAAATTAGGCTCCAAAGGAAGGTAGTATGAATAATATAATTTAATAAACTCTTATTGTTCTGAAGAAAAATATGAACCACTACAGTAGCAGCTTCCTTGCTCCCTGTAAGAGCTGCTGCTTCAAATTCCTTGGAGTGTAGATTCTTAAAGAGTGTTTTTCACTTTTGCTAGTTTTCTTTTAATCTGTTTTCTTAACATTTTATGTTAGGGCTTGGGTAGATGGATCAATAGGTGATAGCACTGGATGCTCTTCCAGGGAACCTTGGTTTGATTCTGAGCACCCAAATGGCAGCTCACAACCATACATTATCACCAGGTATCCTACATCCTCTTCTGTCCTCTAAGAACACAAGGCAAGCCTGTGGTATATAGAAATATGTGTAGACAAATACATGTGTATAAGATAAAAGTATAGGAAAAAATAAAGATTTTCTGCCAAATTCTCCATCCTTATCCTTAATTTGAAATATCTTTATCACCAAGCATATGGCTTCTTCACTCTCCACATAAATAAACTTTTATCTGGAAGCATACTTTCTATTAAAAATCTATCAGTAAGTTCTTCCCTTACAGGGATATTTAAATAAAGACTGATTAGCTGACTACTTTTTGCTCAGTATGTTGTATAGACATGGGTGCATGTGTGTGTGTATGCATGCGTGTGTGTGTGCGCGTGTGCATGTATGTGCATGTGTGTGTACATGTGTGTGCGTGGACGTGTATATGTAATAATAAAGATTGACTAACGATGAATTTTGTAGAAAGGAAGTAGGGCTGTGGGAGAAGTTTTATAGGGTACGGCAAGCAGGAGAACAATGTATATAAAGCACCCATGTACAATGTTCTCAAAATATTCAATTAAAATTTTCCTTAGAAATAAAATAACTAAGCTGGGTCTGATGGCAGAAGGTTTTAATCTAAGCCATTTAGGAATGTAAGACAAGTTCAATACCTGCCTAGAGTACAGAGTGATTTCAACACCATCTTGCATCTTTGAGGCATTCTGCCTAAATATAAATAGGTGGTGTGGGGCTGGAAATGAAGTTTGGTGATAGAGTTCTTACTTGACAACTACAAGTGTCTGGGTTCCATTTTTAGTAATAAGTAAATAATATGGTGATTTAAAATTCATTTTTCAATTTTCTGTTGGCTTGCTCTTTCTCCATTGCATTTACCATAATATTACACATTTTCTTTCTAATTATTCTGTTATGTCTTCATAACTCTGTTACACTTTGAACTTTGTAAGGGAAGGGAAGGATAGTTTCTCATTGGCTTACTTTAATATTCTCAATAATTAGCACAATACTGGCATACAATCAATATTAAATATTTTTGGCATGTATAAATGTTTTCAGTCTCATTAAAAAAGAGGTTATGATAGTCATAGATGAGCATACTGATTGAGATTTACTTACCTCCATGCTGTGCTTCTCACATATCTTCATGATTCATCTTGCAATAGGTATTTTGCTTGTTCGTCTACTTGTAACATGAATGAGACTGTAGTTTTTTCCAATACAGGACAGACTAACCTTATGCCTTAGCTATTATATAGCTATTTGATCAATAGTTTTTGATTGGTTTTGAAATGAATAATATATTTCAAATGATAATTGACAATCGAAAAACTAATCTAAATTTAAAAATTAAGGAATATGAAGACTGTATGCTTTGCATACTGTAATGATGGAACATGAAATGAATGTAGGACTTGTGCCTGCCTATGTTTAAAGTCTTTATGTTACAATTTTACTATCATGTGTGTATATATTAAGCTTTTGTGAAACAATGGCATAATTGGTCTGAAAAGAGGTTAATGCATTACCTCACTAAGCCAATGCCAAGTTAGTGGTACATTCCAAAGGACTCCATGCCCATAGCGATCTTCTCTAAGAAATAGAGGAAAGGAAATGTCTATCTTCTGTGAATGGATAGTCATCTGTACATATTGCTATGCTCTAGTAATTTCTGCATATTTTCATTAATAAATAGTTAAGTAAAGATGTTTGTGACCTGATTCTTTTTCTACTTTGTATATCCAATCAAATCACCGAGAAATAAATTTTTCCTAAGATAGTTATTAATCAATACAATGCAAAACTGCACACTTACTTAAAACATTATTGAAAATCTTGTGTGATGTGTTCATAACTTAATTGCACATTTCTCATACATGAAGTGTCTAGATGATAATTTCATGTTTCAGTGTCCAAATGTTGGCTACATCTGCATAGATGTTTCATTTTTAATACAGGAGTCAGCAGATCTGTTTTGTCTGTATTTCACCTGTTCCTCTATGCTATGATGATATTCTAAGTCGGAGTTAGGGTTGCAAGTGTATATACTAATAGGTATTTTATATTTAAATGTGCATTTTAGAAAAATGAAGAAATAAAGAAGTGGTAGAGAAGTGGTCTAGGGAAGAAAAATAGAAATGTGAGATATAACAAACCCACCATGAACAAAAGAATGATAACCTTTGAAGTAAACACTACTATTTGGAGTATCTCATTTAGAATAAAATGTTCACAGATTCTAGATCCTGCTTTGACTATTTATTAGATATGAGTTAGTTAAAAATCACAGCCTCCTCACTAAAGTAGTTTACAGAGGCAGGAGCAAATCTTGAAGGTGTTGATTGCTTGAGAAATAATTATTTTGTTTAAGTGAAATTTGGTGGAACAGCAATTTATCTGAAGCTCAATAGAGGGAATAATATCAGTATAATACAAGAAGATTTCCTACAGCAAGGAAATATCTATAATTTGAAACATACGCAAAAAGTAACATGACTAGTTTTTCAATATTGATTGTAACACATGGTATTAAAAATAAACTCCTTTTATTCTGTATTAGTAGAGCCAAATAATTCATTATAATCTAATAGCATTTTTAATGGAAAATGGATGTATCAGTGAACATTAATCTATAATGTTTGTTTTAATATTTTCTATAAAAATAATAAATAGAAATTATAGCCCTAATAACTATTCAAGTCTATATTATTGTAGCATAACCTTTGTTTCTTCTCAGATCTTTGTAGATGTTGATAATTGATTTGTGCTCCATAGTATTACAGGGTGAGAGCGGAAGAAAATTGTTTTAAAAATATGTTTTATTAGGAATATAATTATACTACTTAACCTTTATCTTTTATACCTGCAGCATCTCCCATGTATTCAAAACAATTGTGAAAACAATTTCACAAATATAGAAAAAAGAATTTGACTAGCATCTCCTGTGCTGACCATTAACCATACAATTACAAATGAACCTTCTTTGTCACAGTTTTAAAGGTATAGTTTATCTTAGTTGGGGAAGTCCTGGTGGCTGGGTCCTGAACTGGCTGTTCATAGTGTATCTATACTGTTGGGGAAGTCCTGGTGGATGGGTCCTGAACTGGCTGTTCATAGTGTATCTATACTGTTGGGGAAGTCCTGGTGGCTGGATCCTGACCTGGCTGTTCATAGTGTATCTATACTGTTGGGGAAGTCCTGGTGGCTGGGTCCTGAACTGGCTGTTCATAGTGTATCTATACTGTTGGGGAAGTCCTGGTGGCTGGGTCCTGAACTGGCTGTTCATAGTGTATCTGTACTCAAGGAGAGGGAGAACTGAGTATCAGTGCTGTGCTTATCTCTTATTCAAACAATTCTCTACTCCTTAATTAATCTAATTTATACAAAATTTCCCAGATGTTCCCTGATGTAAACCAATTTAAATGATCTCTCGAAGGCACACCAAAGGAATTATTCTCGGAAACTGAAGATCCTTCCTTGCAAGTTGTCCATCACTGCTGAACTTCACATACACATTGTCTCCTTTATAATGAACTACTATTTACTCTTGTACTGTTTTTTCTAAATAAGCTGTATACAAGCCACAGTTCTTAGTAAAAAATAAATGTGATTTTTTAAAAAAGCTATGCATACTTTAACTTTATTCAATGCATGCCATTAGCAAAATGGCAGTACTAAACACTTAATGATTTATTATTAGAGGAGTATAATTATTATATCAAAGCACTGCATGGATATTGGGGTATTTTATCAAATTTAAACTCATTCATTTAAAATTTAATTCCTGAGGTACAAATCACTGAACATACAGCACATGCAATACTCCTATATTCTTCTAACTTTAACAACTTTTGCTTTCTTAGTTGTTTTTACTTAATCAATCCAATGAGCAAAAACAAATAACTAGCTGAGCGTGATGGCGTACGCCCTTTAATCCCAGCACTTGGGAGGTGGAGGCAGGCGGATTTCTGAGTTCAAGGCCAGTCTGGTCTACAGAGTGAGTTCCAGGACAGCCAGGGCTCTACAGAGAAATACTGTCTCAAAACAAAAACAAAAACAAAAACAAAAACAAAACAAAAAATTAAAAAATTAAAAAATAACTATAGCTCATTTAAGACGAGTATATAAGTATAAAAATAGCACATATATTTAAATTATTATTTGTAAAATTCATAATATAAAATGCAAGCTTTATGCATATAAATGAACTAAGTGTACTGGCTAGTTTTGTATGTCAACTTGACACAGGCTGGAGTTATCACAGAAGGGAGCTTCAGTT
>NW_022196894.1:58519384-58519911 GCF_008632895.1 Mastomys coucha | reverse complement strand
TGTGAGCAGTGGAAGATAAACCGCAGAATTACAGATCCCACCTCCAGCTGGGACCTTCGTCTATCCACACTGGCCGATGGCAGAGTGTCCCTACCTCCTCTCCAGAGTGTTATTCTCCTGTCTCTGCTGCCAGAGCCACGGTGCCACACCTGGAGCGACTGCATCACTCAGCATCTACTTTGTGTCTCCCAATTGTGTAGGACTCTGTGATCTTTTGATTTGTTTCCAAGAAAATAAAGGAAGCAATTCACTTTTTAAAATTCAAAGCCATTTAAAAAACAGGCAGTTGGTCAGCCCAAGACAAAGTCATTTTCTTCCCTGGCACCAGTCTCACTGGTTCTCCTTGTCCCTTGGGTCAGTTTCCCAGGTGACTTTATGATTCCACAAGTCATGACTTAGCTCAGTTCTTCCCCCAGATTAGTAACAGGCTTTGAGGGTGTGTATGCCTGTGGTCCTGCTGATCCGCGGCCCAGATTCCCCAAGCTACCAGCCTTGATGTGCTTCAGATCTTAAGACTGATTTCTGCT
>NW_022196894.1:58505453-58519374 GCF_008632895.1 Mastomys coucha | reverse complement strand
TGAGAGGCTATTGGTGAAGCCTAGTTACAGTGGAAGACAGTGTTTTAGTGAAGACAGTGCCATGAATGACCACCAAGGACAGCAGCAGCAGAGTACAGGCGTCTGGAGCCCAGAAGACAAGCTGTGTGCTACAAATGGCAGAGCTGGAGAAGTGACTGGTTAAGGCCTTAGAGGAGCCCAGAAGATCGTGAGTTAGATCCCAGACATTGGTTTTGCTTTTGATTGTGACTGTGCCCTGATATTTTTCCCTCTTGGAGGAAGAACATATTTTAGTGGAGCCCACAGTTAAGAGACTTTGAATTTTAAACTTTTTATATGTAAAGACTGTGGGACTTTAGATCTTGGGGATGAATAAGAGCATAAGGGTTAAGGCTTAATAGTGATGTGTTTGTGTGTTAAGCTGACAAGGGGTCAATTGTACTGGCTAGTTTTGACACAGGCTGGAGTTATCACAGAAGGGAGCTTCAGTTGGGGAAGTGCCTCCATGAGACCCAGCTGTGGGGCATTTTCTCAATTAGTGATCAAGGGGGTAGGGCCCCTTGTGGGTGGTGCCATCCCTGGGCTGGAAGTCTTGGGTTCTATAAGAGAGCAGGCTGAGCAAGCCAGGAGAAGCAAGCCAGTAAGGAACATCCCTCCATGGCCTCTGCATCAGCTCCTGCTTCCTGAGCTGCTTGAGTTCCAGTCCTTTCCTCCCCAACTTGTTTCTTGGTCATGATGTTGTGCAGGAATAGAAACCCTGACTTATACACTAAGCAATAGATAACTAGATAACCAGTAAATATTTAAATGAAATGCCTATATAAAAATAAAATAATAATGATAATAAAAATAAGTATGTATAACAAATTGAAAAGCAATTAAGTACATAAATTTCTTTAATTCAAAATACATTAGAACCATTACATTACACCAATACATTAGAATACATAGAACCATTCCTCTACACTCTATTCAAGATTCAAAATAGATTTATGTCTGAAGTTTCCTTAAAAGGGAATGAATTTTTATCCATATTTTTCTTTATTTTATTTATATGCTCCGTATTGACTATGACCTTCACAGAGTAACAAAAGTTGATCATAGTTTATACATTTTTTGCTACATAGTAAAAGTTGGCAATGAATAGAAGAAAAGCTCTTTTGTAGGAACACAAGATGAATGTGGACAGTTTTCTATATCAAGGTATCCAGAGACATTTAATAAATAAAAAATCATATGCATTAATAATATTTTGATTTACAGAACTCATCTATTTCCTAAGTCCGCAGGACCTTGTAGGACAGAAAAGCAATTTAATTAAGATGGCATTTGATTTCAAGAATAATGTAGGCATCCTTTACATAATTAAATTCTGCTTAAGTAGATGCACTACATCAATTTCTGAAGGTATACAAAGGCAGAATTGTAAATAAATTCAAAATAACTAGGCCTGGAGTTAAAAATAAAAAAGCATTTTCAGGTTCTCATGATAATCTTAAAGAAAACAGTTGTTTCTTTCCTCTGTTGAGTAAGTAAATAAGAAGCTTAGTCATAGTCCATCAGTGAGGGAAATCAGAGAAGGGAACATATGAGAAACAATGCCATAGTCATTAATGAATTCTGCATACTGAGTTCCTTACAGATCTATGCATGAATAGCTTCTTAGACATTCTGTAACCACTTGTCCAGGCAAACGTGCTGGTTCCAGACGACAAGAACCTTCTACATTAATTAGTAATTATGTCATCCCATAGGCCACATAAGCTGAGCAATCTAACGACTGAGCCTTTCTTCTCACTTGAACCTAGATTGTGTCAAATTATCAACTAAAGCTGGACAGAACACCATCATATAATTTAGCACACATTGATAAGGTTTCAGTATTTTAAGAAAATTTGGAGTTCATTATGATATATTGGTTTTAAGCATTGTTTTAACTTTTTGCATACAAAAATAGAATTAACAGTATTAAAGAAGATAACTAAATTAATATTGAGGAAGACTTCAGTACACAGTAAAGTGCACTAATGTTTAAATGAGACCCTATGGCAAAATAAGCAAATCAAAAATCTAGTTCATTCACTACAATTGCTTCAGCAAGAGGACACATTTAATGAAAAGAAAGAAAAATACTTAAGAATAATTCCAAAAGCACAGGGGAATTTTTAATTCCTTGAAGCTTAATTATAAATAGAAAAGAATATTTTATATATTATGTCAAATTAAATCAAAGTTGTGAGAAAAAATGAGAAATAAAAAGAAAGCTTATCTGAGAAATCTTACATGAGCAGTTTTTATAGATTTTGACATCTTAAAAGCTCTCCTTTTATATCTAGGTCTTTATGTTATGTTTTTTGTAACTGACTTAAGGAAATAAGAAAGCTATCATTACTTAATGTAATATATATATTTAGTGAGTTTTGAAAATGCATGGTTACAATCATGAGTACAAACTTTCAACATATATTTAGTTGTAGGTTACTATTAATCAAACATATCAATAAATGAAGCTATACTTCACTAAACAGATAAGAAGCAAAGCCTGCTATATTTAATATTTGTTGACAGCATAATGAGCAATATTAATTATAAAATGCTATATCCAAATATCATTTTGGCACAACATAATTTTGTTGTCAACAGTAAATTGAGTTGCATGTATAAAAGCTTTTGGTCTATAAAAGTTATTTATTAGGATATCTATTAAAATAAACATCGAAGCAACTTACAAGATATTTAAAACATGTCTTCATCAAATAGTGGAGAAGCTTTGGATTAGAAGTGAAGAAATTCCCAAAGTTACCATTGGGTTGGAGAGCATTCACTTGGTCCAGAAATAAAAGATATGTCTTTTGTTCTCAGTTACTAAATATATGTGGGCATAAATATTCCCTATGACACTAAAGCAGATTAGGTATAACCTTAGCATTTATTTCACATAGAAAAACTGACATTTGTAATTAAAGAAAAAAGATGTACTCAACAGAATGAAGAGTTTTATGTCAAAATTGGTGAGGGAATTAAAATTTTATAAAAAGAATTATGTGAATTATGTAATGAATCAGAAAATTATAATTATGACTCAGATAATATATTTAATTATTTAATTTTGTCTCATAATTTTCAAAGCTGTTTTATAATATCATTAAAGTGACTCCAGACCTTACTTCTGGAAGATTGAAATCAGTTTTATTCAATGGAATAACACAGGAAATGGCAACTGTGTACAAGAGCAGGACTCAAGTTTAGGAGTAATTAGTTAACAAAAAATGGACTCTGTCTTGGTGTGTATATGAGCATGTGTGTACATATGTGTGTGTGTGTGTGTGTGTGTGTGTGTGTGTGTGTGCATGTGTGTGTGTGTGTGTGTGTCAGTATATATGAATGTGTCTGTGTATCAGTATATGTGTATACATTTGTGCATGTCTGTGTGTGCGTATATGTGTGTATATGCTTTAAGAGATAGAATTTGAATTTGTGAGTATAGAAGGGGACAATCTAAGAATAATTAAGAATAGAAATTAAGGTGAACAAAGCACATTTTATGAATAAATTAAAAAATAAATGAAAAACTTCTATCTTTAATATATGAATACAAGATGTTTTAAACAACTGGGAGGAATGTTTATTAGACAATAATAAGCAATAAAAATTTATTTAAATATTTCTATTCCAAAGATAATTTTTTTTTATTTAAAGCTATTGGTTTGAAGACAGCCTGGGCTCCTTCGTTTCATTTTGTCATGATAAAAAGCATTATTTCAAGTCCCAAATAATTTTGTCCCATGATAAAAAATAGAAATAAAAGACCTTAGTTGCTTTCAAAACTGTCCTAAATTTAAAAACAAATTATTTAGAAATATTATGAAAAACTTCAGACACTTTACCTTCAGATATATCTGTATATGTGGTAACTTGATAAAAATATTAAATTGTGGCACTTGGAAAGAAAAATATGTAAAAATACAATTGAGGAGTTCTGAACAATTTAAACTTACCAGAAGCCATCAAATTAAATATCTTCATTATCATAAAATTATACTTAGTTTGCAGGATTAAAGTGATAATCAAATGTGAAATTGCTATCATACATTTAGTTGTCACATGTATTTAAGCTGACAAATATCATGATTTTTCTTTTTCTTCCCTTTTTGTTTTTTTGTCGTGTTTTGTGTTTTGAGATAGTCTATCCTCAGCTGACTTCAGACTCATCCTTATCATGTTAGGGTTATGGGAGGAAATTAGATTAATTCTGTGGTTTGTTTGGTTGTTTGAAGGAAGAGACCATGTCCAGTAGATAGGCATGGCCCCCTAGTTGAATTTGCCCAGCCCCACCTTTTTGTTGTTTGTTTACATTTCAAATGCTATCCCATTTCCTGTTTTCTCTGCAAACCTGCTATCCCATCCCCCTACCCCCTTCATCAATAAGAGTGCTCCCCACCCACCCACTCCCAACTTACCACCCTAGCATACCCCTACCTATGCTGGGGCATCAAGCCTTCACAGGACCTAGGGCATGCCCTCCCACTGATGCCAGATATGCCATCCTTTGCTATGTAAGCAGCTGGAGCCATAGGTCCTTCCCTGTGTACTCTTTGGTTGGTGGTTTAGTCATTAGGGGATCTGGGGAGTCTGGTTGGTTGATATTGTTCTTTCAATGGGGTTGCAAACCCCTTCAGCTCCTTCAGTCCTTCCCTTAACACCTCCATTGTGCAGAAACTGAAGGAAACACTATCCAGAGACTGTCCCACCCGGGGATCCATCACATTGCAAACACCAAACCCAGACACTATTGCTGATGCCAAGAAGTATTGCTGATGTGAGCCTGATATAACTGCCTATTGGTCAGGGCCTGACCAATACAGATGCAGGTACTTGCAGCCAACCATTGGACTGATCATGGGGACCCCAATGAAGGAATTAGCCCATCTTAATAAAATGCATCATTGTGTTATTTCAGAATTTTTGAAATATAATGAAAACTCCCTATTTCAGACATACTCAGTGTGTATTGGCTGCTTTAACACTAGACTACAGACTGTGTAGTGAGTAAAAATTTACTCTCTTGCTCATTTAAAGTATAGAAAACAGGATACTGACAGAACAGACCCCTGAAACTGAGAAAACTGTTGTTTTCCTTGAGTATCTACTCAGTTCCATTGATGCTCTGAAAAACTTTTATATTCACTGTGATTTTGTGTACATCACAAAAGCCATCAAATTAAAGGGAGGGAAGAACCTGGGAGGGAGGGGAAGGAGGCAGGATCAGGTGTGCAAGGAGGAAGGGAAAAAGTACAGAGGGTCAGTAAATTGAACTGAGCTGTATAGCAACGAGGGATGGGGAACTGGGGATAACCACTAGAAAGTTCCAGATGCAGGAAAGCAAAAGTCTCCCAGGACCTGACAGGGATGATATTAGCTGAAATACCCAACAAAGGGGAGAGAGAACCTGCAGAGACCATATTCAGAAGTTAGGCACTGCACCTGGTTAAGGGACTGGGACATGCACCCATCTCAAAAATACTAACACAGAATTGTTCCTGTTTAAGGAAAGGCAGGGACAAAGAATGGAGCAGAGACTGAAGGAAAGGTCAACGAGAGACTGCCCCACCAAGAGGTCCATCCCATCTGCAGACACCAAACCCAGACACTATTGCTGATGCCAAGAAGTGCTTGCTGACAAGAGCCTGGTATAGCTATCCCCTGAGAAGTTCTGCCAGAGGCTGACCAATACAGATGTGGATGCTTCCAGCCAACTCTCTGACTGAGCACAGAGACCCCAATGAAGGAGTTAGGAGGAGTCAGTTCAGAAGAAGCTTAAGGGGTTTTGCAACCCCATAGGAAGAACAATAAGAACAAACAACCAGACCCCCCACAGCTCCCATGGATAAAACCACCAACCAAAGAGTACTCATTGAGGGACTGTGCCTCCAGCTGCTTATGTAGCACAGGATTGCCCTATCTGACATCAACTGGAGGGGAGGCCCTTGTTCCTATACAGGATTGATGCCCCAACATTAGGGAATGCTAGGGCAGTGAAGTGGGAGTGGGTAGGTAGGTGAGTAGGTGGGACCCTCATAGAAGCAGGGTGGAGGGGGTGGTATTGGGGGTTTGTGGAGGGGAAACAGGGAAGGGAGTACCATTTGAAATATAAATAAATAAAATAACCAATAAAAAATTAAAAAAGAAAAACTAGAATATGAAGTTGGGAGAAAATGGGAGTTGTATGAAAACTTGGGAGGGAGAGAATTGGAGAGAACTTGATCAAAATACCCTACTACGTGTATGAAACTCTCAAAGTAACACATTATAGACATATTTGAAAGGGAAATGTATTTTGTAATCTGCCCCTTTATATTTCAAAGTAGCTAGACCTCCACACTCATATGTATCAGATTCCAGATTCGGGTCTTCATGTCGGGCCCAAACAACTAAAGCAGGGACTAACCCAAAAACTATTGCTAGTATGTGATATATGTTCTTTTAGTACACATCTATCCTCTAAGAGAAAAGAAGGTCCAGGATGGGGGGATAATAGGCAAGGGGCACCTGCTCAGAGGAGAAAGGGAGGGAGGGTCGGGGATGGATTGCACTGGAGAGTACGGCTGGGATTCAAAGTGAAGAAGTAAAAAATAAATAAAATTTAATCAAAAAAGTACTTTTTACAAATCTGAGTGTACTTAAGGATTAGAAAGAGATTTTTGAAAGAACTTGTCCTTTTCATCTGCTGTAAATAATAAATCCATTAAGCAAGTGAAGGACTGAGCAAAATGCCTTGGATAAATTAAGTGCCTATTAAGTCATACTATCCATAAAAATAATTTAGTAACAAAACTAGTTATCATTAAGTTGAAATTCATGAGTTACAAAGTTTCGATAGTGAGATCGTTAAATAGAAGTGTTTCGTATCTAGAGATATACTTATAAATGATTTAGAGAATTAATTTTGTTGATACTGAAACTTTTACAGGTACAGCATCCAACTTCTCTTGTCATGAAATATCTAGCTTTGCTTTTAAGCAAAGTGACTTATGAATCATTCTGAGTTAACAAGGATTCCTGATAAATCACCGAGGGCATAGTCTCCTTGAAGTACTGATACTCATACATGCAACTAGTTTATTTGAATGACATAAATTTTTTGATCTAATTGCATAAAGGATGAAATAGTATTCAAAATGAGATGAAAAAATGACTTTATGCATCAAAGAACAGGATTCAATGTAGTATTCAATATAATATTTAAAGCAATTTTACTGATATTGAATAGCAATCACTGAATATCCTATCTGTAAAGAGTTTAATAGTTTAGTTCCTTATGAATGAAAGTTAATTTTTCATTTATTTTAATCTTTTTCTTTACATGTTTATATTATGTCATTGATAATAATTAAGCTCTGGATTGTGCATTTAACATTTGCTCAATAAAATGTTTAAATAATTCAAGTTTATACCTGAGTCACTCAAGTTCAATTTTAAAGCTGCAATAGGCCAGGGTAGGTTTTAAATTTGAAATTCAATTTGCATGTGGTCACAGAATATAATAGAAAGGATAATGAAATTGCATTGCCACTAGAAATGTTTTATTATTTATCAGGCAATGTCAATGACATGCTGCACACTACCAACATAAGCAATTTTCAGTCCTGTATTATGGGCATGAAGTCACTCATTAGACTAGGGATTGATTTTCATTGAGGAGTGACAGTTTGTGACACGCTAGGAAAATTTATTTTCTCCTAACCACCAAGGTCATTAAGGGTGTTCACTATTTTCAAGCAATGTGTTATTATATGCATAGTTACTTATATAAAAGTAGAATTGTCTCGTGTCCTTCTTTACAGGCATCACTCTGCAAGAGGTTGCTTGTAGTGATAGAATCACATTCAGTAGAGAACAGGTGCCTCAGGTCATGTCCTTGGCTTCCAATGGGCACATCATTAAGTGAGGGATATGTGAGGGCCATACAACCTAACTAATTACAACATGACCTTTATCTAATTTCTAATTTTCCATTTATCAGAAGAACCCAAACACACCCATACATGGGTTTATAAATTATATGTGAGGTTACATAAGGTATATTTTATATAGCAGGTGTGGAATAGGTATAATAGAAATATTATAAAGCATGTTTTGTGTTTATTTTACACAAATTATACAATGATACATCTATAAGTAGTACCTGATCTCTTTTTGAAAGGAAGCTTAACAGTAACACAAGTTAAAAATACATTGAAATAATTTATATTTCATTATTATGCAATTCCTTAAATTGACATTCTTATTTTTTCTGCATTGGAAACTATTACTATTATCAATGGCTATAGAAAATGAAATTAATAATTAGAATGATATTTCCAAAACATATACTTAGACCAGAATGAAATAAGCACATTGGAAAAATAGCCTTTTACAAAATAATTCCATCATTTTTATTAGATATTTTCTTTATTTGCATATCAAATGTTATCGCCTTTTTTGGTTTCCCCTCTGAAAACCCCCTATTCCCTCCCCCCTTCACTACTCACCCATCTACGCATTACAGCTTCCTGGCCCTGGCATTCTCTTACACTGGAGCATCGAGCTTTCACAGGACCAAGGGCCTCTCCTCCCACTGATGACTGAGAAGGCCACCCTCTGCTACATATGCAGCTGGAGCCATGTGTCCCTCCATGTGTACTCTTTGGTTGGTGGTTTAGTCCCTGGGAGCTCTGGGGATCAGATGAGAGCATAACATCTGTGCTAGATGTTGCTGAATATTATATATTATATGAATATATAATATATAATGTTCAATTTTATCTGTTATGTTTTTTATTTTCTCTGAATGACCACCACGATTGCTTTTGATCACATATTAATTGTTGAATTAAAATTTAATGGGATAAATTAAGGGAATTATAAGAGTATAATCACATTCTAATTTTACCTCTTTGTTATTAAAATAAGGTCACTTTGGATTTGTGTGTTGAGAATCCAACACTGTGGAATTTATTTCATTTAGCCATTTGATGACTAAGCACATTTCTATGTGGTTTTGAAACTTTTACATCTCAGAAACCATTTACTATCTGATGAGGATGATAATGATAAGGAGGAGGAAGAGAAGGAAGTTGATTATGATGATTATTCTCTACAGGAATCCAGACTGAATTATAATATATATGATAATTTCACATCCTCAACATAATAAAGAAAATAAAATGTTGAATGAATACATGAATAAAACCAAGAGATCATAATAAAACTAAGCAACAGTGAAAGGAATAACAGATAGACTTTAATGAAGTCCTCCAAAGAGTTTGCTAACCTAAAATTAATGACATATAGAATAAAAATAGTTTTAAAGTTTCAACTAACTTCATAATGTGCACTAATTCAATTTCCTTTATAGTCCTAATGATTTAATATGAATCTTTACATCAAAAATGATTAACTTCCTTGGAATATTATGTATTTCATTTATTTGCTTCTAGAACTCATATATTTATGAGAGAAGAATGACAAATCTAAACTCATTCTATTAACTGGAAGCAACATATCACATATATTACTTGAAAACATTTTATTGTCCTATTATGTGATATTTATTAATTGAACAATATTATTTATCAGATTCATATATAGATATTTATAAAAAGCAAAACAAAATATGAAACAGTCTCTTTAGTTTTAAGTAACAGATTAAAAGTAGTATATGAACTAGGAAGAATTGCAACCAAAATTGTTGCCTAAAACTGTCTGTGATTCTTAACATATGTCAAATACCACACTGGAGTTGATCTCTTTTATGTGACATATAATTAAAGAATTTTTAAAATATTATATTTAATACAATAATTGGAACATGTCACTTAGGAGACAAATGATGAAATATATTTGGTCATTTACAGATAATAGTTGTATGACAGTAATTATGGATTGAGAAAATTAATTTTTCATTCAATTTATAAAACTTTTATTTAACACAAATTCTTACATATACACAATACATATATAAATACAATAAATATCTAATAAAATACATATGAAGAAATATTATAAATATATATAACAAATATCTTTATAGCATATACCTATGTACTTATATTATATGTGTATATACTATATGGAGTTTATCCTCTAAAATTTAGGGACAGCAGATTGTTTTAAGATTGTTTAAAAAGTAAGTAGATTGTTTGCTTCTGCTCTTTCTAATATTATGTAGAAATTACCCTTTCAGATAAGCTCTGGATCATGATGTCTATTTTTAGCAGTCAAGGGTCCTCAAACAGCTTAATAGCAATTAAATTCTGAAATTAACCTTTCTTAATCTAGTACAACACATATCATGTAGGATTAGTAGGGTATGAACTTATGTATTTATTTTAATGCTCTGTATTATATCTATCACACTTGAGTTTCATCTGGAAGGCAAAACAATACATCTTCAGTTTATCTTTTGATTCTGTGTAAGATGTCAAGTTGTTATTTTATTCATTAGCTTATAGAGTAGATATAATTTATGTAAATAGAAACTACAATAAATATTTAACACTATAAACATGCTTGAAACCAACCTGCATACCAATAGATAATGCAACTCCAAATGCAGTCAAAAATTTAGGAAAATATTTTGTCAAATTTCTCTTAAGTATTTTGTCTTAAAACTAGGAGATATTTTATTTCTATTTTGTTTTATCTTTATTTGAGTATTTCATGCATATATACCTGAAATATACTAATTTGATTTCCTATTCTCCTTAATGCCTCACAACATGACCTCTTAAATTAATGACTTTATATTTTATTTTGTTACATATATTGTTTTCTGAGCCTATTTAGTTCTGTCCTAATATGTGTATTTTGAGGGCTGATGAGGTAGAGTGTGGTCAATTCCCTTTAAAAAATTAAGAGAAAGAAATACTAATGCATAAAATGGAAACAAATGACAACTGAAACCTTGAATGTAACTCTTAATAAAGGACTAGGGAACTGTGCAATCTTCCCAATCTGCAGTTAGTTCTTGTTTATAGAAATAATATCTATGTCTTGTTCAGAGGAAAAAAAATTAGAACAGCAGTCTCCCTGGACCTCTGGATTCCAAGAGCTTTTGATCCCCACTTTCCTGATTCTCCATGATTCTTTAGTGTAATGACTGTGTAAAACTTCATCTTCTTGGAGTAAATGGGAATACAAACCTATGATTATTGTTATTGGAAAGAGAATATCTCGTGATGAAGAGTTGGATGACCAAGAGTGGGAGAATTGAATAACAATGTGGATGGAAGAAATATGTAAGAGTAGGAATAGAGGGAGAGACATTTAACACTAAGGGCTACTTGAAGGGTACTACTGTAAAACTTTCTAAAATATATCCATATATGAAAGAAATCTAAAGGTAGTCACCAAATAGCATAAAAGACAATGTTTCAGTTAGCCATCTTTAACACCAAGTGAAACTTCAAATGCCAAGAACAGATTACCTGTACTTGAGTTATTGGACAATGGGGTACAATGGACATCCCCAAATGTCTTAAATGTACTGCCAAGAAAACTTGTTACTCTCTAGAACCTCATAAGGCATTATTCCTGAAGATAACACTGACATATGGTAATGAACATGAAGAAATCCATCTGGTTTCTAACTATAGCCTCTATTTCTACTGACTAGTGCTCACAGTTCTGGAAAGTTCACTGCACACTAGTAAAGAAAAAAGTTAGCCATCAATCCAGCTACAAACCTCATGATATACATCAGTGTCCTGCTAACAAATTATCCTGGTGAACAGTAGAAAAATCGTGGAGTAACCAACCACTTCTGATTGGATTTTAGGCTATCTCCTTGAGACAAATGTGTGACACTGCTCATGTGGCCAAGAAACTGAGACTAGATAGTCCATTGCTTAGGAGAAAACTATACTATACTATGCATCTAGTATAGTTCTGCTAATGAAACAAACATTAAATTACTCATAATGACATTTCGCTATAAGCATAGCTCAGAGACTGCATAGCCATCATCACAGAAACTTCATCTTCTTGGAGTAAATGGAGACTAACAAAAGATCAAAAACTGGATGATATTCATGGAGTGAGACACTCAGCTCTAAATGGGATGCCTTCATCAAACTTTTCACCACAGGGTCTTGTAACTATGCAGAAAATGAGGCAGAAAGAATATAAAGGCCATTTGCAATGGATGACTCCAAGGGAAGAATGTTTTCCAGACATAGCAAGACTGATCTATATATTAACTCACCGAGATTGTTGTAGAACTCACAGAAACTGCACAGGAGCCAGACAGAGCAGCAACGCTGGGAGGAGAAGTTGAAAGAGGATCACATTTCTAGCCAGAAAGCTATCTGCAACTGATAATGGTTTGCAAAAGAAAAAATAGTAGAGGAGCATGGAGTATCACCGGGTATGTTAAGGATGCTTCAGGGTAGGCTCCATTTCACATAGTAGATGGGTCACATAGAATGAACTCAATGGTATGTTTGTAAACATTTTGTCTCATATCGTTTGGTAATGTGTGTGTGTGGAGAGGGGGTGTTGAGAGTGAGGGGGTTTCCACTTTTGGAAACACACAGTGGTGCAGATTTTTAAAGTGGAGGTTGGAAATCAGGATCGATTTTCTAACCAAGCAGATGACCAAATCCATCCCAGAGAGAGTTTATAAGTCGGGGGACAAAATGAAAGGGTAGTAGTAAGATGTGAGGCTGAATAAGAGTAACAAGGTAAGTTCAATGGTAAAGAGCACTTACCTAGCAAGCACAGGCTCTGCATTTGATCTTTGGTTCCAGTGGGTGTTTATGAGTGTATGTTTATGTGTTTTGTCTTCAGTGTGTGTGACTGGGTATATTCGTGTGTTTTGAATTTGTGTTTTGTCTGCTACTTTTTAAAGAGGGAAAAAGAATGGACATGGAGTTGAGTAGGTGTAGAGAATTTGGGAGGAGTTGAGGGAGAGAAAAGCAAGCATGACCAGAATACTTGTGGATATTCATTATAGTAACTTGTAGAGTTTAGGAAGTTTCTTTAGGAGGCTTAATAGTGAAGGGCTTTGCCCAACGTTGCTCTACAATGGATTTGCTGAGTATGTGGACTCGATACTATAATACTAGAAATAAGATTTCAATAATTACTACACATATCTGGATATTTTAGAATATATACCAACAGTTTCCATAACTGTCATTACACTATGACTTGAAAGGGACTAAAGTAAGACTTTCTGATGATACTTTTTTTTCCAAATATATCACACCTACACACACTTAAAAATATATTATCAAAGGGGTTCTATTTTTTTTCTATTCTTTTCAAGAATGCTTTGAGCTTTAAAGTCTATTTTACCAGCCTTTGCACAGTGATCAGTGTTGTCATAAAAAATTGTTGTCATTTATTATTTGTTTTTAGCCATTTTATAAATTTTTATTTTATCCTGTATATAGCATATGTTTTCTTAAAATAATTTAAAATATTCCTTTTGTAAAGGCTGTTTGCTTTACTTTTCTGATTCTATTAGTGACAGGTATACTCAGCTTTCATATGTTTCACTTTTGTACCATTTACAGTATGCTATATTTTCCATTCCATGTAGGTGTGTTTTTTAAATCAAGTATATTGTTATTCTTCAGATTATCAATTAATATTTGATTTTCATAATTAATTAAAAGAAGATTAAAGTAGCTAGATCAAAAATGATAATAATTGATTACTGCTCTTCTCCACTGGTTCGGTACATAAGTAGAAATGAAGGCAGCTTATTTTATAACTTTCCTTGGATGGATTATGGGGAATATGGCAACATGTGAGTCGCTATTTCACATGAAATAATGTTCAGAGAAACCTTCCTCTTTGACTCAATATGAAAGATATTAAAAATGGAGTTTCTTGGATATTAGCCCTCTATCAGATATAGGGTTGGTAAAGATCTTTTCCCAATTTGTTGGTTGCC
>NW_022196894.1:58433962-58504352 GCF_008632895.1 Mastomys coucha | reverse complement strand
TTTTGTTTGTTTCTTTGTTTTTTGGAGGGGAAACTGGGAATAGAGAAATTTACATGTAAATAAAAAAATAAAAAAAATGGAGTTTCTTCATTCTATAAAAACACATAAAGAAATATTGATATTTTTAACATATAAAATTTCTAGACAATTAGTTGAAAATTAGTTTTTTTGTTATAACTGGCTAGTAAGCATTTTCCAAATGTGGAAAAGAAATCCCTCACATTGAAAAATCTAGTATTAAGTATAATCTTAATAATATACTTTATGGATATCAGTCTCTTCCTTCTCCTTTGTTCTAGCCTTGGCAGGCAAGGATATATATGCAGATTTCCTGATAACTCAAGACAATACTGAATCTTCAACTAAAAGGATGCAATATTATGTGTTATATACTTTTAAAAACTCTTAATACATAGTTAATTACTGAAGATTATAAAGTAGTAACTCTCACTTTAAAATAAATTATGTATATGAAGAATATTTTTATGCTTTGCTATGGACATTTTATATAATTTTTAAATATCATGAATCATCCACCTATGAATGTTTTCTTTCTCTGATTTTAATTTTTTCTTCTTTTGTTTTTTCAAACACTAAAAACTTGTGCTGTTTGCTTTTTAATCACTTTATAGTAACTAAAAATTTTTTAATTAAAAATTATTTGATAGGATATTAGAAAAGATGGGAAATTAAAAATTTGGTAGATACAGGGATGTAGAACATATATCCTTCTTTAATGCAACATAACCTGGATATATTACTAGAAATTCTACTGACAGGTTTTAAAAATGTATCTATAGCTTTTTTTAAGATAATACTCTTCCTTTCATCTTCCTTCCACGGAACTTTTGAATTTATCATCCTATATCTAAGGAAATTGTAGAGACAATAAACATTCAAAAATCCAAAAGAAACTGACAAAAGAACCTATTGTCTTCTTAAAACTTTTTATTGTTTCATATTCTTAAATCATTCTTTAATGTTTTCATGAATTATATGAATCTGTGTGTGTGTGTGTGTGTTGTCACTCAGACATTCCTTATTACAACTCATTTCATTTGATTGTTGGAAAATCAATAACTTCTATTTAAGTAAATCACTTAATCAGGAAGATATAACATGTTTGTTTCTAGATATACACATTTTCAACATCATAAGCCCAAAATATGTTATCAATTCAAATTTGGGTATGTATCAGAAAGCTTACTGAATTTTAAAAAATTGTATTTCTTTTCCTATACCATAAATAAATATTAGCTTACATATGAATAGTATACTACATCACATTCAACATAATACTATAACTGAGGTACTGAATTTCATAAGAATTGCTTAAACCATCTTTTTATGCATTCCATTTTAGGAAATTACCATAGCTTTTCCATTGGTATGGTAGTTCAAGCACTGAGCAGATAATTCCACTGAGTACCTTTAGGATATTTTATATTCAAACATTCAGGATTCTCAGTTGGAGAGATGAGAATGTAATACCTGTACATATGCTTAGTAATCTCCCAGAGAAACTTCACAGTTGTACTTTCAAGGGAAGAGACAGTAGTTAGTGTTCAGAGTTGTATTTTGGTAATATTTTCTTAAGTCCTTATGTTTTGAGGCTAATATATTAATATATTATTTCACTAACTTAATAGAATAAGTTATGATGTCATTAATACACAGGAGAGGATAAAATAACTTGTTTATAGAGTTAAAAAAACTGTATGAAATGATAAAAGTTTACTCAATGAAAATGGGACACTAAGTGATGGGGGATTACCTTTTAAAATTGTAGGTATTCGTACATTCTAATATGAGAGTAGTCTTTTTAACACAGAGAAATTATATAAATTACCTTCTATAAAATGGATTTTTAAAAGATTAGTAAGAAAATTATTACCGTATTGCCATCACTACTTTAGATATAATTTGTTAATAATTATTGAAAGTAAGAAAGCAATATGAAAATTTTATGTATAAAAATTAGATATTTTTTCAAGTACATGATAACTCTACTTTGAAAAATGAGACAAAATTATTTTAGTGTATTTAAGCCTCCACTGTAACTTATCTTTCCTTTTATTGAATAAGTGTGGGTCCAGAATAAGTTAAAGTAACATGTTTTGCTGTCTTTTAATACAATATTATATAATCCAAATTAGAAGTTTGTAATACAGAAAAACATATTGTTTATTTTTTACTGAACTCTCAAGGAAAATCTATGTAATTAATTAAACAAAGGGAGAAGAAAGGTAGCAGAACACATGCAAAAAAAAGTTTTAAAAAGAAAGAAAAGAAACTTAGGGAGCATGTGTGCCTTATTTGAACCTAATTTAAGGATCCTCTGTTCTTAGGACCTCAGCAACTGACCCACAAATGATCCCATGACTCAAAGCTACATCACTTAGTGCAATAGTGTTGAGAGGCAGTGTTTGAATAGTGTAAGAGGTCTAACCTTCACATTTTCTTTAACTCATTTAGGGAATCATATTTTCATAGCATTTCTTTTAATTGATAAAGTTTTTCATATTTGTACATAGTTGTAGTAATCTGTTTACTAGAGGATTATAGCTGAGCATAATGAGCATCATTGAAACCATGTATGTTAGTATTTGTATATATGTGTGCACCATGTTCTCTCAGCTGCTGGAACATTAAAACTTACCTGTCAATATGCTATTAGTACAAGGGTATGTAACACGTGTGCCAGTGCATACCTGTCAACTGGATACAAAGTATAGTCACCTGGGAAGAGTGTTTTCCTGAGAATTTATCTAGAAGAAGTTGGTCTGTTGATATGCATGTGAAGAATTGTCTCAATTGATAATTGGTGTAAACTGTAAACTGTAAAGACCAGTAAACTATAGAAAGAAAGGTTTCCTAAAATTACTATTTTGAACATTATAAAGGAGGAGAAAACTAGCTGAACACAGACTGGCAATCATGAAGTTAGTGAGCATGTGTGGACTCATTTGACTCTGTCCTTGACAGTGGGTATGATATAGCAATGGGTTGAAACTCTTATCACTGTGAAATTTCTGCCGTGATGTACTGTAATCTGACACTGGAAGCTGAGTTAAACCCTTACTCTCCTCAACTGTTTCATCGCATGAAATTAATTAAATTAGAATACCTATAATCTCAACTTCTCAGGAAGCTGAGTCAAGAGAGCATCAAACTCCAACTTTCCTGGAGATTCAGACTGCATTCTAGGTCAACCTGAGGAACCCTGCAATCTAAAATTAAAGTCTATGTGAATTATATGAGTCTTAGAACAGGTTCTGAACATGCAAAGTGCCCTGTATTTAAATCCTAGGGCCATACTTCTGTTTATTGTTTTCCTGTCTTCCACTTCTGCAATAAACATTGTGTTAGCCAGTACCTTAAGCTTTATTTATGACTGTACTTCAATTTGTTATGCAAAATGTTTTGGTAGCATGTTGGAATAGTTACATTATCTTCTCAGATGAGCAGCATATTCTCAGAAATGACTTATTGGGTCTATTAACTTCAACCAGAATACAAATGAACAAAGGGAATTGACCTGCCTTCAATGAAATATATCCTAATCTATTTCCTTCAAATGAGAGGCAAGACATAAACTTATATATAATTCATAAATTTCAAAGTACTTATACATAATCAATAGATGTTGAAGAGAACCTACTATGTGTATCAAAAAATTGTTGCATTTCAAAAATGCAACTATGTGCAGTTTGCCACCACACAGCTGGATGACCTATTGAGTGGCTGATTAAAGAAAAAATGACACTAGAGATAATAACAAAATAACTAAAATGATAATTTGGAAGAATATTTTACTATCTTTATAATTATTATATAAGCATAATTACCTTATACTAAATTTATGTACTCATATATGATATATAGAGGGATTCATTTCTTCAGTTTGAACAATTGAAGTAAAATCAAGTAATTTAGGAATTATGCATATATAGGAAAGTAGGACCCAACAGGAATGACTAGCCCAAATACCCAAGAAAAGGAAGATGGAACCTGTAGAAACCAACTCCAGTAAATAGGCACAGCCCCCAGTTGAGGGATGGGGCCACCTACCTATGCCAAAATTTTTAACCCAGAAATGTTCCTGTCCAAAAGAAAGATAGGGACAAAAAGTGGAACAGAGCCTGAAGGAAAGGCCATCCAGGGACAGCCCCATCTAGGGATCCACCCCATCTGCAGACACCACTATTGCTGATGCCAAGAAGCACCTTCTGATAGGATCCTTGTATGGCTGTTGTCTGAAAGGTTCTACTAGCACCTGACCTATACAGGTGGAGAGAGTCACAGCCAACCATCTGACTGACCTTGGGGATCCCAATGAAAGAGCTAGGGGAAGGACTGAAGGAACTGCAGGGGTCTGTAATCCCATAGGAAAAACAATATCAATTAACTGGACTACCTAGAGCTCCCAGGGATTGAACCACCAACCAAAGATTATACAAGGAGGGACTCATTGCTCCAGGTCCATATGTAGCAAAGGATAGCCTCATCTGGCATCAGTAGGAGGGGAGACCCTTGGTCCTGTGGATGCTTGATGCTCCAGATTAGGAGGATGCTAGAGCAATGAGGCAAAAGTGGGTGGAGGAGCACCCTCATAGAGGGAAAGGGGATGGGGGAAAGGGGATGGGATGGGAGGGATGTGGAGGGTAACCCTTTGAAATGTAAACAAATAAAATGATTAATAAAAAGAAAAACAATTAAATACATTCCAAATGCTGAAGTACATATATAGACTTATTTTTATTTTATATCATGAAATTTAAAGCAAAACAAATAGATGAGGATATTTATAATACATCTATCTTTTGACATAGTTTGCATCATCAACATATCTCCACATATTGATAGCATTTGTTAAAATGGACAAACTTGTGCTGACTGAATTTTCACAGTCTCATGGTTACATTGTAGCTCCATGTTGAAGGTTTCCAAAATGTAGAAATAAAAAAATGGCAATTACTGTACTATGCATTGGGATCATAGAGGAGCGATAGATCTCGGGGAAAGGGCAGGTGGCAGTGGCAAGAATGGGAAGGATGGAAAGAAAAATGGCTGTAGTCAGCGTTGTATAAGATAAGCATTGTATTGTGTAAGATAAGAATTTTAAAAATAATAACAACAACAACAGCATAGAAAGGAATGTCCTTTCTCACCACCCATGAGTTAAGGTAATCTGCATTTCCTGCATTTGCACCCCAGGACTATGGATGCTGCAGCACTCAACTCCAGGAATGTTGCCATCACTCCATTCTACAAGTTTCAGACTTTAAGTTTGGATCTGACACTCTGAATTAGATCATCAACTTCTTTGCTTGTGAAACCTTTTTACTTGAACTAAACCACTTGTTGGTACCCACAGATTTTATCTTTCAGATACCCTGTTCTAAGACTCCTCAGTCCCCAAAAGAAGATGATCCAGTTCCCTCTCATACATCTTCACCTTCTGATTCTTTCTCTGGAGAACCCTGACTGACACACAGTTTAAATCTTCATCTATTGGGCTGCTCCCAAGGTTAGAAGTTGTGAAGAAAGCTATTTCTAAAATCCATACACACTCTTGTGTATGTGAGCTTTCAGATCTCTAGAATAAAAATATTCAAGTACAACTAATAAAATGTATGCTAGGAGAGTATTTAAATATATAAGAAACTGTCAATTTGTCATCCATGGTACTATAAAATTTTACATTACCACAGCAATATTTCACCATTCTGTGTTCTGGTGCAGGCATGTAGAATAATACCATATCCACAACCCAGCCAACATTATTTATTACTAGTATCTTTAATTTTGACTATTCTACCAGTAATCTAGTAATATCTTATTGTTGCTTAAAACTTGGTCCTCTGAAAACTTATCATTTAGAACTACTTTTCCTAGATGAATTTGCCCACTATCTATCAACTTTAAAACATTTTCATTGTTCATGTTTCAAATCTACTTTGATATGGAACCTTACAATACAGGTCAGTATAGCCTAGAACTCAGTGATCTTCTGCCTCAGTCTCTCTGACTAGATGGTCTAAGAGTTAGCTATATGTAGAATCTCCTTCATAATTGGATCCTCTTATTTTTATGTTGTCTTAGTGTTTCATTGAAGTGACAAAACACCATGAACAACAACAGCAAACAGAGTAATTAAAAGGGTTGGCCCAGGGAGTATCACTATTAGAAAGTATGACCTTATTGGAGTAGGTGTGACATTGTTGGAGGGAGTATATTATAGAAGTTGAGGCTTTAATACCATCATTCTAGCTGCCTAGCAGTTCCTTTACTCTTGCTTCCTTATGTGAACTCTCAGCTCCTCCAACACATGCCTGCCTGGACTCTGCCATGCTATAGCCTTGAAGACAATTGATTGAACCTCTGAATCTGTAAGCCAGCCCCAATTATTTTTATCCTTTTAAGAGTTGCCTTGATCATGGTGTCTGTTCACAGCATTAAAACCCTAACTAAGACATATACCCTGAGTCACAGTCCAAAACTAATGGCAATAAGGGCATGAAATCAAGGCTGGAACATAGAGGCAGGGATATTAACTGAAGCAATGGAGTTTTTGCTTACTGGCGTGCTATCCAAGGCTTACTCTGTCTGCTTTCTAGGACCATTGGAATAGCATATTACTGCTCTTTGTTGGATGATCCTCCACATCAATCATATTGAAGAAAATGCCACCTCAGAGATTTCTAAATGGAATCTTATAGAGGTTTTCTCAGTTAAGACTCCCTCTTCCCAGAAAACTTTGTGTCCAATTAAAAACTAAATGGTCAGCACAATACATTTTATGGGAAAGCTTTCATGACTCTAAATACCCATTTTCACACACAAATATAATTAGATGTTTCCCAATATTATAGTCTAGGAATTTTGTGTACTTCATACTGAATCCAATAATTTACTTTTAAGTTGGTGTGTAAATGGCTGCATCTTGACCAAATTATTCATATGTATTTATATGTATTTTAGTAATTGTCTTAGTCAGGGTTTCTATTCCTGCACAAACATTATGACCATGAAGCAAGTTGGGGAGGAAAGGGTTTATTTGGCTTACTTCTATAGTGCTGCTCATCACCAAAGGAAGTCAGGACTGGAACTCAAGCATGTCAAGAAGCAAGAGCTGATGCAGTGGCCATGGAGGGATGTTCCTTACTGGCTTGCTTCTCATGGCTTGCTCAGCCTGCTCTCTTATAGAGCCCAAGACCTCCAGCCCAGGGATGGCACCACCCACAAGGGGCCCTACCCCCTTGATCACTAATTGAGAAAATGCCCCACGGCTGGACCTCATGGAGGCACTTCCCCAACTGAAGCTCCCTTCTGTGGTAACTCTAGCCTGTGTCAATTTGACACACAAAATTAGCCAGTATAGTAACCTAATACTATTTGTTGAAGAGATAATATCTTTGGAGTTAACTGTCTTTATTCATTCTTAGCCATTTGTTGTTCATGTTTTTGTTTGTCTATTTCTGGACAAAGTTCTGCTTTGATTTGACTTAATATACCTTGGTCCATTTGTCTGTCTGATATCTGTATTTTTAAGTCCCAAATTCAAGTATTTTCAGACCCTTCATTTGTTTTTGTTTGTTTGTTTATTCTTTGTTTGTTTGATATTGTTCACCTTTAATCTGTTTTATATCTTTTACTTAAATTTGAAAGGTATTTATATTAATGAGAGAAACTATTTGTCTCATTTTCTGGGAATGTGCTGATTTAACAAATGATAGAAGGACAAAATTTTTGGTGTATTCACACATTTGCATACTTATTTAATAAATTTAGACCTCTCATATAGATTATATACATGTGAATATATTTCACATCTGTACATAAGAATGTCATTTTTTTGTATGAAGATGAATGGTATTTTAAAATTTAATTTCATAATTATACTTGTTCATTACTGCTAAACTGGAAATTTGATTGGCTTTTGGGTCTTAACTTCACACCTACCAACCACTAATACTCGATTATAAATAAAGACATTTTAATGATTACTTTTATTTTTATGTAAATAATCATAGCATCTGTGAACAAGGTTTTATGATTTCATTCCCAATGCATTCTCATTTTCTTCCCTTTCCTTTATTTTTTTTCATTGCTTTACAGACACTAGAACTTCAAAGGAATAAAGTTGTAAGAAGAACATACTTCTGTTTCATTTCTGAGGTTAGTAATGAAGCTTCAAGTTCTTTATTATGTATGTTACACTCAGGGCACTCCTAACACCCAGGGTTACATGGCACACAGAAGGTCTGTGTCAAACCTATATCTAAAATCTGGGTGGAAAGACTTAAATTGTACTATATGAAAGGAAAAACATTTTGGGTACATGAACATGTGAAAATCAATCTATATTCTGTGTTATCAATGAAAGTTCATTAAAAGCATTTATAATAAATGGGCATTGACTTTGTCAAATATGTTTCCATATGGCCAATTGACACTTTTAGTATGTTTCAGTGATTCATAAAATTAGTAGATTTTTCAACTGTTCTTCTAGCCTTGTACTATTTCTATAAATCAAGTTAGTGACTATGTATCATTGGTAATACTATTTTTCACATATATACCATAAATTTTATGTGACTAATGATATGTTGAAAAAAAGCAAATGTTTATATAATTTTCCAATGGTATGATATCTTGTGTCATATGGCGCCCCTTGTGATGTGAAATGATTCATGCTTGTATACTTATTTCTCAATTTTAACATGTGCACCACCCAGAAAATGCCAAGTATACATGGTACTAAAACATCATTTGGAGTATTCTGTCTTAAGAGATATTTACAATATCTGCAACTTTGGTTTCTGAAGTTGCCTTTAGTGGAATAAGCTACATTCTTAGAAAAAGAAGATTCTTTTTGAAGTAAATGGAGATGAATTGAGAGATTCATGTCTTTTCAATATGCATAGATTAAAAGAAAGTTTAGTGTGCAATCCTCAAGATGATATTAATACCACACTATTTGAGGCTCAAGGGAGATTGCAGAAGAGGTAGAACATAATAAAAGTCAGAAGATACTTTGGATATTAGCCATATGTCAGATGTAGGGTTATGAAGACCCCAATCACTTGCCAATCTATAGGCTACCATTTTGTCCTAATGGCAGTGTCCTTTGCCTTACAGAAGCCTTTTCAATTTCAAGAGGTCCCATTTACCAATTGTTGTTCTTAAAACCTGAGCCATTGGTGTTCTATTTAGGAAATTTTCTCCTATGTCAATGCTTTCAAGGCTCTTTCTTACTTTCTCTTCTATTAAATTCAGTGTATCTGCTTTTATGTTGAGGTCCTTGATCAAATTAGACTTCATCTTTGGGCAGGGAGATAGATACATAGGGATAATGTCCAAAACATATAAAGAACTCAAGCAGTTAGGCTCCAAGCATAACAAGACCAAAAAACAAAAACAAAAACAAAAACAAAAACAAAAATAAAACACACAAGACTAACAAACCAATGAAACAGGCAAACAAACAAAAAAAACATTCCAATTAAAATATTGGGTACAGTCTCTAACAGAGAGCTTTTAAAAGAGGAATCTTGAATGCCTGAGAAGTGCTTAAAGAAATGTTTAACATCTTTAGTGGTCAAGGCAATGTAAATCAAAATAACTCTGAGATTACACCTTACACCAATCAGAATGGCTTAGATAAAATTCTCAAGCAAGAGCACATGTTGGCAAATATGAGGAGAATGAGAAACACTCCTCATTGCTGGTGGGAGTGCAATCTTGTAAACCCATTCTGGAAATCTGTCTGGTGGTTTCTCAGAAATTGGAAATAGTTCTACCTGAATGCCCAGCTATAATGTTCCTGAGCATATACTCAAAATATGAGCAACCATATCACAAAGACATACTCTACTATGTTCATAGGGCCTTATTCATAACAGCTAGAATGTGGAAACAACCAAGATGTCCTCCAACAAAGGAATGAATACAGAAAATGTGGTTCATTTGCACATTGAAATATATTCAGCTTTTTAAAACCAGGATATCATGAAATTAGCTGGCAAGTGGATGGAACTACAAAATACCATTGTGAGTGAAGTAACCCATACCCAAAAGAGCATGCATCATATGTACACATTGATAAGTGGATATTAGCAATAATGTACAGAATACTCATGATATAACCCACAGACCCTTGGAAGTTAACAAAGAAGGAAGGCACAAGTGAGGATTCTTCAATCCCACTTAGAACATGGAATAAAATAATCATGGGAGGCAAAGGGAGGGAGGAATGGACCTGGGTGGGAGACATGAAAGGGACCTGTATGGAAGACAGGGTCAGGTACAGTGGGAGACAGGAGAGAGACCCAGAGGACTAGGAGTATGCATGGAAATATGCAGCTGCCAGGGGTCAGGGAAAACCTCTAGAAAGTCTCAGCAACCTAAGTATGGGAAGCTCCCAGGATTCATAGCTGAAATGCCCAATAAACTGAAGGGACCACTTCTAGTCATCATATGGGACTCCCAGTGGGGGAGATGGGGACACCAACCCACCTTCAAAATTTTTGACCAAAAATTGCTACTGTCAAAAAGAAATGCAGAAACTAAAATGGAGCAGAGAGCGAAGGAATGGCAGACCAGTTACCAGCCCAACTTGAGATCCATCCCATGGGATGGCACCAATTCTTGGCACTATTACTGATCCTATGTTCTCCTTGCAGACAGGAGCCTAGTGTGGCTGTCCTCTGGGAGGTTCTACCCAGTAGTTGACTGAGACAAATGCACATACACCCAAGCATTTGATGAAGGTCATGAACCCTTATGGAAGACTTAGGGGCTGCCTTCTCAGAAGAGAAGGTGAGGGGTGATGGGTTAAGAACTCTGCAAAGGGGGACCAGGATGGGGGCAACAGTTAGGATGTAAATAAATGAAATAAATAATTAACATCAATAATACAAGTGCCAGAAGATAGAGAAGAGCACTATCTTTGGAGCATTACACTGAATGTCTGACCATGACGTAGCACACAATGCAATGC
Source organism: Mastomys coucha (assembly GCF_008632895.1). Classification (NCBI taxonomy): domain Eukaryota; kingdom Metazoa; phylum Chordata; class Mammalia; order Rodentia; family Muridae; genus Mastomys; species Mastomys coucha. The sequence continues at coordinate 58,493,347 of NW_022196894.1, read as the reverse complement.
AACAACAGCAGTATGATTGGTGCCCATAGTCTTGAAAAAGACTAGGTCTGGTAATAGATAGTCATAGACTGTAGGAGTACATGGAACTCTCTGGTGACTTATTATAAGTGTAATGGATTCTAAGAGGAAGGGAAGTCAGTCACTGACTTCAGTTGTGTGCCAAATGATTAGCTCATGGGGCTCCAATGGACCTTTTCAAACCTGAGAAAACACAGATTTTATTGACTAAAATTAGAGATCACAGGATAAAACCAAATAGCCTGAATTTGGGAAAGGGACCTGTATGAATAATAAGGAATGGATGGGAGATTAAGAAGTGTGGGAAGATTAAGAGTAAACATAACATAGTCTGTGTGTTTATAGGTTGTCCAAAATTATTAAAGTGTGATTTTAAACAATAAATATAATAAATTAGCAATTATAAGAAAATACAAATAAAAGAATTATAATAATATAGTATAATAAGAGTTAAAGAATGCCAAGCCTGTGGTGTCACACACCTTTAATCCCAGCAGTTGGGAGGCAGAGGCAGGCAATTTCTGAGTTTGAGGCCAGGTTGATCTACAAAGTGAGTTCCAGGACAGCCAGGGCTAGACAGAAAAACCCTGTCTCAGAAAAAAACAAACAAACAAAAATTAAAAAAAACAATTTAAAAAATTTAAAGAAATATTGTTTTTTCATGCTAATATTAATACATAATTTACATATTTCTGAATTTTTGCCTATGCATTCATGGTTAATACACATGAATTTTGTAGAGTTAATTTAGTTTAATGTAATTTATTCCTTTTTGTTAGAATTTACTAATGAACTTACATTAGCCTCATACTTTTGAAAGATTAAAATCAAAAATTGAAATGTCCCCAAATCTTGTACTAGTAAAGAACTTTCTTGTCAAGCAGTAGACTAGAGGGTAGGTTCAGCTCCCAAAACTGCAAAACAGGAAGAATATAGTCTATCTTTTCTTGGATAAGTTCTCATAAAAATGAACTTCAAATACTAACTTTATCCATGTTGATCAGTTTATTGGAAAAATTAGAGATCTTTATAATATTTCTTAAGTCTAGGGTGGTGCAACATTTCTTAAATTTTATAGCTTGGTTGAAGGTTTATTGATTTTATTGTTATTTAGAGATCATCAAAACCAGGTGTGGTGGTCTATGCCTTTGCTTTCTCTATGCAGGTGTCATTTCTGTGAGATTTACATTAGCTGATTCACATAATGAATCCAAGGACACCTGAGGTTGCTTAGTGAGATCCTGTCTCAAAAAATAAAATTCATTTTTGGGTTTTATGTTTTATTATTTCTTTTATATATTTGAGTATCTAATTTTATTTAATTTTTATATCTTGTATATTGAAATTGACTTTCCTCTAAATTTTTATTTACTCAAATTATAAAGTAAATTTTTTTCCTTAATCATGTAATGTAGTACACTAATGTTCTGTACCAGTCACATTTCATTTCACAAATTTTGGCTAATTTTATATTTTTTTATTAAAATACAAATATCATTGCTTTTCCAGATTTCGTTTTTATTCTCTGTGTGACTTAGAACTGTGTTATCAAAGTCCTAAGTTTACATGTGCTATTAAAGTTCTAAGCTTACATTTTTAACTCTGTGCTATTAATTTCTAGACTGGTTCCAATTAGGATTAAATAATTACATTTTAGGAATGTAATCCCTTATGTCTGTTTAGGAATAGAATATCTCTATTACTGAATGATTTTGTGAACTTGAAAATATTATGTACTCTCTGGTATCTGGACATAGTATATAGATGTCAATTACACACAAGTGATTGATAGTGTTACTATATTCTTAAACATTTCCAATTAGCTCCTTCAGCTCATGTTTTATTGCAGGGAACCAAAGATTGCAAATATAATGATGTCCTCATCAATTTCCTCCTGGCATTTTATCACTTTTTATGTTGTGCATTTTAGATTTCTGCCTTTAGACACATCTCCATTAAGAACTTGTATAGTCTTATAGAAAAAATGAAGCATTTTTCATCAAATAACAGATCATTTAAGTTCTGATAACTTTTCTTGGTTTGATTTGAGACAACTTTTCTTGACTTGAGACTATCCAAAATAAATATACATAATTTTTAATTTCTAAACTTAACACAGTATATATTTTCCCAACCCAACTAGATGTACTTAACATGTATCTTCTTTAAAAATTCTTCCTTTCAGTAAAAAAAAAGAAGGTGGTTAGAAATCAGCATACAATTAAATACTTTATTATAAAAAATGTGGAAATTAGGGAAATCCATAATGCCAGAGATTATTTTAGTGATTGCTTAGAACATGGAGACATGGGATATGATAGCAGCCTGAGTGTTTAGCCCATTAAATATCTTAAAATTTACTGTGTTTACAAATGTAGATACCTCTGTATATTAAAGTCATGAGATCATACAATTTAAATAGGTAACTGCAACATATGAAGCTCAATAAAGCTGTAAATAATTAAAAATAACAACAACAAAGAAACAAACTTTTGAAGGTAGGGAAGGAAGAATAAATCTGGGAGGAATTAGGGAAATGCATACACAAACACACGGTGTAAAATTCTCAAAGAAACATTGAAAAGAATCTAGTTATTTTAGACCTGTTAAGGTCTTGGATATCAAACACTTGACATCTTTAGATACCCAGGTGTTTTTAAATTTATATCTTCAGAGTGGCCAATACCCAGACTCTTGCAATTCATCAAAAAAAGCTTAGCTTTCCATATGTTCTACCATATCCTCTTTTCTTTTCTTTTCTCTTCTTCTCTTTTCTTTTCTTTTCTCTTTTATTATTCTTTAATCTTTTTTTTTTTTATCCCCCTCCTGGTCTGCCCTCTGACTATTCCTCATCCCATACTTCCTTTCCCATCTTCAAGAGAATGTCTCCTCACCTCCATCCTTTAGGGCACAGCACTGGCACACTCCATCGCTGCGCTGCAGGTGGCAGACCAGGCCACATAGCTGCTCTGAGCACCGTATGGGCATGGGTATCCCAGTGCTTGGAGAGTGGGTGGGATACAGCTGAGGGGAATCACAGGTTCTAGATCCTTGGGAGCAGCAGAGAGGCTGAGAGCTAATTGGGGTCAGCAGGGCAGCTCAGTAAGCCCAAGGCAGAAGGTAAAAGTCGGGCAGGGGCAGGGAGCGTGCCTGGTGGTTCAGCATGGTTGGTACAAGCAGAGGGGTGGGGGACAACGCAAGAGTTCTCAGGCCAGCCTCTTGGCTGCAAACACTTACATGGCATGTCTAGTTAAAAGGAGGCAATGCACGGTCATAAGATGTTTTATTGTAAAAGGAAGAGAGAAGATAGGGAAATAGAGGCTGGTCAAAGCCATCCAGAGAGAGAGAGAGAGAAAGAAGAAGGAGAGGAGAAGAGAAAAAGAGATAGAAAGATGGGAATGGGGGAGATGAAGAGAAGGGGAGAAGAAGAGAAGAGAGGAAGAGGGGAAGAGAGCAAGAGAGGTGGGGAGGAGGCAAATTGCCCATTAAATGGTGGGGCTGGGCTATCATTCTGTGGGGCTGGGCTACCTGTCTGTGGGGCGGGGCATGCCTGGTTGTGGTCAGTTGACTGGGGATAGGGTCCAGCTAGAATTCTGGGAGCTTGGGGCATCATCTATATGACACTCCTCTCCTGCAGGGAGGCTGTTGGGGGTTGTGACCAAAACAGGAGCAAGGGAACCAGGAGGCGTGGCCAAACACCTTCTGTCCCATGCAGGCAGCCATTACCACCCTCCAATTCTGTGGAGTTCCAGACCTGTTACTCAACCAGGACAAGGTTGCCTGAACAGACCACTGGCCCACACCATCCCACCAGACCTCCCCACTCTCTTGGGACTCAAGTCTCTCAAGGGTTAAGTGTGTCTTCTCTCACTGAGGCCAGACCAGGCAGTCCTTTCCTGTATGTGTCAGGGGCCTCATAGCAGCTGCTGTATGCTGCCTGGTTGGTGGCTCAGTGTCTGAGAGATCTGGGGGTCCAGGCCAGTTGAGACTGATTGTCTTCCTATAAGGTGGCCCTCCTCCTCAGCTTCTTCTAGCTTTTTCCTAATTCAACCACAGGGGTCCCTGGCTTCTGAGCATTGAATGGATGTATGTATCTGACTCTTTCAGCTGCTTGTTGGGAACTCTGTTAAGATAACCATGCTATCAGTAATAATGTCAGGCTTTGGAGCCTTCCCTTGAACTGGATCCCAAGTTGGTACCTCTCTTCACTCAGGCTCTTTTCCATTTTTCTCCCTGCAGTTCTTTTTTTTTTCCCCACTGAGACAACTCAGGTATATATATACTTATTTACAACTGAAAAGATTTTACATTCATTTTCTCATGTACAATATCTTTTAAGAATGTCCCACATTTAATAGTCATGTACACACTGCACTTTTTCCTGTCCTTCACGTCTTCATTCTCCATGGTTCCCTGCTAACCCATGAATGGTATCAAGAAAAGCAAACATAGCTTCAGCAAGTAGTTAATATCTAACCCAGAGCAATGTAATATAACCAAGTGACCACAGTTAGCATCAACCACACTCGCAGTATAGAGAGTTGATGGATTATATACCCTGTAAATTCTTTTTTATTAGATATTTTCTTTATTTACATGTCATATGATATCTCCTTTCCCAACTTTCCCTCCAAAAAAGGAAATAAAATAAAATAAAAATAAAAAATAAAAATAAAAAATAAGGAACAATTATTGGTCAATGTTTTTGACTGTGGGATTGCAACCCCATCCCTCCACTGGTTCCTTGTCTTTCTACTGGAGGTAGACTCTACAAGTTCCCTCTTCCCATTATAGGGCATTTCATCTAAAGTCCCTTGCTTTAAGTCCTAAGAGTCTCTGGTACATTCTAGAAGCCCTGCCCCCTTTCTACCTCCTGAGATTGCTGTACAAGATCCTCTTGTGTCTCTTTATTCTTTTTGTGTGTATGTTGTTTTGTTTTGTTTTGTCTATGTCCTGTATTTGCATTATGGTGTCTTCAGTTTTGTACAGAATCAGATCAATTTTCCTATAAATCTAAATACATTTTTTTTTAATTTTTAACTTTTTACTTAAGAAAAGTTTAAAGCATTTTGCATTCAGAACTGAGAATGAAATGTTCCCTTTAATACTTAGTTCAATTTTTCAAAAACATCACAATATCTAAAGATTAGGTAAAGTTCTGTATGAATGTTCATTTCATCTTTAAATCTCAACTTTCATTATAATAATGTGTCTTGAATTTAATTTTCCATTTCCTGTGCATCTCTGAAAAGTACGTCTTTCATTTCAATTATTAATACATTTCAATATCTGAAACACATTCTAATTCCAACTTCTAATAATGTTAGATATTACTATCTTTATGGATATTGAGTTCTTTGAGCTCTATACTCTTGGCTCCTTAAAATCAAACTGAATATTTCAGTCCAAAATGAAATGTCTATGAAGTCTTAACTTAAAAAGAAAACTATTTAATTTAGTTGTTTATATAACAATACTAAGATACCGATTAACTGGAGGTCTCCCTTCTCCTTAGGGGTTGTTGGCCACTGGCCCATAAGGCCTTAGGGAGCAAAAGCCTTGAGCAGGGTTTGACTTGAGCAGAGTATGACTGAAGGAATTCCGGAGAGCCTTCAGTGAGAAAGTTCTACTTTATTGTTTTGATGGTAGGGTATATAAGGGGTTTGAAGGCTATGGGAGGGAAAGGTTGATTGGTCCTAACACAGTACCTAATTATCCTACCACCAGAAGTGCAAAGCAGGATTCATGTGATGAATCTTGCAGGCCTATTATGTAAATAAGGTCTGGTACCTGTGCTTCGAACACTTACCAGATAAAGTCAGTGGAGACGGGAAAGCCCTGCTGAGAAAGGGAGCCATCCATTTTGCACCAAACTCAGGAGGCTATCCAGACTTAGTAAACTGCTACCTTAATAGCAGGGATTTCCAACAATTAATAATGGGTTTAAATTCATTTTAGAAACTGCAGAATGTGGGAACTACAGGAACATTAAAATTTAAGCCAATTAATTTCAAACAAATAATTTTAAGTCATGATTGCTCATTTTTCTTAAAAAAAAAAAACCCACACTTCTCAAAAACATCATGATAGAGTTTTATAAGTTTTGAATATATTTGGTCATATTAATTTATTAACTATTTCTACTCATTTAATTTTATGACCAACAATTTAATTGCTGGAAAAGATATTTTGTTATTCATATAATTACCTAGATAGAACCAATACTCATCAATATTATTTCTAGGTTTTAAGTTTTTTAAGGTTGTTAATTCATTTTGACTTGAATTAAAAGTTTAACTTTGGAAATAAATTTAAAGAAAATAAGTAAAACTATGCATGGACCTTAGTTATATTATATAAAAATTGCTTAGTCAGAATGGATTATCAAAATTTGTGAAACTAGGCAAAAAATACAACATGATAATATTATTGACATCTGAAATAATCAGTTTTCATATTAATATTTACTTTCTGATATGTGAACTTATGAATTACAATAATAATTTGTTTAGATTTATTGGGCAGCGGAATAGGTTGTTGTTATCCCTGGCCGTCCTAGAACAATTTATCTAAACCAGAGTACCTTAAACTCGCCCCCATCTGCAAGTCTGAACCTTCTCATGGAATGATTATAAACCTTCCACATAAGTAAACAAAATTTAATCCCTCTCTCTCTTTCTCTCTTTCTCTCTGTCTCCCTTTCTCTCTCTCTCTCTCTCTCTCTCTCTCTCTCTCTCTCTCTCTCTCTCTCTCTCTCTCTCTCTCTCTCTCTCTCTCTCTCTCTCTCTCTCTCTCTCCCTCTCTTTTTCTGCACTTAACATCAATTGAATCTAAAGAAAGTAATATCCAAAATCAAATTGCCAGTCAATTCAATTCTCTTTTTCTGTTGTACAATTACATTTTCCTACATATTTTGTACTTGTAAAAGTTCAGTTTTTGTTAGTATACTAACAAAAGTTATTCATAAATTCACATGACCCTGTCATGTTGTAATGACTTCATTTGAAATATATTCCATAACAAAAGCACCTAAAAATATGATAGTTTAAAATGATGATATACAATTCTTCATTTGCTATATTTTTAACAATTGAGTGATATATTACCATAATTTCTTATTTGAATCATCTTCATTCTACAAAACCAATATATTACCCTCAGACTAAACTGTCATATTACTAAAATATATTTGATATTATACCCTTAGGAGATCAAAGTATGATTTATCAAAAATACTTAGATCCTTAATTCTTAAGATCAGGCTAATTTCTCCTGTACTTGGAATAATTGCTACACAAAATGAGGTATCTTCATATCTGGACAGATTCTTGTTTATTTTTTTAAATTAAATTATGATTTTCAATAAATTTATTTTCTCAATTTCAAAAACTTAAAGAAAACAATAATTTTATTAAATAAATAAATTTTAAATAATTTTTTAGATAAATTAGTTGGCTTATGTAACCCAGTTATGTAAAGCAAAGTATATTTTGTGTAGTTTTCAAAAAGATATAGGCCTAGTTTTTAAAAATATTGCACACAACTACACAATTGGCACTCATAAATACTTGTGTACAGGTAAATATTAAGAGTAGTGCATAAATAACCACATTAACTTTGGTATTATATACATTCACATTTCAATTGACTATTTAAATTTTTATAACTTGAGTATTTAGTGTAAACAAGGTTCAGTACTATGATTTCCATAATATACTCATTATATAGTAAATATATTTAACGAAATACATAAAATATATTTAATTTCAAATGGTCTCAATAAGGGTAATGTTTATAAATTATTTTCAATTTATTTTTATTCTATCTAATGTATTCTAAAACTTTAACCATTTCACATTATTTTCTGATTGTTTTTAAGTTACACACACACACACACACACACACACACACACACACATATATGATAACATAAAAATTGCCTGAAAGATTAGTAGGATGAGGAATGAAGAGTGTCCTGTTTTCTTGAATGATACTATGGTGTATTTCCATCTACAGTTCATATGTTGAAATTCTTGTATTAATATGATGCTTATAAACTATGAAACTTTAAAGATGCTTATGTCATGAAACTGTACCTATAAAGTATGGGGTCAATGATGTTTTAGACACTTTAGACTTCCCATACCATGAGAGAGAATACATAGAAAATTAAAGGTGCAGTGAAAAAGGGTTCTGATATTTCTACCTACAGATTTCAGCCTCTCACCTTGCAGAATCTTGAAAAGGAAAACCATATTATTTATAAGCCAACTTGTATATGGGACTTGTTTATTATAGTACAAAAATATGAAGATACAGCTCAAACATTAGGAATGCCTTTCCTACCGTCTCTTTGTATAAGTGTCATTTGTTTTTTATTCTGTGGTATTTTTATCTCTTACACCTAGAGTACCTAATAGATTCATTAAAAAATTGTCAATGTATCAATCTATGTCTTAGCCCTCACCAGAGAAGCTTTTTCCTTAAATAGATGGTCATCAGTACAGAGATCTACAACTAGAAATATGCAGAGGGTGGGATTCTTCGGAACATTAACTAAAAGTGAGATTTTTTAAAAATCAGACAACTCCTCTCAAAGCTCAGAGATCTAAGAGTAATGGGATGCAGAAAGATGGTCAGATCAAGAAGTGAAAAACAGCTCCAAGGAAACAGCAATTGGCAGGTACAACAGAGCTCATACATATATGAACTACCAGACTATGTCAACATGCTCAAGATCTGCACAGGCTTAAACAGGTAAAAATGAGAAAGGATGATGGACACAAAATTCCAACACTAGCACAGAAACTATTTCTGCTTGATAGCTGTTGGGAAAAGGGAAGTTAGTTTTCTCCAATTGAGAGTCAGTGGTTCTATTATCCAACAACTCAGGATAGGCCTCATGCCCGTGAGTAGTTGCCCCATACTAAGTGTGTGTGTGTGTGTGTGTGTGTGTGTGTGTGTCTGTATGTGTGTCTGTGTGGGTACATGTATGCATGAATGTGTGTGTTGTTTTTCTTTTTATTTATTCAGTTTTATATTATTAGGTTTTCTGTTTTAAATTTTTTCGTTGATAGAGAAAGGAAACATCAAGAAGGATAAATATAGGGAGGTTATGAGTATTAGGGAAGACATTAGAGAGAGGAAAGAAAATGTGTAAAATATATTGTAATGACAAACATTAAAAGAAAATCATTAAAATTTGTTTTGTGTATCTGTCTGTATAATAGAATCGTTCCCTGCATTTTGTATGCTATCCAAAGTTAATATAGTTATAATAGTTATATATATAGTATAATTAATAAAACAAATATATTAAGTAGTCTATCACTCAAACAACAAGTTTTTAACAAAACTCTTAGAAAAGATTTTAATTAGACAACTAGACTTTTGTATGAGTTTTCCTTGTTTCAAGATTATAGAACAAAACAGACTGCAAAATATATACTGTAAGAGTTTTCATTACTTTAAAAAATAACAATGTTAAACCTTGGGTGGGATATTGAAGTACAGTTGTAAGTATAATTTAAATGGTTCTTGAACTGAAACATGTATACCTGGAAATACTAGTCTGAAGTCTTATAATTCAGTCACAAAGTGGTTGGGACCCTTGTTTTTTCTTCATTCACCATCGTTGTCTTTTTCTCTTTTGCTTTCTGTCTGGGTTCACATAGTAATCAAATGTGGGCTTTCATCACAAACTTGGGAAAGCATATTTAGAACTTTCTATTTAACAGCTTTCAAGTTCCTAAGACTTCAATTTACAGCATACAATTATCTGTCCTTTTAGAAACTATTAACAAACATCAGATTCAAAGTCACATACATCATAATTGATTGTCATTCTATCTCATTAGCTTTTTGTATATATGTAAGCTTTATTTTCACTGACAGGACTGAATTGGGATTTAACCTGTGACTGCAGCAGGAGTACATTTAAATGTAAATTTACTTTTTCAACAATAGATTTTTGAGAACTTGATCTAAGGAATGTGAATCTAATGGTCTTTAGATACACAGCTTCCCGTGTGAGACAACCATACAGCTAGAATAGCAGGCATGCAATTTCTTGAAGTCTAGTTTAATCAAAACACAATAAATAAGTAAATATGTGGCACAAGTGCTCTATAAAAGTAATTCTATATCCTAATATATAATAACTCCCAAAATATAAGAGATTAACATTAACAGATAAAGTTGTGTGTTAATGGTTTTTATGTTTGAAGACATGTAAACAAAAGAAGCCTAAATCTCAATAATAAATGTGTGTCATACGTTTTCTATTATCTGATTCTTGACTTTCATTATGAAATTTTCTAATAATGATGCTAGCTGATACATTTATATTTTACCTTTAGAATTTATATCATTAAAATTTACAAAAGCAATATTGGAATACTGTTTATGCATACAGTTTCAATGCCATTGAATCTATATCTTGGAAAGAGATTTAAAACCTGAGATTCATCACTATTAGCATTACATTAATATTCCAACATATTTTTTTAGTTTACTATAAATATTATCTTAAGTTTTACCTCTTGTCCTAGTTTGCCTCCCTATTGCTCTGTTAAACACTTTGTAGGAAGAAAAGAGCTTATAGGCTTAAAACTCAACACCTTCCTCACTGAGGGAAGATAAGAACCAAGACACTGTAGCAGAGACCATGAAGGACAGCTCTGTCTTAACATTCTCCAACTTGGATCTCTCATCTCCCTTTCTTAGAGTACCCAGGAACAGAATGGTTCACATAATGCTGGACAACCAATATCCCAATATCCCAATATCAAGCATCAATAATGAAAATTCTACAAAGGCCCAAAGAAAAATCTGAGAGAGAAAATTCCCCATTTGGGATTCTATTTTGCAACCCATGTTGTGGCTCTTGTCAACTTGACAAAAATGTTACATTTATATAGTATTAAAACATAGAAATCAAACCAATGAAGTAAAACTATACATTTCATTATTTGATATGATATCGATACCCTCAGATTGTTAACTCAATGTATAAAAAGGAGAAATCTATCAAAGAACAGTAATACTGTGTTTTAAAACAATTTGAGAGTTACATAAAAATTTTCTAAACAGTTTTGTAAAATTGCGGGGGAACCTTCTAGCTAAAATGTTAAATAAAATCAACTTAACTCTGACTTTGTGTTTAAATACATACATAATCTTGGGGGAGTCAGTACTTGTTCTTGTTCAGGTGTTTATTTGTTTGTTTTTCTTTATAAATTTTAATACAGCCATATGAAATATAACTCTCTCAATGACTTCTGAAGCTACAAATAGATTTGTAGATATAGGATTACAGAGGAGGTAAAACCATGAGCTAAATGCCAATTGCCATGATTGATTCCCTGATCCAAAATCAGAAGTCCATGACTGGCAGAAAAATGGAGTTTGTATGCTGTTGGTTTCTGGACATTGATAATTCCAATGCATGTTTTAGGGACAGAAAAGCTTAGATTTTCAGAATCTGTCAAGTGCATCCAAAATTGTTCAAATACCCAGCACCAAAATTGAACTTGTGTTGTATAGAAAAACTGTGGTGGAATTAGGGAAAGAATGGAAGAAGCTGAGAAGGAGGACAACCCACATAGTAAGACAAGCAGTCTCAAACAACCCTGTCCCCCGAGATCTGTCAGTCACTGAGCTACCACTCAGGCAGCATACAACAGCTGATGTGAAGCCCCCAACATATATACAGCAGAGGACTGCCTGGCTTGGCCTCTGTGAGAGAAGAAGCACCTAACCCTGGAGTGAGACCCCAGGGAGTGGGGAGGCCTCACAGAGCAGGGTGGGGATGGAGACAACCTCTTGGAGACAGAGGGAGGAGGAAAGGAATGAGGAATTGTGGGAGAGGAGAATTGGAAGGGGATAACAAATAAAAGTAATAAAAGAAAAAGATAAAGAAAAAATGAAAGGAGAAAGATAAAGAATAAAAAGACAGAAAAAAGGAAAAGAATAAGGAAAAGAAAACCTCTTCACTGGATCCTGAAAATGCTGTTAGGGGAAAAAATGCTTTTTTCTTCTTTTTCTCTTTTTTCATTAAAATTCAATGCTCTTTCCATGAATAAACAATATCTTTATGTAAGAATGACTAAGGTTCTTGTGGGCTAATACCATGAGAATTTATTCTTTTTGTTATCACTTTGTTATTTTTGAAAGTTTCAAGTCTGTACATTGTATTTACACCATGTCCAAATCTCCTTTTCCATTGTCTCTGTTTCCTACATCACTCTGAACTCATGACCTTTTCTTTTTTTTATTATTATTTTTTTATTTAGTGTCATATACAAATATATATATTTATAATATATGGATATGTATACATAGCCTAATGAGTCCATTGTCATGTGTTTAGGCTTGAGCATTAAAAGGATTCATTAGTAGACTAGTAGAGATAACTGTTTCCCCTTCTTTCAGTAGCTTTTGATTATATGTGCAAAACTCTAGCTCAAACCTCAATAGTACCAAATGAAATAAATCTAAGACTTATCAAATTATAAAGTATAATATACTTCTTCCAGATAATTTTATATTTTATTATTTCTATGATGATTATTAAAAACAAAGGTTTGTAAACTTTACTTTTATATTTACAAGTAGACTATAAATGGTATTTCTTTTTTTTTTTTTTTTTTTTTTTTTTTTTTTTTTTTTTTTTTTTTTTTTTTTTTTTTTTGTGGTTTTTCGAGACAGGGTTTCTCTGTATAGCCCTGGCTGTCCTGGAACTCACTCTGTAGACCAGGCTGGCCTCGAACTCAGAAATCCACCTGCCTCTGCCTCCCAAGTGCTGGGATTAAAGGCGTGCGCCACCACCGCCCGGCTATAAATGGTATTTCTTAAATGGAATTTGCTATTAAAGAAAGGACATAATGAATTAATTCAAAGTTACAATCATAAACAAGAGCTATGTCCATTTACATTGGTAATTATATTTGTTCATCCTTCCCAAAGCCTAAAATTGACTTCCTACATTTAATCATGTTTCAAGTTTCACAGTTACATGAATTTCTACTTTACTTAGGTATTGATAAAGAAGATGAATTTTCCTGGCAATAATATATTGAACTTCAAAAATATAAAAACAATAAAAATGTCAAACATCTATTGTTTTTCTCTAATACAGTATCAATAATCACTAATTTCCTTACTGCTAGCCAGAACAGAAATTTCTTTCTCAAACTTATAACTTAGATGTAATAAGATGTGTATAGTTCCATATACAAAAGTTTTCATAACAGTTATCAGAATACTGCCCTCAAACTCCTACTGAATCTATATTTTAATAAAATCAATGCTATTTATAATCTAAAATATGTATAAATACATATTACATAATTTATATTTTAATTTGGGGACCATATGTTGCATCAATTTGTCAATGAATACATCTTAGTTTAGACAAGAGAGGTAGACTAGAGTACTACATTTTTTACTAAAAGTAGTACTACAAGCTGGATTGGAAGTTAATTAAAATATTCAGGTGATCTGTTTGGCACTATGAGTATGTTTGAATCTTGCATCTCCCAATCATGTTTGATACATACTATTAACATCAGCTAAGCATCTGCTTTGTAGGTTATTTCAAGTACAAATGTAGAATAAATACAGTATTCACAACATGCTATTATTTTGAAGAGTAATAAAGTAATAGTAATAAAATTACATTGAACAGAATATTTAATGGTATTAATTATTATCTGATGCTATATTAATATTTTATAGTATAATTTTCCTTTGGCAACTAAAGTAATTAGTCTTCAGCAAAAGGTTCATATATGTGGCTAATGAAATATTTGAATCATAGCATGGCTAGTCAGAGAATTACTTGATAATTTGCCACTAGCATTTTGTCTCTCTGTACTTGAAGTCTTCTTGAACTTTTCATTTTAATTTTTAGATTATAATTCATCATTTTAGATTTTTACATATAATGATGTGCTATATGTAAAACAATATAAAAGGTATTAATTAGCATCAGTGTGAATTGGTCATTTAATTGAAATCTATTGCATGTATTAGCAGTGGGTTAGTGGTTGGGAGTCCCTAAAGATAATAAACTTCCCTGGTAAAAATGAAGTAGAGTAAAATAGCCTCATTTCAAACATGAATTAAACTCCTAAAATTAGAGCTTCTTAGTATTGTCTATATTTTCTTGTGCATCTTCAATTGTTCAAAGCCTTTGTTCATGTTCAATTTATTCCATTTATATTTGCATATGTTTATACTTACTAGTGATGACAACTCAACCTTAACTATATGCATTTATAAATTTATTTATTATAGCTATTATTTGGTCACAAATTTTATATCATATATCCTGAAAGCAAATTTGAGTTTCGTGTAAGTAAGGAAATTATAAGTATAGATGTTTATACTGATTCAACATGTAAATGTCATAGAGACCTATTTCTCTTTTCAAAGTAGATCTGTATTATGTATCATATAGTTCTTTGTTGCTGAACTACAAGAGTAAGCATTTATTTTTATCAGATATTGAGAAATACTGTTCTGCCTATGGGAGATAATATTCTGTGATTGTGAAACTCTTCCCTGGAGAAACTAGTCCTCTGAATATGGATACTTGACAAAAAAATAAAATGGCTGCTTTCAACATATCTACTTGTGATCTCCTTTTCATGTCTTTGAAATAGTTTAAAGCTGAATTTATCTTTGCAATAAGCACTTACATTGGGATAGAAACTACCTACTGGTATCAAAAGCTTAAGTAGAGAGCATCAGCAGCTCACTTGCAGAGGCAGAAAATGAACACAAGCAGGCAAACTACTCAGGTAAGCTTTTACTAAAGAGCCAAACGTGTTCAACTCGAATTACATGGCTCATGACTTGCAAGGCAAGGATAAACCCTTCTTATATTTTCAAGAGAGAGTGGTGATAACATATTATCTGATATTGGAAAGCATTTCTGGTTTTGCAGAAAATCCTGCTAGCTGACACATTGAGAATAGCAAAGAAAGGAAAGGAGTTACTTTTCTGACATAGTAAAGATTTGATATTTGTGCTTGAGTCATTAATGAGAGGAAATCAATTAAAATAGGAATATTAATCAAGAGCAAGCAATATGATTTATTCTTCCTGTTTATTTTCAAATAGAATGTGAATCAAGTTAGAAATATCTTTGTAATCATTTTTGTTTCTCTCATTTTAAATACATCACACAATTTACTTTGCCTTCTCCTTAGCTAGTCACATGGTTTATTGACAGTTATAGGAGAATAAAATCATCATAACTGGTGTTCATGAGAGTGGGAAACATAATAATTATTCTACGAAGTGGTAAATTTAGATCAAAATCTCTGCTCTATAATTATACATATATCTATGTAAATTAAAAAGAAACATAAGGCCTTGTCAAATATCTACTGTAGAATGTCCTTTGAATATGTATATTGCTATAATATACTTTGCATAAAAAAACCACACACATTCACATATACATACATATACATGCATACTAATATTATATACTGTATTATATACAATAAGAACAACTTAGAATCTTTAAATCCTTCCTTGGCAATTTAATATATAATGTATTTACATAAGTGTCAACAAAGATAGTGAACACTATGATGCTTTAATGAGACATTTAACAGTGGCAGGTGTTTTACTGTTTCAGATATATTTACTTCTATCTTTTCCATTTTGCCTTACTTTCTCAAGTATAAGTAGTTTATCAGGATTGACTTGATTGCAAACAAAATGTTTATCAGCAGCTTTTATGTAATGGCATAATCAGGACACCTAGACATAATTTTCCAACATAGCTATCAATCTATGTATGTATGTACATATGTGTGTATGTATGTATGTATGTATCTATCTATTTATCTATCTACCTACCTACCTATCATCTGTCCCCTATCTATCTATCTATCTATCTATCTATCTATCTATCTATCTATCTATCTATCTACCTCCTTTTAAGAGTGCAGGATTTACTTTGATTCACTAATTCTGTGAGTTCAAACTATGGTAGTTTAACCCAACCTGCTTGGACAGAAGACCAAGAAGCAAAGACAAAGGACAAGGTACCACCTATACTATCTCGGCCATACCTCTCCAGGTAGGTCATTTTTCCTGAAGTTTACAACCTCCCCCATAACAGGGCTACTCTCAAGTGACCAGGCATTCAACCCATGACACTGTTGGTGACATATCATATTTGCATTAATTTTTATTATTACTCGGGCTCTTTATAAAGTATATAAAGATGGTTTCTTTGGATGATATTTGGGGATCCTGATGCCTAGATCAATGGATGTGAACTTTTACTCTGTTTCCCAAAGTTTCCTGGTGGATGTCTAGTTATTCTATCAACAATGACTCAATTGTAACGGACTACTGCTGAGGTTTAAAGGCAGGAAGTGGAATTGATGTATGTTGGACAACCTCATGAAGCAGGATTACCACTGAGTGAAATGGGTTCTGTTGTACATTAACTGGAGCCTTGTTCTCATCTTAGAGGCCATCTTTCCTCTTATTTTTGTGATTTATAATATAATAATTTTATTTCTTTTTCCTTCATCCTTGCAATCCACCCACATGCCCTTTACCACACTTATTTATTTTTAAAGAAATACCACGCCAGAATCATCTTCCTTTTTTAAACTTTTCTTCATATAATATGCATATTGATTTTAGACCACATTATTTTTAATATTGGTATTCTCAATTCTTAAGTGAAGACATTCTTGGACAGGTTTTTTTTTCCTTCTTTTATTTAGATTTTGTTTTCTTTCTTGCACTTTTTTTATAAATTATTTTTTACACACCATATTCCATTCCCCACCTTTCATCTACCCTTCAAATGTTCCACATCCTACACCTCTCCAGCCCCCTGTCTCCATATGGATGCCCCTACACCCCACCCCACCAGACCTCTAAACTCCCTGGGACCTCCAGTTTCTTGAGGGTTAGGTACATCATTTCTGGATGAATACAGCCATGGAAGTCCTCTACTGTATGTATGTTGGGAGCCTCATATCAGCTGGTGTATGCTGCCTTTTAGTGGTCCAGTGTTTGAGAGATATCTGGGGTCCAGGCAAATTGAAACTGCTGGTCTTCCTACAGGATTGCCCTCCTCCTCAGCTTCTTTCAGTCTTCCCTAATTCAACAGCAGGGGTCAGGCTGCTTCTGTCCATTGGTTGGGTGCAAATATCTGAGTCTGACTCTTTCAGCTACTTGTTGGGTCTTTTGGAGAGCAGTCATGATAGATCCCTCTTTGTGACCACTCCATAGCTTCAGTAATAGTGTCAGGTCTTGGGACCTCCCCTTGAGCTGAATCCCACTTTGGGCCTGTCACTGGACCTTCTTTTCCTCATTTTCTCCATTTCTATACCTGTAATTCTTTCAGACAGGAACAATAATGGGTCAGAGATATGACTGTGGAATGGCAACCCCATTCCTCACTTGATGTACTTACTATCTTCCTCTGGAGGTGGGCTCTATAAGCTCCCTCTCCCTACGGTCAGGCATTTTATCTAAGGTCCCTTCCTTTGATTTCTGAGACTCTCTTACCTCCCAGGTCTCTAGTGCATTCTGGAGGTCCCCCCAACTCCTATTTCCCAAGGTTGCCTGTTTCCATTCTTTCTGCTGGCCCTCAGGTCTTTAGTCCTTTTCCCTAAACCAATACTAGATCAGGTTCCTCTCTTCCCCTCACCCCCACCCCATGTCCACTTTCCTTCATAGGTTTCTCCCTCCCATTCTACTTGTGATTGCTTTCTTCTCTCTCCTGAGTGGGACTGAGGTGTCCTCACTTGTAACCTGACATCTGATAAAGGACTAAAATCCAAAATATATAAATAACTCATGAAGTTAATCACCAAAAAACAAACAACCGAATCAAAATATGTGGCATAGAACTAAACTGAGAATTCACAACTGAAGAATCTCTAATGGCTGTGAAGCACTTAAGGAAATGTTTAAAGTCCTTAGAAATCAGAGAAATGCAAGTCAAAATGACCATGAGCTTCCACCTTACACCAATCAGAATGACTAAGATCAAAAGCTCAGGTGACAAAGCATGTTGGAGAGGATGTGGAGAAAGAGGAACACTCCTCCATTGCTGGTGGGATTGCAAACTGATGCCGCCACTCTGGAAATCAATCTGGAGGTTCCTCAGAAAATTGGAAATAGATCTACTTGAAGAACCAGCTATACCATTCTTGGGAATATACCCAGAAGATGCCTTACCATGCCACAGGAGCCTGTGTTCCACTATGTTATTTGTGATAGCCAGAAGCTGGAAACAACCTAGATGTCCCATGACAGAAGAATGGATACAGAAAATGTGGTTCATTTACACAATGGAATACTACTCAATTTTTAAGAACAAGGATATCCTGAGTTTTGCAGGCAAATTGATGAAGCTAGAAAATATTATGCTGAGTGAGGTAACTCAGACCCAAAAGGATGTACATGGTATGTACTCACTAATAAGTGGATATTAGCCAAAAAAAAAAAAAAAAAAAAAAAAAAAAAAAAAAAAAAAAGTACAGAATACCCAAGATACAGTCCACAGAACTCAAAAAGCTCAACAAGCTGAAGTGGACAGATATTTAAAAAGGTGTTTTTTGTTAGGAAAAGTAGTAAAAATGTGCAATAGAATTCATCTTGATTAGCGTTCCTATAAAGAGGAGAAGTGATCTTTGAAACAGTCAGAGGCAAAATGAGGACATTACAGGTGAATATTTAAAAAACAGGAGAACACACCATGAGAACTGAGGTCTCCTGGTTCCTTGAGATTGCATTTTTGACCTCTAACACTATGAGGGCATAGTTTATATTGCTTAATGTGCAACTTTTGGTCTTAAAAAATCTAAGCACACTTATATGAATATCATCAAGGTAATTCAGTAATAAGAAGCATACTTAAATGATTTATTATATCATCTTAGGAATTCTTGTTTTTCCATAGTATTTATTAAAATAAATATTAAATAATTAATTTACATAATGTAAAATATAAATAAATAATATATATTATCTCCTATTTTCCTTTAATTAGAACATGAAGTTTCTTTGTCTTGTATGTGAATTAAAAAGAAAAATAAGTGATTTAATCATATAAACAAAGACATTGAATGTGTTCATTATTATAATAAAATTATTAATCTTTCTATTTAGACATTGTATATTACATAATGAACACTGGTTTTCTAAAAGCCGTTAACATTTTAATAAAACTAAGACTAAGAGTATAATGTAGAGAAAATTGACTTATCTTGATTAAGTCAAGTGAAAATCTTAATTTTCACTATAAATGGAGTTAAATCAAAACCAATTTCAACTCTAATTTATCATTTATTCAACACCATTGATTAGGTATATACAATCATACAAAATCTTAAAGTCATTTATAGTGTAGTGATTTTGTGAATTTTAAACAACCTGAATTAAAAATACTGTTATCTAACAGATAACAATGATTATTTTCTTTACTGTCACTTTTAGTTTATTTAAACAAAGTAAAATTTTTACTAAGTAAATTATAATGTCTCTGGGAAAGTACATGTTAAGAACAGAAAACCATTGACAAGCACAATAAGGAAAGTATTGAAAAGCTTATTTATAAACATTTGAAAGCATTAAGAGAATGTTTGATTTATAAAATGGTATTGACTATGAAAGTTTAATACCTATACTCCTAATTACAGTGCACTTGTATTTACTTATTATTTAAATAAAGAATTTGTGGCAAATTTCTTGGTCTAGGTTATCTCCTTCAATAATATTCCCTAGTTCTGCTTCCTTACCTATAATTTCTCATTTCATTTTCTTGACAACTGTACACTATTTCATAGTGTTTATGAAAAAATCCACTATACATTAATTAATTGACTGACATTAACCTTTTATTCCCATTTCTTAATGATTGTGAATAAAGTGAAGATGATATAAAGAAATATCTATGGAGGATTAAAGAGGCCTGGCAGAGGTAAGGTCAAGTCATATAGTAGATCCATTTTTAGATTATTATGAATCCTATACAAAAGGGTCCAAGGGATGGGAAGATGGATTTTTCAAAGGGGAAATAAGAAGCAGAGACAAAAGGAAGGACAATCCAGAGACTGCTCCACCTGGGAATCCGTCCCATATTCAGTCATCAAATCTAGACACTATTGTGGATGCCAGCAAGTGCTGGATGACAGGAACCGGATATAGCTGTCTCCTGAGAGGCTCTGATAGTACCTGACTAATACAGAAGTAGAGGCTCACAGCCATCCATTGGACTGAGTACAGGGTCCCCAATGAAGGAGGTAGAGAAAGGACCCAAGGAGCTGAAGGGTTTGCAGCCCCTTAGGACAAACAACAATATGAACTAACTAGTACCCCCATAGCTCCCAGGGACTAAACCACCAACCAAAGAGTACACATGGTGAGACTCATGGCTCCAGCAGCATGCATATAGCAGAAAATGGCCAAGTTGGTCATCAATGGGAGGAGAGACCCTTGATCCTGTGAAGGTTCTATGCCCCAGTGTAGGGGAATGCCAGTACCAGTAAGCAGGAAGGAGTGGGGTGGTGAGTAGGGGGAGGGGAAAGGGAACAGGGGTTTGTTTTATTTTATTTTTGGAGGGGAACCTGAGAAAGGAGATATTGTAAATAAAGAAAACATTTTAAAAAAGATCTGAACAATTAAACTTCAAGTTTAACTGCCAGTATGATTGAGCAAAATCTCACTTAGCCCTACCCTACTGCTGAGCTCCAGACAATCAATGCCATCTGACTGAGGAAGAATAAGTCTGAATGAATCTTCTTCTTAATAAGTAATCTCGTCTCAAGAGTTCAGTCCTAAATACATATACAAATAAAAAATAGAAAGTGAACTTAGTATGTTGAATTTACAAATACACATATATATGCATGTATGTATGTAAATAATAATAATAATAATAATAAGGAGAAGAAGAAGAAGAAGAAGAAGAAGAAGAAGAAGAAGAAGAAGAAGAAGAAGAAAAAGAAGAAGAAGAAGAAGAAAAGAATTTATGAATTTGAACAAGAATGGGAGTGGGCAGAGGAGGAGTTTGAGGGAGCCAAAAGAGAAAGTTAAAAACAATGTAAATATAGTACTTTTTAAATGATAACCTAAAATTTAAAAATTACAACCAATAAAAGTGATGAACAGATAGTCTCTCACACAGTAAACTGAAAGGCCTACAGACACATTATCATATAGGCTATATAATATGTACAGTTCTCACCAACTTTCTTGGATAATGCAAATTAATTTGTTTTTAATAAATGTAATTTTTAACATTTCTTTCATAACAAAAGGAATAATATGCAAATAATAAATAGAACCCCAAGCATTTACTAACAAATTAAACATCAAATAAAAAATTCAAACAATGCCACAGAAGCATTCAGGACAAATTATGTAAATATAATATTTCATATCTATCTGAATTGTATACATTCCAATTGAAAAATTTTTGAATACATGGTGTCCCAAATCTAGTATTTTTCAATAGAAGCCCCTATGTAATATTATGTCAAATACAGCAATATTAAAGGAAAAAAGTGTTATTTACTTATATCAAAGTTATATGAAACTTTAAGGAATTTACTGTTTCTAACCCTCTATGAATTGTGCTATCTCCTGTAAGATCTGTGTATGTGTGTAGTCTGCAGAGGGAAATACAGAACTTGGAGTATGTAAATTGTTCCGTAATAATGTTTTCTTAAATTGAAAAATATATGTTCACTTTACCTAGAGGTGAAGATACTATGGCAGAACCTAGGAGGCAAAGGAAACTATCCTTCAGACCAAGTGACAGGCTGCAGAATGGAAAAATATTTTTACCAAATGAGCCTCTGATTTAGGGTATAGTCTAAAATACTATAAAGTACTTAAGAAATTTGGACATCAAAAACAATGAACCAAGTTAGAAAATGGGGTACATACCTAAACAAAAAAGTCTCAAAAATGGAAATAGAAATGGCTAAAACTCACTTAAATGTTCATCATCCTGAATATTTAGGGAAATGCAAATCAAAAAGATTATTTTGATATTTCTTCTTAGAGGTGTCAGAATGACAAAGATCAATTTAAAAATGGCTTCTCATATTGGCAAGTACTGGAATAAAAAGGGCTCTTATCAATTGCTGATGGGATTTGCAAACGTCTACAGTAATAATTCAAATCAATGTGTTGGATCCTCAACAAGATGAGAGTCAATATACCTCAAGATTTATCTATATCACTCTCTGGCAAACACTTATGGAATGCTTTATCCTACTACGAAGACACTTGCTCAACCATGTACAACACTGCTCTATTAATAACAAACAAATTAGAAAAAAAAACTTTTTGTCCATTAATGTATGAATGATAAAGAAAAGATGTATTACATTTATACAATGAAATATTACTCAGCTGTTAAAAGACAAAATCATGAAATGTACAGATAAATAGATGGAACTAGGAAGAAAATATCATCCCAACTGAGATAACTCCCATCCAAAAAGTGAATTAGGTTATGTGTTTTCTTATATGTGAAGTTTAGCTTTTAGGCTTTGATAAGCAAGCTACAACCCATCTAATGACAAAGGTTAAATGAAAGTAAGGGAAAGGGGTAGAGGGATGGTCTCCCTCTGAAGAGGAAATAGAATAGTTATGATGAACAAGGATGGGCAGGTTTCAGATGATGAAACGGAGATGGAACCAAGAGGTGGGAGGGAGGAAAAACAATGAGGGATAGCTAAAACATATACCCATTTAAGGAGTCATATGAAAACCTAGTACAGTAGAAGCTTTTAAAATATATACATGTATGAAGATGATCTAAGTGAAATTGTTGAAAGTTGGGGACAGGGTAAAAGAACTCACTAAATGGAACATGAAACTTGAAGTGGGTTGAGTTGTTGGCCAGAAGGGCCCAATGGAACCAGTCAAACAACCTAGGCTATTGGCAAAGATATTGGGTTCTCTCCACAAGCTGATGGTCAAGCTCTTTTGATGAAGATAAAATACAAATTTTTGAACATGAAGAATTGGAGCTGATACCTCCCTAGAACTTTTGTTCTTATTAATTAGTGTTCATGATACCAGAAGTTCCTCAGCAGTCTACCAAAGTATAAGATAAACAACAACCAAAACTCTTTGGTCTCTAATAATGGCCTGTCTGCAAGATACACGAGTACAATATTGTCTCAAATCTTGTGGGAGTAACTAAGCAATATTTGATTGGATTTGAGGCCACTCTGAAATGGAAACCAGAGGTTACAGTACTCAGTGTCCAAGAACAGGAGACCAGTGAAGCCTAGGACATAGAACAAATACTAATTTTCGGCTAAAGCAGAGTAGCCATAAAATTATTCTTAACATTTGCTTTACTCATAGATTAGCAGCTTGCTCAGCCATTATCAGAGAACTTCCTTCTGCAGTGCATAGAAGAAAATATAGAGTCCTAAAGCTGCACAGGATGCAGAGGGTGAGAAACCCTGGAACACTCAACCCTTCAATGTCATGTCTTCATTAAATTCCTCCCCTCAGAACTCTTGGAAACTTACTAAATAGGAGTCAGAAAGACTATTAGAACAAGAGGTGGTGGAAGACTCCAAAGAAACAAAGGCTTCTAAACTAGAAGGACCAATGGACATATGACCTCTCAGAAACTCTGGCAACATGTACATGGCTTTCACCAGTCTGTGCCCAGGTGGGGTCACAGCAATGAGAGAAGTGGGCACATGACTCCATCCTTAACCTAGAATCTCTCTCCAACTGATAATTGCTGATAAATAAAAAGTTGGTTCTTCCAGAAGGGGGCTCCCCCTTCTCAAAGGAGAAGGGAAGCAAGGAAAGGAGGGAGAATCAGGATGAAGGGTACTAGAGAAGAAGAGAGACTAATACTGGGATGTAGATGAGTAAATAAATAAATTTAATAAGTGATAAAGAAAAATGTGAACACACACACATGTACACACACAGATGTACAAGGTTTAAAAAGTATAAAGTAAAAGTTAGTTTTCTCCTAAGGAGTCAGTCTCACTGGGGAATATGAACCACTGTTAAGGATAGGCTGCATTTCTCGCAGTAGATATTCAACACAGGACAACTTTGCTGAAACATGGGAACTTTTTCAAAATCTTTTGTCATGGCCATTTTCTAAACTTAAATCTCCTTTGTATATATACACATCTTCTGGTTTTGTTTGTTTTGGGGATCCCTGTTAATCGGAACACTTATGTCTCTTGGATATGTGCATGTCACACACTTTTTCTTTGGCACATTTTTCTCTTCTTGTTTGTTTATTTTTGTTTTATTTTATTTTATTATTATTTAAATGCCTGCTTCTGTTCCAAAGTGAGATGGAAAGATTGTGGATTCAGATGGGAGAGGAGTCATGGATGATCCGAAAGGAAATAGGGGAGGGAAAACCATAATAAATATAATTACATGAAAAAAATCTATTTTTAATTAAAGAAAAATAGACAATAAAGAATATAAGATAGAGATCATCTTCATGGGGGGAGAGAAAAATAACAGAGTCCTAAAATCAGGTCACTTTTGTGTTAGAGAAGGCATATATTTAACCTGAGACTCTGTGTTTGACAATGGTAGTATAACATATTCAATCATTGCAATGCATTGAATACATTTTAAAGGCATTTTAACATTTAAAAAGAGATATCTAATGGATTGAAGTTTTACTTTAATTCTTCTCTTAACAGTTATATAGTAGTATTGAATAATTACACTAAAAAGATTATTCTAGTGCAAGGTAGAGGATTATTTGTCAAAGACATTTTTGTGTGTGTTAAATTTTGCATGCATGTGCTTGGGGTCAGTCCCAGCGGGTGTGGGTGGTGGGTTCTGCGCTCTTGTTCTTCTTGAGGCTGCAGATGGGGAAGAGAGTAGGCAGAGGGTAATATGAGAAATTTAGGGTTGCTATATAATAAAAAGTTTACTTATCAATAGGAGGAGAGGACCTCGGCCCTGTGAAGTTTCTGTGCCCCAGTGTAGGGGAATGCCAGGGCCAGAAAGTGGGAGAGGGCGGGGTGGCAGGCATGGGGAGGGGGGAGGCAACAGGGGTTTGTTTTTGTTTGTTTTTTTGTTTTTTGGAGGGGAAACTGGGAAAGGAGAAATTCGCATGTAAATAAAGAAAATATCTAAAAAAAAAAAAAAAAAAAAGTTTACTTATCTAAGTCTAAGTTACTATTCTATTGTAGCTGACCTGCTCTGAGGCCAGAGACTACAGTCTCAAGTACTTAGCACCTCATCCTAAAACAGCAGGAGTTTAAGTAAAGGATTAATTACCTTTCCCTATTGTCCAGATGCCTCTTGCTTGTTCAGCTAGGGGTAGTTTGGAGCAATAATCTTCTATTGAACCCAGAGATGAGAATAACATTCACAGAAGGAAAAACTTTTACATAAGTGAATATGCATAATCTCACACAAGTTCATATACAGACTCATACATGCTCATTTATTCATTTCTACATTTCCATTCAAATCCAATTGGACCCAGTTTGCAGGCATTTTCACAATTATATACCCACACACCCACATGCATACATTCTCACAATTACATACTTATACACACATCCATATTTACATATGTATATTGAGCAAAAGACCAAGCACCAGTGTAGTCATTCTGGATGAAAAATGGAGCTCCAATCTTTATTACATAGAAAAAGAAAAAGGCTTCTACCCTTTTAATGCTAAGAGAATTAAACCTATATTTGTAAGGCAAAAAGCTTTGTTTCATATAATAAGACTAAGCCTGCCTTGTCCTTACCATGGGACCTCTTCTGTCCCATGGTAAGGAGTAGCCTGCTTGCTCCTTGTGCTCTCTGTAGCATCTTCTTTTTTCCTCTTTTCTTCTGCATTCTACACATTGCTCTCTTAGTATTTTATGTTACCTATATTTTCTAAGTTATTCCACTTTGCATTCTCCTTCTAATCTAAAAAGTGTTCTGTCTAAAAACTTCTCCTCAGCTCAGTTCCACTCTCAGCTCAGTTCTTCTCACCTCCTTTCCTCTCACCTCAGTCTCCCAGTTCTGACACTCCTCTTTGTCCTCAACCCTTAAACATCTTACAGAATATAAGATCACATGTTACAAAAGTTCATCAAAAATTCACACAGAAAATTAAATCATAAATTGAAATAGAAGTTTACAACAGAGAATGTTTACATACATATCCGTTAGGAGTAATTATCTAGCTAAACATCCATCACCTGTCTCAGCTCCACAGATTCACCAAAGGTTTAAAACAATAATGAAGTTATTAGTGAAGTTTTATATAGATAAATCCTGCCAATATTTTATCTTCTGTCCTAGAACCTATAATAAATCACTAGTCCCCCTTTTATGACCTTTGGTTAATTGTTTTACAACCTCTTGGAATATGCTGTGAGTAGAAGAAAGTCTGATTATCATCTAAGAGCAATTAACAGGTGTCACTCAGGAGACTGGCAGAGTTCTCATTGTAGTTTTGACTATCCGAAAGGACCTAATAGCAGTCCCACTATAAATGAGCTTAATAATCACTAATATAATTTTAGGAATTCTTATAGGCTCATCATAAAGACTTAAGTCATCTATTTATCTATATAGCATCACTATAAGAGAGTAAATCTTCATGGATATGCCGAGATCTGCTCCAAAGGAGTGTGCTATTACTTAGTGATTATTATATATGTATAATAATAACAGGAAAAGAATATTAATAGCAGGAATCTTTTCTAAAATGAATCCCTTATAGCCTTGCTTAATAAGGACACACCTGTTGCAGATTACATAATAATCTGAAGCAGGCCATTTCAGGCTGATCGCCTGCTAGTTATTAACTTGTTTCCATTATGACTCCTGACACACATGTATGTATGTATGTGCAAGGCTCAGAATGGCAAGAAGAGTGCTATATCCCCAGGAATTGGAGTCAAGGAAGGCCATAACACCAGGTAGATTCTGAGAACTAAATCCTAATTTGCAGCAAGAACAGCAAGTATCCGCAACTTCTGAGCCATTTTTCCAACCCAAAGATAGGAGATTTTCTAAAACATTATTTAACATCTATCATTTGTCTCTCTTCCTTTTGTATAAAAAATAAAATAAAATAATGCTTAGTTGACTGACTTGCACATCTACTTTATAATTTACTCCTATAATGGATTTCATATCACAAATTGACTTTTGCACTCATACTGATGCTAGGAAGACAAAATAAGCCTCAAAGCACTAGATAAGGTCTCTAAGATGACATATTTATTTTAAACTGAGTCTCTGGTGTTTACAGAAATTGGCCAATTTTTTTTAAATGTATAAGTTTTAAATTTCACACTTCTAAATTTTGCAAATATTTACCTACATAAATTAATATTCTTTTATAACAATTCTTTATCTTTTAAAGGTGGTACATTCCTTTAATCCTAGCACTCTGGAGGCAGAGGAAGGCAGAACTCTGAGTTCAAGGTTCAAGGCTAGGATGGTCTACAGAGAGAGGTCCAGGACTGCCAGGGATATACAGAGAAATCCTATTTTGATAAACTTAAGTAAGTAAATAAATAAATAAGTAAATAAATAGGAAAAGAAAGGAATGGGAAAGATATTGAAAACTTATTCCTAACATAACTAATAACTTTCACATTTATATATTATAGTTATGAAATTTTACCAAACTATATAGTATTTATTACAAACCATAAAATTGATATAAATCTCATTACTTATTGAAGATGGCTTTTTATCTATTTGATCTATGATCAAACCTTGACATAAACAGATAGAAAGGGCAATGTCCTGCTGTTCTTAAGTTCAGGGAGATCTCCTAAACAAAATTTTATCATAGTATACATCTAAGATTACTATGAAGCTGATTATTCATTTAGTTTAAATCCCTCAGGTAGACCAAATGTTCACGTAATGACCTAGTTTTTGAGTGTGACATATATAACCTTTCATTAGAGGATCATTCACTTGTAACAGAATAATGTACTGATAGGTGCTCCAACATGATTCCTCCTGAAGCCATTATGCTAAGTAACACAAATCAATCACAAAACATTGTCTGCTCTATGACTCAATAAAATGAAATAACCAGAATGTTCACCTCCAGTTTTGTTTTGTTGGTTGAGCTGATTGGACAGCTATTGTTACTTGTTGTATATATTCTTTTTATGTAGTAGTGTGTGTGTGTGTATGTGTGTGTGTGTGTGTGTGTATGTGTGTGTGTATGTGTGTGTGTTGTGTTGTGTGTGTGTGTGTTGAGGGAAGCCATTATCTACTAACATTAGATTTTGGTAGCTCTTGATTAGCCAATAAATTTTATGAAAGAAAATATCTTTGAATGTTAAATAGGTAAATCTTGTCAATAAACTTATAAAAATCAAAGAATACATTTTTATTAAGAATCCAAAGTCATTATGGTATATTATCATTTTCTCTAAAAGTCATAAGTATTAGAAACTGTACTTTTTATATTCAAGATCACATTGCCACTGGAAATTATGTTGATGTTCTGGGTCCATGCTATAGTCTGAAGCCATGTGAAAGTCCAGGATCTGTGTTGCTACTGACTGATAAGGACAAGGAAGTTTCTTTTGTTGTGGCATCATTGATTGCAGACTCACAACTGAGAATGAAAGACTTAAAGGCTTCTGTGACAACAACCCTTCCTGCCCCAAAATAAAACAAACAGAGCAGGAGCAGTCTGGGTAGAATGCTACTGAAGCAAGTTTTTAAAAATTGTAATAAAGATGTTAAGAGTAGTTTTTTAAAGTTGATGGATTCTGGCAGGGGTAGGAGGATGGGGAAGGAAACTTTTCTTTAGTGAGATACCTTCTCTGATTTAACCATGCTCCAACGTGAATGTATGCAACAAAAGCTGGATTTAATCTATTTTTCTCTTTTATCACAGATAGAAGGGTAGCCTAGGAGGAATGGAAAGTGGGTGTGATTTGGGTGTATTCTCTGAAATTCTCAAAGTATTAATCAGAAATGTTATGTTGGAGAAGAAAAGAAACTGTACTATGGACAAAAGTATGTATTGTACATATGGAAGGTAATAATTTATATTTTCATGTGTTTTAAATGGAAAAAATAATTATTCCATATTATGCACATTATTTTAAATTCATAGGTTCTAAAATATAGATTATCTTTCTAAATTGGTGACAATAACAGTCAAGAGTTTTCTTTCAAAGTATTATTCAGTAGATTATGTGTCATAAATGAAACATTTAATTCCACTGTAATTGACATCTAAGTGTCTTTTAAAATATGACTATTCATTGCAAGCTTGCATTCTAGGTAGATTTGATTTTGTTGTTGTTGTTATATATTAACTCACAGAACAGTCACTTCGAAAAAATCCAAACAACTACAAAACACAATTTGAAAAGTCTCACTACTAATAATTAAGATATGACCTGTATTGATTCAGGAAGGTCTTGCCTTTTCATTTAACGTTTTTCAACTTGATGTAACAAAATAAACGTTCAATAATATGTTCCCATATAAAGAGAACTATGTGATTTCAATTACACTGAAGCCAAGTGAGGGCAATTGAACAGTAATTAGTGATTTCCAAGGTCAAGGACTTATGCTTCCAACACAGTGTTGACAGTACCAGTGTGGTAACAGCTATTGTGGATGAGAATGTGAGCTGAAGTAAACATATAAAACTATGTTTAAAGAGGCCAGTAATTAATGACTAAATAAATTACCTGTAATTTAACTCACCTAATTTCAGTAACATTCAATATTTGGTTTAGGTATTGCCGCATGTTTATATTTGGCTGACTACTCATTCTCATAAAGAAAAATTCTTATGAATTTATTTATAGAAAATTTATTGAATTTATTTATAGAATTTATTTATAGAAAATTGCACATAATTAATTCATTTAACCCATGTATAACACTACCTTAAGTTTTTGTACTATTTCTGTCTTCTTTTTTTCCTTTTATTTTTATTTTTTATTATTTTAAAAAATCATTTATTTATTTATTTATCTATTTATTTATTTATTTATTTACACTCCAGATTTTATTCCCCTCCCGGTCTAGCCTCCAACTGTTGCACATCCCATACCTCCTCCCTACCCTGCTGTCTCCAAGAGGATGTCCCCACCCACCACCACCACCCCACCAGACCTTCCCACTCCCTGGGGCCTCCAGTCTCTTGAGGCTTAGGCGCGTCTTCTCTGACTGAACCCAGACCCAATAATCCTCTGCTGTATATGTGTTGGGGGGCCTCATATCAACCAGTGTATGCTACTTGGTTAGTGGTCCACTGTCTGAAAGATCTCAGGGGTCCAGGTTAACTGGGACTGCTGTTCCTCCTACAGAGTCACCCTCCTCCTCCTCAGCTTCTTTCTGCATTTCCCTAGTTCAACCACACAGGTCAGCAGCTTCTGTCCATTGGTTGGGTGCAAATATCTGCATTTGACTCTTTCAGCTGCTTGTTGGGTCTTTCGGGGAGCAGTCATGATAGGTCCCTTTTTGTGAAGCGCTCCATAGCCTCAGTGAAGTGTCAGGCCGTGGAAACTACCCTATTTCTGTCTTAATATCAGAAGCATGATAACCTCCTTCTTAATGTAGAGTTATGCCTATGGTTTTATTGAAAACTTCCCTCACTACAATAACACCAAAACCAACTAGAGAACTAACTTTAGATTTTTAGGTAATTTTCAAATCTTTTCTTAAATAGCTAGTAAATGGAATCAACAGTGTAGAATACTTTCTCCACCACGATGTTTGCATTCCACAACTGATGTCAGTGGCTCACACTGCTTCTATAGGACTCGAAGGCATTTAGCATCCTATATGTCCCTCCATGGGCACATCTATCCATGTTGCATATATGCAAATACACACACACATACATTGTGCACACACAAATAAGTTGAATTTAAAAATAACTATTTAAAATAACTTTGTTCTACACATCTGTAATTTTATTAGTCATTCTATTCATTTACATCTCAAATGATATCCCACTTTCCAGTTATGCCTCCACAAATCCCCCATCCTACATCTGCCCTCTTCCCTCTCCCCTTAGCCTCTATGAGTGTGCTCCCCCACCCACTCCCCCACCCACCCACCCTCTCCTTCCCTACTGCTCCAGCATCCTCCTACACTGGGGCACCAAACCTCCACAGAATCAAAAGCCTATCCTCCCACTGCTATCAGGCAGAGCCATCCTCTGCTACTTATGTATCTGGAGCCATGGATCCCTCCAGGGGCACACTCCTTGGTTGATGATCTAGTCTCTGAGAGCACTGGGTGGTCTGGCCAGTCGATGTTGTTCTACTTATAGGATTGTAAACCCCCCCCCGACATTTATCCAGTCCTTCTGCCAGCTCCCCCACCAGGGTCCCTTAGCTCAGTGATTGTTGGCTCCAAGCACCAACATCTGCATTGATCAGTTGCTGGCTGGACCTCTCAAGGAACCATCACACTGGGTTCCTGCCAGCAAGCATCTCTTGACCACTGCCACAGTGTTGGGTTTGGTGTCTTCAGACAGGATGGATCCCTAGGTGGGGCAGCCCCTGTAATTTTGAATGACACATAAGAGGGACTTGTTTACTTAGAAATCCAGCAACCCATCATGTTTCATATGTCTCATAGGATGGTGAGCAGGGGGAAGGGGTAGGGATCAGGGGATTGTTTTAGTTTTATTTTATTTTATTTTATTATTATTTTCTTTTTTTTTTTGGAGGGGAACCTGGGAAAGAAATAAAGAAAGAAATAAAGTAAATCAAGAAAACATCTAATTAAAAAAAGAAGAAAAACAAAACCAAAAACATTTGAAAGATTTAATGCTCAGTTTTTTAAATGATTTTACATAAGTGAATTTTTTGAAATTTCTATGTGGTTACACATTTAATAAGTCATAAACAGATCCACCATTCTGCAGTCTTAGAAGTAAAATGGCTTTAGAATATTTCAAAGGTTTTTTTTCCTCAAAAAGCATTAAATTCAGTATTTCCATTAGACAAAGAAATTTTAGGCTAGACTATATAGTTCACTTGTTCTGACCCATATTCACTTCTTTTTATAGCTAATGACCAATCTTTAATTTTTCTTCCCCTAACAACACTGAATATACTGTTAACTACTTTAGATTTAATTGAGAAACCAATTAAAGTTAGAATTTATTGCTTTAAGCATACCTAACGGTACATCCATTCTGAAGTTGAGATATCATGTTTGTGAAACCTGTACTTTATCATTATTGCTAAAGTTTGGACATTTCCAAGTTTTTATTGTTTTACAAAGTATGAAGAGAAAGGGCATTGACTATTTGAATGACTGCATATGTAATGCAGGCCAGGCCAGGATGGTGGACAGTGCCAAATGAGCTGAGTTTTGGCAGGAAGCTTTCCTTCCACATGCAATCCGTCAAGTCCCCTAGGGTCTTCCTCCAAAGCATGCTTTGTATGTATTGGCTTCTGCTCCTTATTGCTACCACCCTCCTCCCTGTACTCTATACTAGATGTAAAACAATCTCTTGCTTGCACTTACGCCCCCATCTAAGGCCCTGGTTTCTAGATACAGGGCACCCAGAAGGTGATTTTCAAATGTGTCAAATCACTGGTTTAAAATCCTCATTGTACTTCTTCCTATAGAACTGCAAACCCCTTCAGCTCCTTTAGTCCTTCCCCTAACGCCTCCATTGGGGACCCCATGCTCAGTCCAATATTTGGCTCCAATCATCCACATCTGTATTTGTCAGGCTCTGGCAGAGGCTCTCAGGAGACAGTCATGCCAGGCTCCCATCAGCATGTGCTTCTTGGCATAAAATATAGTGTCTGGATTTGGCATCTGCATGTGGGATGGATCCACAGGTGAATGCCTTTTCTTCAGTCTGTTTCACTCTTTGCTCCTGCATTTCCTTTAGACAGGAACAATTCTGTGTTAATATTTTTGAAATGGGTGGGTGGGCCCATCTCTCAACCGGGGGTCCATGCCTTACCTCTGAATATGGTCTTGACAAGTTCTATCTCCCCTTTATTGGGTATTTCAGGCAATGTCACCATGTTCACTTCTTAGAACCCAAATTGCCACTTACTCTAGTTCAAAGGGTTCTAAAGCCCTCACTGTCCTCTGTGAGGATCAGGTACACCTTGGAACACAAACATACATTCAAGCAAATGGTCCTAAAATGAAAATAAAAATAAATCATTTTATACACCAGTTTTTGATCATGGGAGAGACATTTACATCATATTTACTATGCCTTTCCCCACAGGCAACTTATAGTAATTTGAACAACAGATCATAGTAATACAAAAAACACAAACTATAAAACAAAAAAGAATTAAGATCAAGGCAGATGGAACTTACCCATAATCAAAAAGAGGTAGTGGCAGAGAAATCTGAAATTAAAAGGTGTTCTCAGCAGTATAGCTAATTTGAGGACAGACAGATTTACATGAGCCCTTCTCTGTAAGCTTCCTATACCTCCAATGAGCTCCAACAGCCAGTTACTTCCAAGGAAATATCACATAACTATAATTTTCAAGAAAATAATAGTAATATTTGGGTTATTGGACTTATAACACAATGAATTATCTTAAGCAACTCAATATTAAATTACTGCTTATTTGTATCATTAGAAACAAAATTGTAAAACTGTCACAGGTGTGACCATCACTTGATGTCTTCTTTTTATCCATTAATAAAACTATAATACTGCTTTTCAGTTACAAAATTACTACATATAACCATAAAATATATTCTGTAATTATTTTCTTTATTTATTCGTGAACAGAAAATGGTTGCTAAAGGACTTCTCAGAGCAGAAAGTTCAACAGCAACCATTTCAATCCACCCTTACTTTTCATTATTGCGCATTATTGACTGAAAACCAAATTTTAATATGTTTAACAACACAAGTAAAAGGAAGCTTATTTTCTTCCTCTTCTTGAACCCAATTATCCTTATTACAAATTTAGAAAGAAATATGAATCTAATTTGAATACTTTACAATATCATTTTAATAAGTATACTTAAACATTTTAAAGTTATGTATATGATTGAAAAAGATTAAGCAGTGCTTCTTGCTACAAATCTTTTGTGACTGTCACCACCTAATAAATCTATAACAGGGTCTCAACCACCAACCAAGGACTGCACATGGAGGGGTCTGATTGTTCTGGCAGCATGTGTATAGTAGAGGATTGCAAATTCGATCAGAAATAGGAGGAGAGGACCTCAGCCCTGTGAAGGTTCTGTGCCCCAGTGTAGGGGAATACCAGGGCCAGGAAGTGGGAGAGGGCGGGGTGGCAGGCATGGGGAAGTGGGAGGCAACAGGGGTTTGTTTTTGTTGTTTTTGTTTGTTTCTTTGTTTTTTGGAGGGGAAACTGGGAATGGAGAAATTTACATGTAAATAAAGAAAATATCTAAAAAAAATCTATAACAGTGATTTTATATTAATGAAATAGTATTAACACAGAGGTTACTATAGATAATGACTTAAAAGTTATCAAATATAATCACCTTTTTTAGTTGCCTGTTTGATTTTATTCTAAAAGTATCGCATCTTTCTTTACAAGACAATTGTGTCAATAATATTCAGATTCATATTGCAAGTTATCATGATTTAAATATAAAAAGAATATCAGAGGGAGTGTCAGTATTAAGATAAAAGAACAAACCCATTCACAAAACTAAAATATTAGCAAATCATGAAGCTGAATGTAGAATGTAGCTAAAATAATTCACAATGTGACAAATTAATGAATGTATTTTCACAGACATTTCAAAAACAAAATTATTCTCTTTTAGAGATTATAATATAGTTGCAAATTTTCTTCCTTTTGTAAAGGTAGCTTTTATTGGTATAGTACAATTTTTATCTCAGATTCTTACTGCTGAATAAGCTTACCCTCGCTAGTTCTTTCTGAAGCAGCTGGCTGCTTCAACTCAGCTGTTCTGGATCAATCTCCTCTCAAAACTGACTGATTCAATTTGTCTTCTCAACGAATTGCTCTGCTTGGTCTCAATCTAACTCTGGAAATTTGTTGTAATCTCCTAGCTCTTTCTTATTCACTGGCTTCAACTGCCTTTGCTGGCCTGCACTAAACTGCATGAGTTCATGAACAAACTTTACTCCACTGTACTACATGCAGTACACTGAACCGAACTCTTCCAAACTAAACTGAACTCCACTGCATTGCCTGAAATCAAGTGAACTGCCCTCTCTTCTTTCCGGTCTATTCCCACAAGAGTTGGGCATTTTTTTTTTTTTTTTCAAACTGACAGTACCTACATTGTTTGAGATTAAAGGTGTGTAGTATTGGTGTTTGTATCCCATCCAGAGAGATTAAAGTTTTCCTACATCTTCCCTATCCTCTCTCAAAACCCACCCATTATAATTCTTCCCACTCTCCTTCAATGATGTAATCTTTTCTCCCACCCATTTGTTACTGCAGACATGTTAACATTAGGACTTACTTACCAAGCAAAGGCCGTAGAAAACAATTTTACTGAGAATAATCAAAATTTTTATAAATTGTATGAAATAAGGAATATAATGACAATTGCCAGAATCAATACAGGTGTAGTTATTAGGATACCATGACATTGGCATATTTTACAGCATACACAATGTTAATGTCTGAGAGCAGTTGTCCTGTCATGTCTCCATGCTTCTACAATGTAGTGCTTTGAGTAGGTGTGGACCCAATATGCTCATGTGTTTAAATGCTTGGCTCATGGGAAGTACCACTATTAGGAGGTATGGCTTTGTTGGATTAAGTACATACTTATTGGAGGAAGTGAAGGCTTTGAATTCTCTATGCTCAACCTTCACCAAGTGAATCTTCTCATGGCTGCTTGTGGAAGATAGTCTCCTGGTTGTCTTTGGATCAAGATGTAGAACTTTTAGTTCCTTCTCTATCACTATGACTTCCTGGATGCTGCCATGCTTATTTTTATTACTCTTGCCATGATGATAATAGACTAAACTTATGAAATAATAAACCATCCTCAATTAAATGCCCTTTGAAAGAGTTGTCTTGGTCATGGTGTTTCTTCACAGCAATGAAAACTGAACTAAGACACGTAACTTATAAGGGAACATACAGAGAAATACAAACTGGCTTGTGTCCTTTACTGCCTGAGAGAGGACATTGGTATTTTAAGAACTGAAAAGCACATTGTGCCCAGGAGCCATGTATTTTAACCTGACAAAGCTATGACATATGCCTCTCAAGTCAGCTAGGTCAAGTCAAATTCATGGTTCTCTGCACATGCACATATGTAAAAGTATATACACATATATTACCAAATATAACCTGTTCTATCTGTATAATGTTACTTATATGTATGCTTTCAGGATTGATTATTTGGCACTGAAAAACCAGTTGGTCTGTGTTTTCCTGTGGAGGACTATGTCTCTTGTTCCCAACCTTCTTTAGTTGACTATGATTCTTTGTATAGGGTGAGGCCTCATGAGTCCCCAGTTCTTAGGCACTGTTACTTTCATGAATATTAGCTTTGTTCAGATTCTCTTTGGGTAGTCATTTTGTTGAGACATTTTGAGATATAGCTTCTGATAATAGTAGGAGACAAAATGTCACACCAGACTTCTTTACTCTCTGACTTTTACCATCTCCCTACCCCTTTCTGTAATGCTCCTTATGCCTTAGATATAAGAGTGCTTTATAGATGTATCCATTGAGACTAAGATCAATAAGCTTGCAATTCCATTGGTTGTGTTTTTCTCTAGTGGTGTTTATTTGCTGCAAAGAGAAGTTTATTTAATGAAATGTAAGAGGTTCTCATATCTGTGGCTATAAAATCAACCTGCACAGTAATTAGTGGTTGTAGATTCTCCTACAAAAAGTATGTATTTATTAAACTGAGTAGTTAAGGAGATTTACAGGACAAAGTCTGGGTTTTCTCTTGTTAAGTGAGTTTTGCTCAACTAGAGAACTATAGTTTACCACCAAGGAATATCTGTCACTACTATACCCTAGGATTAACATGTTATGCTATTTATTGACATGGTCCATAGTCATCAAAGCTGGGTAGAAAGTTTGGTTTCCTTCCTCCATTGAAAGCTCACATGGTGCCTTCTGGAACTATAAAAACTAGATCTCAGAGAGGGCATTGTGTTCCATTACAGCTCATGGTACTCTAGGCCAAGTTTGTGAAGTGTGTGGTCTTCAGAAATAGGGACTTACCTTCTTCTAAAGGAAAATAAGGGCAAAGCAATAGACCTGGAGCAATAGCATATCCTGAGAGTACTTTTGACAGCCTTGCCCAACATCTCTCTAAAGAGGACTTATTTCTGGTATTAGTGGTTTTGTTAGATGTTCCTTGTCTCTTGGTGGGAGCATTGTCAGCATAGATAAAAGTTTCTAGAAACTATTTATGCATATTTATACATAGAATTACTTGTACTATATTTTTAGATAAATAATTAATGGTATGACTCCTTGTGGCTTTTCCAGATATATTTATTGTTGCTATATCCATTTCCCTCCTTCTTCTTTATTTACCACCCTCCTTCTCCATAATGGCCCCTTTCCCATTTCCCTGATCAGATCACTTTATTCTGTTACTGTTTATTAACTAATTGAAAACACATTAATAATATATTATCTTTAATTATCTCTTCATTGATTTCTTAGATTCAAAGATGCTTTATCTGGCCTTTGTTATGTATATACATATATATTTTTCAAATGTCTTCTTTATTTTCTTGATAATTGATCAGTTTTAACATTTTATCATTTTCCAATTCTAACACAAAAAGCACCAGAAATGTTCATTTGTAATTAATAATTATAAGCTATTAAGGGATTACAGATTCTTTCTTTGAACATGCATCAGGAATCTCTTCTATACATATATAATATCTATGTAGTTCTATATTAAGTTAAATATTATCCCCAAATTGCTCAATGAATATAAAATTAAAAGAAGATCATTTTAAAATGACTGAACCACTTACTAAAATTTCACTCAGGATTTACACACAGTAAAAGGACAGTAGTATCCTTTGATAGCTGTAGAAAGCTGTCATCAAAAATTAAAATAAGTAAATAGCCTTAAAAACTGTTTAGTAGATAAAAATACTTGTTCACTGCTTAGTTGAAATGATCTGTAGTTCTTATTTTATAGTTCCTTGCAAAGATAAATATACATGTAGGCAATATATGTGTTTGTAAATATACATTTTTGACAAAATAGATGGCAGTTATCACATTGTAAATAGTTTAGAAAATAATCCTACAATAGGTATTTGATGCATGTGAATATAAAATTACCATTCTATTAATCTTATGCTCTCAATAATCAAAAAACTCATTTATATGTTTATTAACATTAAAAAATACTTATCAGCATACTCTTCTTTAAGAGTCTACCCAGTTAATTGTGACTGAATAGAAAGTAGAGTGATGCTGTACCCAGGAAATCTCTCCCTAGAAACCACAGGGTTTTATGCTGAGATTCTTGTAACTTTTGCCC
Source organism: Mastomys coucha (assembly GCF_008632895.1). Lineage (NCBI taxonomy): Eukaryota > Metazoa > Chordata > Mammalia > Rodentia > Muridae > Mastomys > Mastomys coucha. The sequence goes on along the minus strand of NW_022196894.1, from coordinate 58,454,858 downwards.
AAGGAGCTGGCTCCTTACTTCTCAGAACACACATCCTGCAATGCAAGGGAAAAGCTAACAGCCTACTTAAACTGGGTACCAGACTGTGAATGTCTTCTACAACTATTATATTTATGCTTTTTCATTTTCTAAAAGAATACACCAGCTAACTAAAAACCATGAATAAGTAACCTCTCCTCTGTGCCTAGCCTCACAGAGACTTTATAACCAGAGTAGGACCTGCATACCCAGAAGGGCCTGCTCAAGGAGAAGTGGAGAGAGGATGGGGGCTAAGGTTTGAAAAGGATGGGGTAACCTGGAAGGCAGCAATGAGCAAATGAGAAGTAGGTAAAGTGAATAAGTAAAACAAACAAATAAAAACAAAAGAAAAATAGATTAAAAATCTGTGGCTGTATCCAAAAACAAATGAAAAGAAACTTCTCTCATTTATACTTTTCTCATGCCTTGGAAAATATTGCAGTGTTAATATAATATAGTGGTAAGGAAACTATCTATTTACATTGTACTGAAGAGGTTCTTTAATGTATTTTTCTTGAGTTATAATACATGAAGAGAATTTTAATTAATTGTTTAAATTATGTAGTTTCACATAAAATTGGTATCAGGTATATATCAAAATTCTCCATATGTGTAAATTTTTTGACAATCATGTTTGATGGGGAATTTTACATAAAAATACAGACTTTTTAAGGATAGTTATGTAACAATATAAACTTTTAGAATTTATTAGAAAGAAGTCATCTGGAATCTGATTATGCAGGTGAATATGTAATTTTTTCTAACTTTATCTTAGTGCCTGTTATTAATCTTTTCTCCATCTGTTTTTACATCTGTTCCTCAAAGTCTAGGGACTACTCCTTCACTGTCTTGTGAAAGATTAGTTATTTTGTCATGAAAATTTCAACAAGAATGTGTGTTCTTGCTTTATGTCTAACTATTTTCATAAGCATGTTTTTCTTAAAATTTCAAACATATTATTACAAATGATAAGATTTTGTTTGGTTTTATGATTGAATAATTTTATATTATACTGTAGTTATCAGTTAGTGGAAAATTAGGTTATTCTGTTTCTTGGCTATTTGAGTACACTCAAATTATGGTCTGGATAGAAGTTTTATATTTACGTTTTTGGGAAGCTCCACACTGTGTTATATAGTAGCTGTACCATTTTATGCCCCAACTACCAATATGATTCCCTGATCATTATTATGATTTTAATATATTGTCTTCTGTAAGTTTCTGTCTAATTACATATTGTAATCAATCAATATATTAAAGTAAATACTAGATGTAGTTATGAATATTATTCCATAGCTTCCCTTCATTTTAATATAGAATTTAATTTTATAAATATTGAATTAAATTCTTATAAATCAAATTAAGTTCTTGTAAATATTGAATGACTATGCTTTCTCTTATAAATCTGAAGACTATTGCATCCTTACCATGTCTTCTAGAAAATATAAATATTGTTTTCAACATTAAAAACCTTAATATCTCATTTAATTAATTATTATTCTGAATAAATATTATTTAAAAACTATATATTTATGTTGCAAAGAATGATGGAATCACTGAAGAAATTTTATTTGCATGACATAAATACAAACATCATAATATGGTCAATACTAGGTATAAATTTGCATATATATGCACTTCATGGTACTTCCTTGGTTGGAGTATTAATTAATCAGCACTGCTTATAAAGAGGACACCAAGAAAACAAGGTCTTCTAAAGCTAGTTTAACTTAGACACAGACGATGCAAAGGAGATAATGACATTTTAGATAGCATCTGCACGAGTGTGTACCTAATGGACTTCTAAAGCCAGGAGTGTACTGATGCTATCCCCAACAGCACTTAAAGGGAACAATCAGTAGACTACAAGACAGTGCTACTAGGGAAACAAATCTCTAGTTATGAGAGGCCTCATGCTCAGGAATAGATGTCCAACATGAAATGCAAAACCAATTTAATGATATCTTTAGAGGGTCTTTGTCTAGCAATATTCTGTCATGGAATTTTCCTTCCTCACTTCCTTCCTTCCTTTTTTTCTTTCTTTTTCTTTGTTTCCTTTTTCTTTTTTTGTTATAGGTCTTTGTATATATATTGTGGCCTCAGTTTTTTTGTTTTTGTGTTTTGTTTGTTTGTTTGTTTGTTTTTGGTGGGATTTCTGTGCATTCAAAGTTCTATATTCCTGCATCTATATGTGTTGCCCGTGCCTTTTCTTTGGCTCTTCTATTTGTTTCTTTTGCCCTATTTGGCTTTGTTTGTTTGTTTTGTTTTGTTATGATTATTCAATATTTCTATTTCTTTACTAGAGAGACACAGAAAGAATATATTTCCTGATGGGAGGGGGCATGTAGAGGTCTAGGGAGGACTCAGCGGAAGGGAAGCTTTAATGAGAATATATTGTGTTATAAAAAATCTATTTTCAATGAAAAAAATATATCAGAGGGTATAGAAAAAGGAAATGGAAGGAGGACATGGTATATGATAATTTCAAAATAAAATAATGTGAGAAAAATGAAAAAATAATAAACTCATTTGCCTCCCAAATTTCAGGTTGTTTGCATATTTTCTTTCATTATTATATTTAACACATGAATTTATATAATATGTCTAGTTGTATGCAGATATGAATATGTATATATAAATATATATATGTGTGTATGTGTGTATAACAAACTAGGAATATATTTTGAAAATAATTGTTTAAAACTGATTATTGAATTCTTTTTATATTTAGTGAAATGGCCCTTTCATGTATTTCATTTTGTAATATTTTATTCTATTTAATGACTAAGCTCCTCTCAGTCCCTTAGTATTGTTATTTAAAAAGCAGGAATTCACTTTTAATGAAGATTAGCTGAAAAAATTATCTGGTTAGTGAATTCTATCTTTAGCATTACATCCAATGTACATGACATCATTTGGTGGGAAAGAAATTTTTTACCATGTATTGCCTTTGAATAGTTCATAAAAATTAATTGCCAATATTATTGTGCATTTATTAGGTAGCTATCTTATTGTATTCAGTGATTATGTCTAGAAGTATAAATGTGGGCTAAAATAATGTGTCATTATGACTATATAAGTTTCTATAAGTGCACTGCTCTTGAGGGCTAATGCTTATAATGTGACAGCTTTGCACATGTGATTTTCCAAGAATAAAGAAAACTCTGTACATTTTTCTAGTTTTGTTCTGAATCAAAACAAATCTAAAAAGTAATATACTAAAAGTACCAAAGTAAAAGGGATATGGAATTAATGTAGAAGAAAAACATTATTTCAGCTGTATTTTACTTGAATTCGATCACTCCTATGGTATGTAATTTTTAAATATTAAAATAATAAGTACAAAATAATATAGTTAGGTTGATATACTTTGTATGTGTTCTTAAAATATTTCTATTTTTTAAAGTGACAACATAATTTAAGCTGTTCTGTGAAAGTATAAAAGCAATTTTTGAAGTTTTGTGAGCATTCAGTAAATTTTTCCTATTCAATAAATAAGTATAATGCATTCCTAAACACAAAATAGTAGTAGCTGGAAAGCTACTGTTTTGTACTGTTATACTCAGTCGTTTACCACCAAATTGATTTCAAGTATCAAGAAGATATATCAAAGGAATCCATAGTTATAAGCTGTAAACAAATAAACTGTTTCTGTTTATTTATTCATAGTAAGTGCTGCCATCAATTATATTAAACATTAATTATCTAAAGTACCATTGTGGGATGGTTAGAAGCAGTTTTTATTTTAAATTGATGCTTATGACTTAGTCATGAGGTTGGGAATTCTATGTGCTTAAAATATTATTTTCGAACCATTATAACATTCATTAAAATTACATAATTTCTACATCTGAATGCAATTCTAATCATTGCAAAATGTAATATTCCACAGAACATTTGTCACACTGATTCTGGCAATAAATGTATCTTATGAGTTTAGTTTCCATAGACAATCTGAACAGTTATAACAATAAAATAATTGAGTAAATGCTATTTATACATTTATTCTAGTTCTATAAATAAAGTAAGTACAACATAAGTTTTCAAAATATTTGGAAAAATGTAAAAGGAGCATATTAAAACTAAGTTACCAAAAATGTATGTCACATGACTTCCAGGCATAAATTGCTTTTTTCTCTTTCCTCTTAGCTCCAGACACACCATAGTTTTCATTCTATATGTTACCTGTGGTAATAAAGTTTTTTTTTCATTATCTGAAAGTTAATTCATACTAAACTCACAGAATCAACAAGCCTGGACCCAATGGGGCTCACTGAGAATGAACTGACAATCAGGGAGCCTAGATGGGCCCTTTGCATATACGTTATAATGTATACCTTGATGTTTTTTGTGGGATTCCTTAGAGAGAGCATGAGGAGCTGTATATGACATTTTTCCTGTTTTGGGGAACTCTTGTCATCCTACTGGATTGCTTTGCAAAGCCTTAATATGAAGGGAAGTGACTTCATATTAAGTAAGGTAATGCTAGGGCGACTTAATATACCAGTTGGGTTGATATCCCTAGGAGGTCTGCCCTTTTCCAAGGTGAACTTGGGAGGAGTGAACGGGGAGGTGGGGCGTGAGGGACTGAGAGATGATTAGGAAGAGGAATCTGTCGTCTAGATGTAATATCTGAGAGAATAAATTAATTTCAAAAAGGAAAAGATCATACTCTTGACAATTATGACAGAAGTTATGGTCCTTTGACCAAATTTGTTTTGAAATTAAGCTTCATTTTTATATATCCTAAAGAATTCATAGAATTCAAAATATCAAAAAATCTTATTGGCATACTTATTACAGTCAATTAAATTATTTAGACTTTTCTGGTAATCTTAATTCGATACGATTACCTTTCTCTATTTCAATTTATTCAATGCAGTCGCATACTAAGGAAAAGCTGAACACATACAAGTTTGACACAAAGTCTATAAAATTGATGAAAATATTTTAAAAATGTTCTATAATAACATTCTTAAAATTGAGAAAAACTGTAATATCAAATGGTGCAATGAGCTAGCATATTTTTACCCTACTTACTAATATAAACAGAAATAGTCAGGGACTGATTCCTAGCTTCAGATGTATACACAGAAGGACATACATAGCAATGGTATAGAAGCATATTATATATTTGAATTTAAATTTTAATGTAAACTCTTTGCAATTTACTCATTATCTACTTTACATTTTCAATAGACATTCATTTTTCTTTACTTAAATCCAAATGTTTAGATATTTTTGGGACTATATTTTTAGGACCATCAAAATAGGGTTCTCACTTTTTTTAAAATTAATAAAGCAAGTAAATTGAAGAAGATGTAAGTGCTGAAGTGTGAAGCATGAAGAAATGCTCTGGTTCATAGTATCATTTATCTTTGTTAAACTACTGATCTTGAAGTATTTGGGAAAGCATGAGACTTTCTCTTAGTGATGTGAATCCACACTAAATGCATAAAGGTTACTCTTTCTGTAATACATTTCAACAATAATATTGGTATTTCAGGTGATAAAATGCACATGCCTCAGAAAGGTTTTATCTTATATTTCAATTTCTCATGCAAAGCTTTCTTACTGACAATTTAATAAACTTGCAAAATCTGTGATTACAATCTTAATAAAATACAAGCTAGATGATACAAGATCATTTTTCCATTCTGAAATCACATAAGTCCTTGGTCTCTTGAATTCATTTTTACTCTTGTGCTGGCCTTAGAGAATTCATCATGCTGCTGATTTAATTGACAGTTTAAACATTTTTGCCAGCATTTATTTATCATTCCCTTATCTTTTTTTATAATTTGGCAATACATATCTATTCCATTGTTATACTAAAAGTAGAAAAAAATGCTCATAAGAAACCAAAAGCTCAGCAGGCAGAGGTGGTGCATGCCTTTAATCCTAACACTTGGGAGGCAGAGGCAGGCGGATTTCTGAGTTTGACGCCAGCCTGGTTTACAGAGTGAGTTCCAGGAGAGTCAGGGCTACACAGAGAAACCTTGTCTCGAAAAACCAAAATTAAACAAACAAAAAAATTGAAAAAAAGAAAAAAAAAAAGCAAAACCAAAAGCTCTATTCCTCCCATCTTTTCCTCCCTGTATTTACATGATCAACAAAATTAAATAACAAATATGCTCTAGAAATGCCTCTTGAATACCTCAGTTAGTAGTTTTATCTTTGAAATGCAAATAGAATATCCTCGTGGTGATTAGGATTCTGGTATGATATAACCTGTTTATAATTAAGTATTTTTTTGTTGAGTATTAACACACACATAATTTTCTCATTAGTAAAATTTAGATTAGTAAATACAAATATGTTAAGGTATTTTGTGCCTTTATCATTTGGTTAGATCACACATATAACTCTGTTTGATATGTTTAATATAGAAGGTAAATGGTTACCTATTTTGTTATAAAAATGAAAGAAACCAAAAACTGTTGTGTAATTAAGCAATGGCTCTCGACCTTCTTAAAGCTGTGACCCCTCAATACAGTTCCTCATGTTGTGGTGATCCCCAACCAACCATAAAGTTATTTTTGTTCGTATTTTATAGCTGTAATTTTGCTAGTGCTATGAATTGTAATGTAAGTATCTGATTCAACAATATGAGACCCCTGTGAAAGAGTCATTTGCCCCACCCTCTAGTGGGGTCAAGTCACATAGGTGAACCACTGAGCTAAAGGAAGGTAACAAAACGATAACTCCTAAAGATATCTTGCTATATCCATAATCCAGTGCCTTACATAGCCACCATCAAAGAAACTTCCTTTTGCAGTCGATGGAAATAACAGAGACCCACTACTGGACATTGTTGAAAGGCTGAGAGATTCAAAACACCTAGTCCCAAGTGAGATGTCTACATCAAACTCTATCTTCAAGGCACAGTGAGATATGAGGAAGAAGAGATCACAAGTTTTCAGAGCAACCAGGCGTAGAAGAGTACAGGGAAGTGGTGTCTACAATACACAACAGAACACACGCACATATGAATTTATAGAGATGGTGGCAGGAGGTGCAGGACATTCATAAATTCAAGCATAACAGGGTTCCCATGTTAAGAGGAGGAGTAGAAAATAGACTCCCACACTAGCCAAGAAACTCTCTGCAATGGTTACCTGTTTGCAAAAGAAAAATTAGTCTACTCCAATACAATCTCATTGGGTATATCAAACACACTTAAGGGTAGAGCACTTGCACATCAGTAGATGGCAAGCACAACTTAAATCAATGGTTTGTTGAGTTTTACTTTGGTTTTGTAGACTATTTTGTCTTGTGTTACATTTTTTTTGGGGGGGCAGATTTTTGTCTTATTGTTCTTCTGCTTGTACAGTATAGTGTCTGAGTTAGTCTTGTGTGTGTGTATATGTGTCTGTATGTGTTCATCTGTGTGTAGTCTATTTCTTTTCCCTTTTCTTTTTCTTTTTCGTTCTTTTCTTCATTCTGATTTGTCTTGTTTCATGTTTGTTTACCTATGATTTTCTGAAGAAGCAGAGAAAGAGAAAGAAATAACAGGTATTTGGATAGCTGTAGAGGTAGGGGAAAATCTGGAGGGAGTTAAGAGACTTTATTTTTATATAATAAATCAGAATATATTGTTTGAACAAAATTATTTTTCAGTAATAATGTATGAAAAAAGAGGGAAAAAGAATATTCTATTTCTGGTGATCATATTGTTTTAAACAGTTTCAAAGCATAACAGAATTATTTAAGAATATGTATGTGAAATAATTAACAGCTATCATATAAATCAACATTAAAATAAAAGAAATACTATTTTGAAAGTCATCTGATAATGTTAGTGAGTCCACCAGCATATTAGAATACCGAGTGTACTTGGATGTTTGTGGTACAGGCCTTTAATCTCAGCACTCAACAGACAGAGGCAAGTGGATCACTGAGTTAGAGGCAGGCCTGGTCAACAGAGTGAATTCCAGGACTGCTAGGGCTTCCTAGTGAAACTCGGTCTCTAAAAACAAACAAACAAAATGAACAAAGAATATCACATGTTAATATAAACTTGTATTATTGGTAATGAAAATAAAGTCTATTCTAGCACATGCCTTAAGCTCTCTTTAATGAAAATTGTACATCTTAGATAAAGGTGTGCCATCAGTAGTATCTAATTTCATGGCACTACTGTGTTTATGCACCCCATCTTGTTTGTTGTACATTCTATGGGACTATTAGAAGTATTGGAATCTGATTTATCTAAAAATCTCACATTTTTAACACTGTGAAAATTTAGCTCCCGTGTATATTTATGTTTATTACAGGATTTATGAAATTCATATTATGAATCTGTAAAGAAAAGCTTCAAATGTATATCTTGAAATTTTAAGATTTTCTTTTCAAATATTCAATTATTTAAATAGTTTTAAAGTTAAAGGCTGATTGAGTATAAAAATTAAGAAAACCTCAATGAGATGATTGTAATTTTTGAAGCTTATGTTTATTTAAAAGATAAATAATAGATTGACTTAATATTTTTTCTTTACAATTTACTATGTTCCAATTTTATGTCTTGACTTGTAAAAGCATATGTATTTTAATGTTTATGTCTCCACTCTAAATAAAGAAAACAAAGTCTTTCAATTGAATGACTTTAGTTCTCATGTCAATGGGGATTTAATAATATGGTATTATCACATCATTTTAAATTTGAATTTATCATTAATCCTGAAATACAGTTAAGTAAATTTCTTGTTAGTTTGTGATATATAAGCTTAGCTTGCCTTAAAGTCAGTCTGTGAAAGGAACCTTCCACAGAAATTGAGATATTATAGCAGGGCTGAAATGGGAATTAGAAGGGGAATTGCAGACCCCATGTCTCCACCCTTGCTCACTCACTGAGTACAGAAGGAGATATCTGATTGTTCGCTAGCTTCTCCAGGTTATCACATCAGTATACTTCAATTTCTCATTAAGGAGACATTTACTATAATGGCTCTTAATACACATTTGCTTATTAAGTTTAAAATATTTATTAATTATGTATTAGTCCATTGCTATGTAATAGAATCTTAGAAACATTCATGATGTATAAGTAAATAAATGTCAAATAAATTTGCTTTGGGGGAGGTTGTGAACAATTCTAAATTTATTTTAGTTAAATATTGGCATTTAAAATTATTTATATTTTAAAATTATATGTGCATGAATATAATAATATTTATGCAATATAAGTAATAACATTTGCTGGCTAATTCAGAAAACAGTGTGTACTGAGAAAAAAATTAACTGAATTCAAATAATGAATTCCTAAAGACAAGACTCTTGCTGTTAATCATTTTTCCTATAAAACTAATTAAAATTTTGATAAAATAAAACATATATTACATTGGCATTCATATAGTTCTTGAAATACATTGGTCCTAGTGTCCAAAACCACACTTGTGTCCAAACCACATTGTGTTCAAAGCCTATGGGTATATTTATTTGCAGTTTGTAATCTTATGCTGATAAAATGAGGATGGAAGTGGAACCAAGTTGAAGAATGTTATAAAGGCAGCTTCAAGGCATCCAGAGATCCTGCAACCCCTGGATTGCATCACTGCCTTTGCTATTGGATTTTAGAATTGTGGTGGCACATTGCTAAGGTAATGTCAACTTCTGGTTGTATTAATATTTTTGGTTTTGGTTTTAGTTTGTTTGATTGATTGATTGAATTTTTATCTTTAGATAAAATCAGAGTTGAATCTTATTGTTTTTTACTTTAATCAACATTTTGTGTACTTCTCATATTTGGTTTTAACACTTCTATATAACTAAGTGTGGTGAGAGTTTCTGTTTCCTTAAATCCAGAAACTGTTAATAATGAAGAAAGGATGCTTCCCAAATTTGTGAAAGTGTATTATTAAGAGTCTATATTTGGGGCACAAGTTGTCCCAGTGATAAAAGGCAGTTGCTTTCAAGCCTGACAACTTGAAATGAATCGCCTGTATGAGTAAAGAGCACACTCATTCAAGTTGGTCTCTGATCTCCCTATGTACACTAAACATTGTATTCATTCACAGACACAAAGAAAGCATATTAACAATATTTTTAAAGAACATTATCTACATGGTAGCAAGTTTATAATACATTTTTTTTTGACTCTCTACAGAAAGCAAAAACAAAAACAAGATCTCTATACAGAAAATACTTTTGGAGAAATCTTTATCGGAAGAAACCCTACTTAAACCCCTTTAAGTGATCAGTTTCTTCTATTTGAGTAAGAAATTTGGTAATAAATAACTAACAAGAAACCAAGACCAATCGTTCTATAGTCACAAGGAAATTACATCCCTAATAATACTAGTCATCTTAGAAAAAAAATACCACTGTTTTGTCAAGCCAGCCTTGGAAGTAAGCATTCTCCACATTTGAAGTCATTTGAAACCTTGCAAAGACTAACTTGTGCTCTTGTTCTTGATCAAGAGTATGTGAACCAATATGCATGGGCTTACTAAAGACAAAATATTTATGCTATTTTGATGGGAAGCTAAAAAATATATTGTACCCAATATCATTCTATAAGTTAACATTTCCTCCTCTCTCCTTATTTTCTTATTTCTACATAATTGATGCTTCTTCTTGAGATGTATATAGACAGACCAATAGATTATAGGTAGATGATAGACAGAATGAAAGAAAGAAGATAGATAGATAGATAGATAGATAGATAGATAGATAGATGGATAGATGATAGGTAGATAGATGATAGATAGGTAAATACATGCACATATACATACATACATACATACATACATACATACATACATATCAGATGGTATGTAAAGATAGATGATAGGTAGATAGACAGATGATAGATGGTAGACAGACAGATATGTAGATAGGTATATAGATATATGAAACAAAAACAAAGAAAACGAAGCCAGTTACAATGAAATTGACACTAAACAAGAGAGACATAAATGGGAGGAGTTATAGGGCACAAAAAGAAAGCAAAAATACTTTATTTTTGTTCCCAGAACTAAAAAAAAAACTGACAGTAAAGTAATTTTGGAAAAGACATTGATTAAGAATATTATATCAGTCACATTTTAGGTAACATGGTACACCTTCCTGTGTTAATACTACCCACATTAATGGTGCAGGAGTAGGAAAATTCTAGGCTGCTGATCTACAATACAGATGACTCTGTCTGCTTTGCTGGATGAGTGAATTATCTACATTCTCTCCTTCATGAATTTAAAAAACAACATTTGTAAGAAACCTTAACAAAAGTTCAGCTGTCACCAAAGAGGATGAATAGTAACTACATTTTAAAATATGTTCAATCTCTTTAAGTCACCTCTCCAAATAATATGCACATGTTGAAAATGGATTGAAAATGCTGTTGAACATACAATGCTGGATCTTTTTAGAAAACCCACCCCAAATAACAAAGAGTTCAAAAGTCATCCACGACTTTTATTTATCAAGAAGAATAATTTCCAAACAACAAGCTCATTAACTTAAACCATTATTTGGAAACAGAGTGGTTTATAAAATATAAGCAGGACATAAAAATTCCCTAATACACTTCTAAAAAGCCCAGGAAAGTATAGCATATTAGTATCATAATGTACTTTCAAAGATGACTCGCAGAAGCTGAAAACATATTTTTTTTTCATTTTTTTAAAGATTAAAAATAACAGCTCAGAGCTGGGAAAACTCACTGGTATAATGCTTACTTTACTTGTATCAAACCCTTCATTAAACCCTCATCCTCACAAGCTAATGAAGTAAAATAAAAAGTTAATTCAGAGTAAATATATTATTTGTATCTCCAGCCACCAATATATAACCAATACCTGTATTATTTGTATGCCTGCCCACATCTGTTCAGGTGACCAGTTCTATTTTTCCCAACCCCTCCCATAATCCTTCTCCCATCTTCCCCTCCCATTCTACTATGAGCAGATGCTTCCGCCCACTGATATCCCCCAACCCTGGCATTTCAAGTGTCTGCAAGGGTAAGGTGCTTCCTCTTCCACTGAGGCCAGAAAAGGCAGGCCAGCTAGAAGACCATATCCCACATACAGAATCCTTCCTCTTATTCTTCCATAAGAGTCCCCAAGCTCCATCCACTATTAGGCTGTGGGTATCTGCATCTATCTGTTTCCCTTCTAATCTTACCTATTTCTGGGCCATGAGCCTTTCTTGTCCCATCTTCTGGGCTGCAAAATAGGTAAAGGCAAACTGAAATTGCTTCTGCTGCCACTGTCCTGTAATAAAGTCTATCAACACTGTTAAATAATTAGTAAATAAATACATAAAAGAATAAATGAATGAATAATAAAAGTAAACCAAAGAAACAATAATAACAAAATACATGTAAAGAAATTTAAGCTTATAAAAATATGACAGAAAAATACATTTATTTATAAGCAAACATTACTTGGAATATTTTACAGCTATCAAAATCCTTTTTAAAATAATTCAAAGAGTACGTGTATAGTTATATTAGAGGACTTATAATAAACAGTCTCTAGGAAATCAACATGTAGGTAATAGCATCTTCAAAAGTAAATGAAATTATGAAGTAGATTATATACAATAGTAATAAGATATAGGACAAATTATTAAAAATAGGCATGTATATTCTAAGCATATTATTAATGTTTATATTTTTCCTTGCATTTTAAAATTTTTATGTTTTTTTCTTTTCAAGATTAATTTTTATTTATGTGAATGTTTGTGTGTGCCTCTATGTGGTAGTCCCTACAGTGGCCAGAACGGGTCTTTGGGTCCCCTGGAGATGGAATAAGAGTTGGTTGTAACACACCTGATGTGTATACTAGCTTCTCTATGAGTCCAGCAAGTGATCCTGACTACTACTGAGTCCAGCCCCAAATTTAATATTTTCTAAGTTAACTTTAGTGGATGTGAAGCACTAATCAGAAAATCATTCATTTTCAAATAGGATATCAAAACAGAAAATTCCACATAAAATTTTACTGCTTAAATGTTCCCCTGTTTGATAAGTTAGCTTAAGTTAGAAGTATGTTATGTCTGCAGACATGATGGTTGGGGACTCCCAGAGACTGAATCACCAACCGAAGAGTGAGCACAGGTGGGACCCTAGTCCTCCACACACATATGTAACAAATGAGCAGTTTGGTCTTCATGTAGGACCCACCACAACTAGAGCTGGAGCTATCCCTGAACCTGTTGCCTACCTGCCTGCTTGTGGATCCCTCACTGCTAAATGGACAGCCTCAAATGGCTTCAGTTGGAGAGAAAGTGTCCATTCCCACAGCAAGTTGATGGAGCTGGCATCCAGAGAGGAGCTTCACCTTCTGATGGGAATAAAGGGAGGGACTGCATGAGGGGCTACTTGGAGGGGAGGAAGGGCTGGTACTGGGTTGTAAAGTGAATACATAAATAAATTTAATTAAAAAATGAGAAGTGAAAGAATTTTTACATTTTTTTATAATCTGTGAACTTGTTGGAAACCAGCGCCAACGTAAATAAAATAAAGGGTTCTTCTGGTAATAGGAGTAATAAATAGGAAGAGATTGAAAGAGATAGAAGAGATAGGCTAGCCATACTATATCGTACCCACGTGGGCAAAATAAAACATTAGACGACACAAGGTCTGGTCACTCAGTCATCTTGAATTTTAATCATACTCTCCTTTGTTCCCGCAACAGGTAAAATACCTGGGGCAAAACCCTTCCCCCAAACTACGTCAGTGTAACAGTCCAATCAGTTACTTCCTTCTTGCTCAATGGGGGTGGAGTTTGTGAATGTAACCGGTTCCGTTCAACAGGTAGGCAGCGCTGTGTTTACTGTCCGGGCTTTGGGGAGGGAGTCTACATGAACTAACCAGGGAATGAACTTAAACCATTTCACTTTCACCACTGAACAATTAAAGCACAGGAACACAGGAAAATGCAGAGGTACATATCTAAGTTGAGCTTAACTATTTTATCAAATGGTTGAAAAGAGTCAGCATTACATTATACCTCCAATATCAATCCTTAGAAAAATATTAATTCTGATAAGAAAAACAATGAGTGAGAAAACCAGGAAGTAAAAATAAAGCAATCATGGGTGGCAGAAGGAGGGAGGGACATGGGTGGGAGAGGGAACAGAGAAACATAATTAGGTATTTGAGGGACCAGGGGAAACAAGACTGAAACCCTGAGGGACAGGAGAAAGAATGGAAACAGGCAATCTTAGGAGGTAGGAGTTGGGGGGACATTATAGAATGTACTAGAGACCTGGAAGGTAGAGGCTCTCAGGGCTCAAAGGGAAAGACCTTAGATGAAATGCCCTACAGTAGGAAGGGTGAACTTGTAGAGTCCACCTCCAGTGGAAAGACAGGACATCCAGTTGAGGGATGGGGTTGCCATCCCACAGTCAAAAACTCTGACCCAGAGTTATTCCTGTCTAAAAGAACTGCAGGGACAAACATGGAGAAGAGACTGAGAGAAAAGAGGTACATTGACAGGCCCAAATTGGGATCTGCCTCAAGGAAAGGTTCCAAGGCCTGACACTATTACTGATGCCATGATGTACTTATATGTATGAGCCTAGCATGGTTGCTCTGTGAGAAGCCCAACAAGCAGCTGAAAGAGTCAGATGCAGATACTTATACCCAACCAATGGACAGAAGCAAGGGACCCCTGTGGTGTAGATAGGGAAGAGCTGGAAGAGTCAGATGCAGATACTTATACCCAACCAATGGACAGAAGCAAGGGACCCCTGTGGTGTAGATAGGGAAGAGCTGGAAGAAGCTGAGGAGGAGGGCAGCCCCATAGGAGGAATAGAAGTCTCAACTAATTTGAACACCTGAGATCTCCCAGCAACTAAGCATCTGCTTGGTGTGGTGGGGTTGGGATGTGGGGACATCCTTTTGGAGACTTGGTGGGGAAGAAGGCATGGGATAAGGAATAGTTAAAGTGCAGACTGGGAGGGAGATAGCGACTGGACTGTAAAAAAAGATTCGAGAATAAATGAAAAGAAAAATATCAGTACTGATAAGGAAACCAGTATCCATTAGCAATAAATAAATAAATAAATAAATAAATAAATAAATAAATATAAATAAAATGCAATATTCTGTAAATATTCCTCAAGCATTTTTAACCAATAACTGATTTTAGTCAGTGGGCATTTATATGGAGGAATCCACACAGATCTCAGGGAATGACTCAATGCATATGTTTCTGATAATATAATAGCAGAATTCACATCCCACTCCAGTATAACCTTCATTTTCAAGTAGCAGACATTAGTGTTAACCTGAATACCAGGGAACACACACTTCATGATTAATTAGTCACATTTTCAGGCTCAGTAAAATAAGGAGGCTAAGATAATGATGGACAGGAGAGATAAACATGGGTGTGCATAAATTTTCTCTCACTTGGTTTAAAGACTTAAGCTAAACATTTAACATCAAATTGATATTACACTAATATATGTGTCCATCATTCTCTTAGCCAGAGCAGATTTATACCCTGAATAAGCACTGACAATGCTTAATTAAATTTGACTTGCCTTAGCAAAAATAATCACATACTTTCTTCATCCTGAAAGATTGGAGCTGATGACAGAAATTAGTTTTGTGGTAATGAATAAATATATATTTCTTTGTTTGCTACATATTGCCTTCACATAGTTTCATAATTAATCCAAGCTATTACAACAAGACAAATATAAGAATGTTAACAATGGCATCATGGTGAGGATTTTAACATTGGGAACCTTAAAGTCAATGTTGTCATATTTTCCACATTAAGAAAAACAACTGAGCCGGGCATGGTGGCTCACGCCTTTAATCCCAGCACTTGGGAGGCAGAGGCAGGCGGATTTCTGAGTTTGAGGCCAGCCTGGTCTACAGAGTGACTTCCAGGACAGCCAAGGCTACACAGAGAAACCCTGTCTCAAAAAAAAAAAAAAAAATCCAAAAAAAAACAAAACTGAATAATAACCTGTCATGACTATACCTACCTAAAAACACATTGTGCATACAGAAATATGTAATATTTTAAACTACCTTTATATATTATTATCATATGGTAATTAAAAACAGAGCTGAAATATGTATAATCTTGAAACCAGTCACAGTTTATTAATACAGTGACAAAACACATTTTTACACTGTATCATAGTTTCTTTTGTACATGGATAATATGGACATAATTTTAGGAAGTACACATAATAGTTTTTTTTCAATTATTTTGGACTAAAATACATCTCAAAATGTGTTTTCTGTCTTCAATACTGGACAATAGTACAGTTTTCTTCAGATATTTTGGTGTAACATAAACTATATATAGGTATTGCAACTTTTGTCTCCAGACACTTCAGGGTCAGGGATCCAGGCGTAGTCTTCTATCCAGCCATTCTCAGAGGCAAATGTATCGTGACTTCCTTCATGGCCATGTTTGGATGAGCTGCACCTCTGGGTCACGGGGTCAAAGCGGCCCACATGCTGTAGGTGTTGCTTGTCATTCTGACCCTAGTTGATACAACTGGATGTAATGCAGGTTTCCTGCATCATCTCAAAGCTGAGCTTCCCACGGAAGTAGTCAAGGCTATCTTCCTCCCTTTTTGCTCATCTTGTCACTCTGTTAAAAGAACTAGTTCAAGTTGGCCATGCATTTATCATACTTGGTCTCTATGCGGGCCTGTTGAACCCAGATGTACGAATCATCCTCATCACCATTGTGGTTCCATTACATTTTCCCAGTTCCGTCCCTCCCTGCCTCCCCCCCCCCCGTCTCTCTGTCTCTGTCTGTCTCTGTCTCTGTCTGTCTCTCTGTCTCTGTCTCTGTCTCTGTCTCTGTCTCTGTCTCTGTCTCTCTCTCTCTCTCTCTCTCTCTCTCTCTCTCTCTCTTCGCTCTCTCTTTCTCTCTTCTTGACACTGCTTCAGGAAGAAGTGAACTTTCACAGACTGTCTAGCTCCTGGGCTCTCCTGCACTCTGTAAGTACCTGTTGGAACTTCAGATGTCAGGGTAGGTGCAGCCGCCAATGCCCAGTAGTGTACCAGGCTCTCCTTTTCCTCCTGGCCCTTTATGACACGCCAGTGCGTGGTTGAAATTCCACACCTGACCACCCAGCTATATGATTGGTGCGGCTGCTTATGCACCAATCAGCTTTGACTCACATACATACGTGTTGACTATATCAAAAAGCATCAGCATTTGTGATTCTTTTAATCCATATCTAAATTTATTTTTAATTTTAAATCCATCTGACATTTTATACTTTTTTTTTTATTGGTAGAGGCTTCTTTATTTTTATTTTTTTATTAGATGCATTCTTACTTACAATATCTCCTTTCCCGGTTCCCCCTTAAAAAAAAAAAAAAGAAAAAGAAAAGAAAAGAAGAAAAAAATAAAACAAAAAAGTAAAACAATCCCCTGTTCCCTCCTGTCTCTCTCTGCTCACCATCCAACACCCTCCTGCTTACTGGCCCTGGCATTCCCCTACACTGGGGCATAGAACCTTCACAGGGCCAAGGGCCGTTCCTCCCATCGATGACCATCTTGGCCATCCTCTGCTATATGCATGCCACTGGAGCCATGAGTCCTGCCCCCACCCCATGTGTACTCTTTGGTTGGAGTTTTAGTCCTTGGGAGCTCTGAAAGTACTAGTTAGTTCATATCGTTGTTTTTCCTAAGGGGCTGCAAACCCTTCAGCTCCTTGAGTCCTTTCTCTAGATTCTTCGTTGAGGACCCTGTACTCAGTCCAATGGATGGCTGTGAGCCTCTATTTCTGTATTAGTCAGGTACTATCAGAGCCTCTCAGGAGACAGCTATCCATCCAACACTTGTTGGCATCCACAATAGTGTCTAGATTTGATGATTGAATATGGGAAGGATTCCCAGGTGGAACAGTCTCTGAATTGTCCTTCCTTTAGTCTCTGCTCCATAGTTAGCCTCTACAACTCCTTCCATGGGTATTTTGTTCCCCCTTTTAAGAAGGAACTAAGTATCCTCACTTTGGTCTTCGTTTTTCTTGAGTTTCTTATGGTTTGTGGTTTGTACTTTGTGTATTCCAATCTTCTAGGCTAATATCTACTTATCAGAGAATGCATACCATGCGTGTTCTTTTGTGACTGGGTTACCTCACTCAGGATGATAGTCTCCAGATCCATCCATTTCCACAAGAATTTCATAAATTCATTGGTTTTAATCACTGAGTAGTACTCCATTGTGTGGACACAATTTCTGTATCCATTCCTCTGTTGAGGGACATCTGGGTTATTTCCAGTTTCTGGCTATTATAAATAAGGTTGCTATGAACATAGTGAAGCATGTGTCCTTATTACATGTTGTACCATCTTCTGGGTATATGCCCAGGAGTGGTATAGCTGGGTCCTCTGGTAGAACTATGTCCAATTTCCGGAGGAATCATCAAATTGATTTCCAAAGTGGTTGTACCAGCTTGCAATTCCACCAGCAATGAAAGAGTGTTCTTTCTCCACAACCTCAACAGAATCTGCTGTCACCTGAGTTTTTCTATCCTAGCCATTCTGACTGGTGTGAGGTGGAATTTCAGGGTTGTTTTGATTTGCATTTCCCTGATGACTAAGGATGTTGAACATTTCTTTAGGTGCTTCTCAGCCATTCAGTATTCCTCAATTGAGAATTCTTTGTTTAGCTCTGTACCCCATTTTTAATAGGGTTATTTGGTTCTCTGGAGTCTAACTTCTTGAGCTGTTTGTATATATTGGATATCAGTCTTCTATCACATATAGGATTGATCAAGATCTTTTCCCAATTTCGTGGTTGCCATTTTGTCCTATTGACAGTGACTTTTGCCTTACAGAAGCTTTGCAATTTTATTAAGTCCCATTTGTCTATTGATCTTAGAGCATAAGCTACTGGTGTTCTGTTCAGGAAATCTTCCACTGTACCCTTGTGCTCAAGGCTCTCCCCCACTTTCTTTTCTATTAGTGTCAGTGTATCTGGTTTTATGTGGAGGTCCTTGATCCACTTGGACTTGAGCTTTGTACAAGGAGATAGGAATGAACCAATTAGCCTTCTTCTACATGCTAACCACCAGTTGAGCCAGCATCTTTTTTTAAAAATGCTGTCTTTTTTTCCACTGGATATTTTTTGCTCCTTGTTCAAAGATCAAGTAACCATAGGTTTGTGGGTTCATTTCTGGGTCTTCAGTTCTGTTCCATTGATCTACCTGCCTGTCACAGTACCAATACCATGCAGTTTTTATCACAATTGCTTGTATGAATGTAGATGCCCTTGCATTTGGAGCATAGAGGTTCAGAATTGAAAGTTCCTCTTGGTAGATCATACCTTTGATGGATATGAAGTGTCCTTCCTTATCTTTTTTGATCACTTTAGAGTGAAAGTCGATTTTTTTTCGATATTATAATGGCTACTCCAGCTTTTTTCTTAGGACCATTGGCTTGGAGAATTGCTTTCCAGCTTTTTATTCTGAGATAGTGTCTGTCTTTGTCACTCAGGTTTTTTCCTGTATGCAACAAAATGTTGGGTCCTATTTACGTACCCAGTCTGATAGTCTATGTCTTTTTATTGGGGAATTGAGTCCATTGATATTAATAGATATTAAAGAAAGGTAATTGTTGTTTCCTGTTATTTTTGTTGTTAGAGTTGGAAATCTGTTCACGTGGATATCTTCTTTTAATTTTATTGGAAAATTACTTTTTTGCTTTTTCTAGGGTGTAGTTTTCCTCCTTGTGTTGAAGTTTTCCATTTATTATCATTTGAAGGGCTGTATTTGGGGAAATATATTGTGCAAATTTGGTTTTGTCATGGAATACTTTGGTTTCTCCATCTATGGTAATTGAGAGTTTTGCTGGGTATAGTAGCCTGGGCTGTCATTTGTGTTCTCTTAAGGTCTGTATGACATCAACTGGTGATCTTCTGGCTTTCATAGTCTCTGGTGAGAAGTCTTGTGTACTTCTGATAGGCCTGTCATTATAAATTACTTGACCTTTTTCCCTTACTGCTTTTAATATTCTTTCTTTGTTTTGTGCATTTGCTGTTTGACTATTATGTGGTGGGAAGAATTTCTTTTCTGGTCCAGTCTATTTGGCATTTTATAGGCTTCTTGTAAGTTCATGGGCATCTCTTTCTTTAGGTTTGGGAAGTTTTCTTCTATAATTTTGTTGAAGATATTTACTGGCCCTTTAAGTTGGAGGTCTTCACTCTCTTCTATACCTATTATACTTAGGTTTCATCTTCTAATTCTGTCCTGGATTAGGAACTTTTTGCATTTTGTATTTTCTTTAACTGTTGTGTCAATGTTTTCTGTGGTATCTTCTGCACCTGAGATTCTCTCTTCTATCTCTTGTATTCTGTTGGTGATGTTTGCATCTATGGTTCCCGACTTCCTTCCTAGGATTTCTATTTCCAGAGTTGTCTCTCTTTGTAATTTCTTATCTGTTTCTACTTCCATTTTTAGGTCCCGGATGGTTTTGTTCAGTTCCTTCACCTGTTTGGTTGTGCTTTCCTGTAATTCTTTAAGGGATTTTTGTGTTTCCTCTTTAAGGGCTTGAACCAGATTACCTGTGTTCTCCTGTATTTCTTTAAGGGAGTTATTCATGCTCTTCTTAAATTCCTCTATCACCATCTGCAATATGATTTTAGATCCAAATCTTGCTTTTCTTGTGTTTTGGGATATCCTGGACTTTCTGTGGTGGGAGTTCTAGGTTTTGATGAAGCTATGTAGTCTTGGTTTCTGTTGGTAAGATTCTTGTGTTTGCCTTTCACCATCTGTTGATCTCTGGTGCTAGATGTTCTTGCTGTGTATGGCTGGAGCTTGTTCCTCCTGTGTGTCTGTGTACTGGCTGGTTTTGTGTGTCAACTTAACACATGCTAGAGTTATCACAGAGAAGGGAGCTTCAGTTGGGGAAGTGCCTCCATGAGACCCAACTGTGGGGCATTTT